>NW_003852410.1:25871584-25875058 GCF_000181295.1 Otolemur garnettii
CAGGAGTTGGAGGTTGCTGTGAGCTGTAATGCCACAGCACTCTGCCCAGGGGAACAGCTTGAGGCTCTGTCTCAAAAAAAAAAAAAAAAAAAAAGAAATGAACGTTAAGGTCTGGGGTCAGTGATCAAGCATTTATGAGCTTCCCAAAAGGACCTAATAAAGCGGACTGTGGTGACTCAGGAACAATCTGTGCTGTCCTGAGTTGCTAAGGGGCTCTTGACTTCACAGATCACTGAAAAGTGGAACAGTAACGATACCTCTCAGAATCTTCACAGTTTCCAACACCAATGAGATAACCCATCCACTGAAACTAAGCACAGACAAGTTTTTCAAACAGAGACAACGTGATTCTACCAAAATTGCCTTAGGTGCCTGCAGGAACGGAGGCAGAAAGGGAGTGACAGCATGAATTATACATGGAGTTTTCTTGTTTGTGGATCCTCTCCAAAGTAATTTTCCTTCATTTTAATAACTAACGTAAAATACAAGCACCTTAAAAGGCTACTAGGAAATAACAGTCACCATAATTCCTTCTTTATCAGTCACCTATTTGGGGGCAAGGGTCGGAAGATGGTGGAGTATAAAGTTCAACTCAAATGGTTTTTGTTTCTTAGGTTAAAGAACTCTTTTGTTCTCTTTTCACACCAATGGTCCAGATTTGGGGAAAATATTTAGCCTATGTTATAAATGCTTTTGCCCTTTAGGGATAGATGTTAAAAAGCAGAAGTGTGCTTTACTTAGACACACCACCAGTGAAACGTGAAAGATCATGGTGGTAATTCAGAAGGAGTTCAGCTTTCTCCTCGTCATCTAAGTGGTTACAGCGCATACGTTTTTCATTTCCCAGGGGGCATTTGAAAGACACGATGCTAATCGTCCTCAGATTTAGCATATTCTAAATCTACACGATCTAATCAGACGGAGAATAATCATTTAAAAACATATTAGTTCCAAAACTTGATAGACATATGTCATTTCTGGTGTTTTAAAAAAATAATCAGGAGACATGTGTATAAAAATAGAAGAAACAGAAAGGTGAAAGTAGGCCTTTTCTCCAAAAATAATCCTCCTGCCTGTTCCTGACACTATCAGTGACACACACCCAGCTTTGAGGTGAATTTCGTTCCTAACTCTTCTTTACCTTGACATTTCAAGCACCCTTGTAGTTCCCACAATAATTATGATAACCAGACCAGTTATTTTAGTATTTTTCTTAAAGCCCTCTAACGATAAAGGACCCTTACTATGGACCAGCTGATAATGAAATACTACACAAGGATCAAGGTACCAGGTCAACCCACAGCCAAATACTGTACTAAACTAGGCTTGGTCTAATCATGTACGTCATGAAGTTAGCCCAAGACACAATCTATGTTCTTTTCTCACATTAAAAGCTAGGAACAGTCAAAGAAGAAAGAAAAGTAAGTAAATAAATAAAATTTTCAGAAATGAAAATCAAGTGCCAATTGCCCAAGGCAAATCTTCCTTGTGAATTTCTGAACCAGCCTAAACCAGTAATTCTGCCACCACCTACTCCACCACCACCACCCCTGGCCCAGATCTGACACACACACACATATATTCATTTCACAGTGAATGTTAAGAAAAAAGCTAAGGGCACATATGATTTAGGACACCTACATATGATGTTCATTTAAGGTGATTTACATTTTTAATTTTTTTTTTTTTTGAGACAGAGTCTTACTTTGTTGCCCTCAGTAGGGCATCATAGCTCACAGCAACCTCAAACTCTTGGGCTCAAAAGAGCTTCTCTTGCGTCAGCCTCCCAAGTAGCTGGAAATACAGGGTCCTACCACAACACCTGCCTATGTTTAGAGACGAGGTCTTGCTCTAGCTCAGGCTGGTCTTGAACCTGTGAGCTCAGGCAACCCACCTGCCTCGGCCTCCCAGAGTGCTAGGACTACAGGTGTGAGCCACCACATCTGGCCATTTTTAAGTCTCACCAGTGGTTGTGATAATGTTTAGAAAAAGTCTACATAGAAAAAGTGTAATAGCCACCGCTGGGGAGAAGTGGTCATTACTGGCAGGAATAAAAGGAAGAAATTTGAGAGACATAGAGAAAGAAAGAGAGACAAAGAGACAGAATGAGAATATAAGGCAGGTTGTTCATTAGAGCATTATTATTATGACCCCAGGTGTCTTCTCTTACATGAATTCTCCATTGTTGTCCACGTATATCTAAAGACTACAATGTATTCTAAGATGATTTATCAATATGAGTACCATGAGTTTCCATATCACATGTAATGTTTTATATTTTTCATTTTATTTTCTTCCTGAACAACAACTATTTGTCAAGGGAGCACTCTCAACTGAAGCCAGATCTACACCAGCAAAATAAAGCAAGACTGATAGAAATTATAAAGCTAATTTAAAACCAAAAAAAAATCTGCTTTTACCCAAAACATGCAGCTGATGAAGATCTAAGGATTTGGGAAGGGCTTTAATTAGCCTGAATTATCTGGATAATTACATAGATTTTTTTTCTAAAGTCAATTTGCTCTTAATTGGTGAAGCTAATTATATAAATATATACGTATCTGTTTAACAATGTTCTAGATTTTTCAAACCAAAGGGTTTTTATTTTAATTTTTCTAGGTAGTGCTAAATTACACACTTCATATTACATTTGTATAAACAACCCCCTGGTGTGGACATGACCTAAAAAAGCATGTATATCTCCTGAATTGTGCTCCCTCTAATTGCATCATCTAAAAACCAAACACAGCAGAGGTTAATGTGCAGAACCTATACTTAATTCACAAACGTGGCTTGCAGAAATGGTTAGCAGTTGCCTGTTAAAAACACAGCCATGAAAATTTCTGTAGCATTTCTGCATGTAATTAGCCTCTTTTCTCCCCTCAGCTATTTATAAATGCATAAATATACCTGTGCTCTACGTAACGATGACAGAGAGTGACAACATATTGATATACAGTGCCACTTCATACTTAGAAATGAATATTTCATTAGCTAAGTTATCATTGCTGGGTTACGACCTTCAGCTCTCTAATTTTAAATTCATCCGTTTTCAGACTATTAAACTGTTCTTGAGCACGCCACAGAAATTACAGATGTAGAGGTAAATTTTCAAGATAATTTTTAATTTTAAAAAAGGTCAAGGATATGCATACTAAATTCTTTACAAGAATTGTATCTCATAATGAGAACAAATGGGTCATTTTGGTTGTTAATGATATTTGCTTCTCCACGTAAAAATGGAAAGGCAGAAGAAACAGATCATAATCACTGAATGAAATTAGCAAGCTCCTAATTTCCCAGTACCGTGCATAAGAAATTTTACAAAGAACAACTACCCACTCAGAAGATCAGCTGGTTAGACCTAGCTGGAACCTCATGTCAGTTTCTAACTCAGCCTCAATTACCCTGTCCAGGCATACAACTCTATGATTTCTTTTTTTTTTTTTTTTTGAGACAGAGCCTCAAGCTATC
>NW_003852410.1:25875298-25881286 GCF_000181295.1 Otolemur garnettii
TTTTTTTTTTCCTGAGACAGAGTGTCTCTGTCACCTTGAGTAGAATGCTGTGGCTCACAACCTCAAAATCTTGGGCAAGAGCAATCCTTTTACCTCAGCCTCTAAGTACCCGGGATCATAGGTATACACCACTACACCCAGCTAGTTTTTCTATTTTTAGTAGAGACAGAATCTTGCTCTAGCTCAGCCTGGGCTCCTACTCCTGACCTCAAGCAAGCCACCTGCCCTGGCATCCCAGAGCGCTAGGATTACAGGCATGAGCCACTGAGCCCAGTCCCTATGATTCCTTTCTCTCTCTCTCTCTCTTTCTCTATCCTGAGGTTAAAAATATGTCTTTGTAGAATCCAAAATATTAACATACTATGGTATACGCTAAGAAATCAAAATCTGGGCAGTACAGTGGTTCACACCTATAATCCTAGCACTCTGGGAGACTGAGGTGGTGCATTGCTTGAGGCCAGGAGTTTGAGACCAGCCTGAGCAAGAATGAGACTTCGTCTGTACAAAAAATAAAAAAATTAGCCCGATGTGGTGGTGTACACCTGTAATCCCAGCTACTCAGGAAGCTGAGGCAGGAGGATGGCTTTAGCCCAGAAGTAGTAGTTTACTTCTACTAGTAGTAGTAGTGAAATATGATGACACTGTACTCTAGTTTGGGTGACAGAGCAAGACCCTGTCTTAAAAAAAAAAAATCTGAAAGAAGTGAAGAAAACCATAAGTTTAATGATAGCTGCTTCTTACCCAGTGCAAAACACTGTCTGACGCCATCCCCTTCCCCAACCCCTTAGCCTTGCCCTTCAGATCAGCTGCTAGGAATAGGATGGCAAGTGCCTGCGCTGCGTCTCCCTGATGCCACTGACTACCTGTCTCCTTACAGCTTTTTCAGCAGTTTCTGGCTCACCCACCAGGTAGTTCACAGTCCTCTTTCCACCATTCCTGCCCTTCTATCTCCGCAGGCTGCTCTTCCCTTTTCGGCTCCTTACAAATCAGTGTTTCTCAGGAGACACTGCTCTTTAAATTTTCCTTTAGTCATTTTAGCTAATGCCAAATCTTTGCCTCAACCTCAAACAGCCAATGACCAGCTGTACTTTTCCAATACATCAGGCTCACGCTTCCAATTAACCCAGCCCTCCACTGCACAGAGTCCAAAATACGACAGGAAGGCTCTCCACAACCAGGCCCCTGCTTGTGTGCTCTGAGCACAAGCTGTGCGGTTCTGGCCTCCACGCCTTGCTTGTGCTCTATCTAACTGCACCAGATAGGTTGCTCCCAGCCTCTCAACCCTACACCAACACAGCGTTAATCTCACCATCAGCACATACCATCTTAACACCCCCACCCACAGCACATATATCGCCCCAGACACACAAAAATCTTCCCTGTGCCACAAGCCACACCCTAGGAGCATTACAGCTGGGCCCTATTGCAACACATTTTTCTTTATTCTTACAGTCACCACATGATGGAACTATGTGAACTATCATCCTCCGTGTCTATTCCACCCTAACTACAATGAACATTTTAACTACTTTAGCTCCCAGGAGAGTGCTTGGTACAAAGCAGATCATCAATAAGTAGACTTTTAAAAGGAAATTACAAATGAGATAAGCAACCACGCTCATGCAAGTATTACCATGAAAGGAAGAGCAGATCCCGGATCCAACCTTCAGCTTAAAGATCACATCAGCAGTGATGGGTTCTAGGATGTTCTACGTCAACTAGGTCACAGATTCCTCTTCAGTATTCTCTTTCAGCCCTTGTCTCATTAGAGACACTCTGCCTTAATTAACAATAGCAGCTACTCCCATCCTTAAAACCTCACCACTTCTGGCTTACCCAACATGCACACTAAACTTCCTTGTACACATCACACTTTTAAGTCAATGACTGGTGAAATTATTTGTCTGTCTCTGTCTTTCCTACTCACTAAGTTCCGTGGAGGCAGGGTGCAGCAGCCTGGCTGATAGTTCACACTCAATTTACTGACTGATTTAACACATGACTAAATTGATGAATAAACCATTGTCTTCATCTATTATTAAATTAGCATTGATTGGTTTGTCAAATTAGCCAACTGATACCTTGGAAAATAAACAACATCTGACATTGAGGAGATGGTAGATTAGACAAGTACATTTGAGTGAACTCATCTTTAAACAAGTTTAATGTAAGCCAAAGGAAGATGGAAGTATAAATACCTTTTCCCTTGGTCTCAAAGACCTTAAAGTCATAGTAGAACTCTGCAATGGTTGCTTCCAAATATTTTATAACACCTGCACAAAATAACTTATCCACTAAGTGTTTCTGCTGAGACCTGGGGATTATATCCACCCAGTGGGGCTATGTCATGTTAAGCTGAAGCTCTGACAGATTTAAATCACATTTATTTAGAAAAATGCAAAGAGTAACAAATAATAAATTCAATTAATTTAGTAATCAATATCCTTATAATAATTCAATTGAAAATTAACTGCCTACATGCATAGCTCAATAGGGTTAGCACGCTGACAAAAAACAAAACATATGTAGACCAAATGCACCCAAATCAGAGACAAATCTAGTTCGCCTGTAATTTAGTCTCATGTAGGAAATTCACCATAGATGATAAAACACTCTCAAAATTTTTTTAGACAGTGTAATGGTCAGGACATGAGAAAAGATGACACTTACCCTAAATTCACTGGTCCACACAACACAGAGTGGTCCTCAGGCGTTTCAAAAATACAATAAATTAGAAATAATAATCAAAGGGCAGTCATTATATTGTAGTTAGACTTTTTAATCTATTATGTATTTCTAGAAAAAGAAACTAACTGCTCATATAGCCAATCAACTCCAGATGTTTTATCTGAAAAGCACGGACAAGTAAACATATATTATATGAAACACTGGGCAAGTCCCATTTCATTGGCTTTTCTACTCATAAAGATTAAAAAACTTTTTCAAGGCAAGTGGAAGCCCAATAGATCAGCCACATGGCCCCCTTCCTCCTCCTATAGAGGCTGTCACTGAGGCATTCCTATCCAAATCCTTTTAATATACATGTGCTCCCTCAACTTCTGGCAGCCATTCTAAGTCATCTGAAATTAGCTAAGATAACTTAAGAGATCCAAGCCAAATACTTTCAGAGCTACATAATTATAAAAATTCCTCCCCATTCCCTCTGGAGGATGGTTATAGGAGAGCTCTAAGCTAATCGATGTTTTTGTTAACAAAATCTTATTAACTTATAATATCCCCCCATCAAGTACATCACCCTCTAAAACAAAGAGTATGGACACAGGCATACATTTTAATTTCACAGATATTTCAACTCCCTATTTAAAGCTAATTGGCAGAAGTGCCTAAGAATTAAGCTTTTCAAACAGTTAATAAACCAAAAACAAATTCTGAGATCATAGATGTAAATTTACCTGTCTCTTGGGACTAGGCAGATACTATGAAAGGCTGAGCTCAAGATACTACTCATCAGTAGGGACTGGCTAGAAGGCACTGCTGATGGGAAGGAATGAAGGGTCCCCGTTGCCCCCATGCCTAATTTTATTGTTTCAATTAAGAATATGAGTATTGTGATTTTAATTTAAAGAAGATATTCATGTTGGTCTTTTCATTTAAAATCCCCAGCTTTTAAGTGCTGAATACGAACTCAAAGCAACACTGAAAAAACAAAAAAATACCAGCAGACCAAGGGCAACCCCAATCAGAGACAAATCTAAGTTTGCCTGGTGTTTAGTCTCAGGCAGGAAACTCAAGATAGTTTCATTAAGCATTCTCAAAATTTCCTGCTGAGGGCCTAAGTATCTGCCTGTCCCCCCTCAAGATTCTAATATTTCCCAGCTTCATAAAATGATCCCTCTCACAAAACAACAAAATGAAGTCTGATTGTCATTACCCAGAGTTGCTGATTAAATGACTAATTTCAAGTAACTTGTCATCACTTGATTATACTTTATATAGTAATGCTGACTTTCTCTTATTCAAAGAAACACATTTGGGCTTCATATGTAACTTCCGTGTCTGCCAATGAAGCTTTGTAGCCATTAAGTTCTTGTATCAACTTTTATTAAGGCAGAGTGTCTTCGCAGAAACAGACCCTGAGATCAAAAGACTCCAGGACCAGTACTTATTTGGGAGATGACCCAGGGAGCAACAGGGGAAGATGGAATAAGTCAGAGAAGATATTATCCAAATCTGATCAGCAATCATTGGCTCAAAGCTGTTGGCTAAGGGACTTGAATTCATTCATCCCTTCTAGATGGCCATGTACAGTACCTGTGGCTCCAGAGAGCCCTGGTCAAAGAGTTGCAAATGCCAACAGGTTGACTGCAGGTCAGCATGCAAAAAAATTAAAAATTGAAAAACAAGTAATTGGAAATGAGATGAGAAAACATGGACAATACTAACAGCATCTATGCTACCTCTACTTCTTGAAATACCATAACAAAAATGAGCAAGGACTAAAACAAGACCTTTAAGAAGCCAACTTTCCTAAAGCTAAAAGGTATGGTGGGATGTCCACAATCTGAAGTGGATCACCCCCACCTTAAATATCAGAAAGACCATTTATATAATCTACATTCCTCAACTTCTATCTGCATTTTCACTGGTTGGTGGGCTGCCCAAGAAGACTCATACCTGGGAGATATCTTAGTCTCATCTCCCCAGGGCCAAGTCATCTGTGATGTACAGTGCCAAGCACCAAGCCTTCAGGTCCCCAACACCACCATGTGTAATTAGAAAGGCAATTAGGGGAAATCACACTCTTCCAGCCAATTACTGCCTCTCACAGGGAGGCTTACTCTGAAAATTAGACCTGAGTCAAAACCTACTTGTGCAGCACTATATCCTCAACTTTTGTCTCTCCGAGGATTCATCAGATGTTCCCCCAGTTTATTTTAGCTTCAAGCATTCCCAGAAGATATAGAACACTATGCAGTTTCTTAATGGATCTTCCACTCTGGCCAAAATGAGGGGATCTCAAAATAGCAACATGACTGACCATAAGAAGTATTCAGTCACTTCTAATGTAGACTAAAACTTTACAAACTTCCCTCTCTAAGAGAGAGAGAGAGAGAATCTTCGTGAAATGATTATTTGTCATTCTTAGGATTTTTCGTTTATCTCTTTAACACATTCCACAGGACCCTGAAGGTTCCAGCTCCTTCCTCCCCTCTCAGATCTTATCTCACACAACTCTCCTCTCCTTCATTATACTCCAGCCTCCATGGACTTCAGTTAGAAGCCAGAGCAAGCCATGAGCTTTGTCCATAACATGGTCTTGATCCCCGTATTATACTTGCTGCATATTATACTCTGTTGAAGCAGAGGTCAGCATTCTTTCCCAGACTCATCACATAACTAAGAGAGCCTCTCTCATCATCACCTAAAACAAATCCCTACAGCTACAATCTATCACCAGCCCCTTCATTTCCCTCATGGAATGAGTTTTAGTGACTGCTATACTGATTAGTGTCTTGCCTGTCTAGCCCTGTAAGACGGGTCTCTGTGGGAGGCAGGGTCCAAGTGGAGATCTCCAGTGGAGCCACAGCCTACCAGGGCCAGGGACCTGCAGTATAAATGAATAAATGAATGAATGTTTCCTATGCACCTTCCATGGGACAGGTATTATGGTAGGCCCAAGAGAACCAACTATAAGCTTAATCCACCTCATACTTAAAACCCTAGAAATTCAACAGTGTTGGGACTTAGAGTCAAAGAAATGGACAAAGTGGCTCGGTGTCTGTGGCTCAAGTGGCTAAGACACCAGCCACATACACCTAAGGTGGTGGGTTTGAATCCAGTCAGGGCCTGCCAAACAACAATGATGGCTGCAACCAAAAAATAGTCTGGTGTTGTGGTGGGCACCTGTGGTCCCAGCTACTTGGGAGGCTAAGGGAGGAGACTTGCTTGAGCCCAGGAGTTGGAGGTTGCTGTGAGCTGTGATGTCACAGCACTCTACCCAGAGGGACAGCTTGAAGCTCTGTCTCA
>NW_003852410.1:25881306-25944014 GCF_000181295.1 Otolemur garnettii
AAAAAAAAAAAAAAAAAAAAAAAAAAAGAAAAGAAAAAAGGAAAAAAAAAGAAATGGACAAAGTAGTAGGACATTACTATGTCCTTCATGAGAGAAATGTTCATCACAATAAAGATATGGTAGACAGGACACTTGATCATGTTCTACCATGTTGCATGTATCTATAATATACACCAACTGACCACTGATGGCCTGTCCATCGTGGCCCATAAAATACAATCAGGTCAGGTGATCTCCTCTGTGCTGCCCTCCTTGACCTATCCACTGTACTTCACAGATGAGTTGGCCCTGGGGAGATGAGACTTCCCCCACTTGCAAGGTTTTGGCCGCAAATCATCCTTGGCTTTATACCAATCTTTTCTATGTGTCCTCAATTCCCTGCTTACCATGACAGCATCACATTTACTGTCCTGTATTAGTGAGTGACAATATCTTGTGGGTCCCTCTGCAGTTCTATGAGAGTTTGTTTCCCCAGTCCTGGAATTAACCAGGGCTTCTTGGTAGCCCCAGGGCATAGGAAATAACAGGTGCTTAATAAAGACTGCTGAAAAGAGAGAGGAAAAGATCAAGATTGAAACATCTTATTTCTCTGGCTGTGCTGTAAAATGTAGTAGCCATTAGCCACAGGTAGCTATTTAAATTTAAATTTAATTTTTATGTTAATTTAAAACCCAATTCCTCAGCCACACTAGCAATACTTCAAGTGCTCAATGGTCATATGTGGCAAGTAGCTCCCATTTTAACACAGAATAGAAGATTTCCATCAGTGTAGAAAGTTCTATTAGACAGTGCTAGTATGGATCTTTATGAAATGAAGCTAGCAAGTAAACATTTTATTATTTATTGACAAGCAGAAATGTCTTTTGTGACACTCCATAGAGACACATAATTCAATAAAACACTTCAAATATTAATGGGAACTTCTCCATAAACAATACCAGGTTAGGCCCAAAAGAGATTCAAAGAGCACTGAGATTTGAACCTTGACTTTCAAAAATTTCACAGACCAGCATGCAAAGCAAAGCAGACCAGTCATAGTTCACTATAATCCATTCCCCCCCCCAAAAAAAGGGAAATCCTGCAGACCTATAATAATTCATTCAAATTAGGGGTTAGGGGTGGACAGAACAACATTTACAATCTGGCAACGTTTAGGCAAAGAAGTAGCTTTTGAGATACTCTTAAAGATGAGGAAGATTTTAACAAATAACAAGCAACAATTATACACAATTAAAAGATATGTATAAAATCAGGATTCAGTCGTAGGAAAAATTGGACCATGTTCAAGAATGACTAATGTTCTTGGTACTGAAGTGTGACATACAAGAGATACTGTGGAAAGCATATGGCTCCAGGTCACTGCAACCAGACAACCTCAAGAAGCCAGAAGAGGCTCCTGTTAAAGGAACAGAATCTCTTGTGTAGGAAACTGGTGCTTTAGTAAGGTCTGTAGGATAGAAGGTACCTTCCTAGTTCACCGTGAATGGTACCTTCTCCTACATTTTCTGAAGCCAGGAAACTGGTCTGATGGAGAGAAAATAATTAACGGACACAAACTACTTCTTTCCATGACCACCAAGTGACACCAGGGATTTCTAACACTTGTTTGCCAAAAAAGGGGAAAGTACCTGTGCTGACATTAATCTGTACAATAAAAATAAATTTTAAATGCTAATAAAAATGGGAAATAGGGGTCAAAAAAATCATACAACCTTTCAAGGAGTTAAGTCAAGCTCACGGCTTTCATTCATCCAAAATAAAAACTGGCAAAAGACTTTGGGTTAGCCAATAGTTCCCTTCCCTTAGCTAACAGTATTCTTTTTCTTTCCCCCAGGGTAAATTATTTTTGTTTCAATAGATTTACAAGTGTTTTCTTGTTATATGGATGAATTGTATAGGTATAATTCAGGGCTTTTAGTATACCTGTGAAACCAGAGCTTTTAGTATACCTGTCACCTGAAAAGTGTATGTAATACCAAATAGATATTTGATCCCTCAGTTCCCTCCAAACCTTCCCCCTTACAAGCATCCAAAGTCCATTATCCCACTGTGTATCCCCATCATTTAGCTCCTACATATAAGTGAAGATACGCAGTTATTTGTTTTTTTCCATTCTTGAGATATTTATTTCACTTAGGATTATGGCTGCCAGTTCCATTCAGGCTGCTACAAAAGACAAGTTTTCATTTCTTTTTATGTCTGAGCCATAGTACATGATATATATATCACATCTGTTCATTACTTGATGGGCACACCGGTTGATTCCATATCTTTACAATTGCGAATTGTGCTGCAGTAAACATACAAGTGCATGTGTCTTTTTGATACTATGACTTCTCTTCCTTTGGGTAAATATCCAGTAGTGAGACTGCTGGTTTGAATGGTAGGTCTACTTTTAGTTCTTTAAGGAATCTCTATACTATTTTCCATAGAAGTTGCACTAATTTACATTCCCATCAACAGCATATAAGCATTCCCTTTTTCAATATCTATTTTGGATTAACATGGGGGTACATACAACTGGGTTACACTGTTTGCGTTTGTAAGGTAGTCTTAAACCTAACACAAAACTATAAAAAAAATCAAGAACAGTGATTTTCAACTGGTATGCTGTGAGAGGATTTTAGGTGTGCTGTGAAAATTTTTAAAGATCATTATTAAATTATTTTTAAGTGAAGTTCAAATCACAGTTAAGTACATCCTTTTTTTTACTCCTTTGGACAGTCAACATAATGTAAGTGTGTCTCGGAAGCTTAACTACAGTTTCTTGATTTGGGGTTTTTTTTTTTTTTTTGCAGTTTTTGGCCAGGGCTGGCTTTGAACCCGCCACCTCCAGCATATGAGGCTGGTGGAGAGGCACAGGTGCTGCCCTTAACTACAGTTTTAAATGTGTCATGAGATTAAGAAAAAGGTTGAAAAACTGCTCTAGTGTGGGAAATTGCTTAATGATATTGGACGAGGGAAAGAATTTAAGAAGACTCCAAAGGCAATTGAAACAACAAAAATTTAAAAGTGGGACCTAATCAAGTTAAAAATATTCTACATAGCTAAGGACACAATCGGCAAACAAAGAGACAGCCTTCAGAGCAGGAAAAGATACTTGCATGCTACAAATCTGATGAAGGGCTAAGAACCAGAATCTACAAAGAACTCAAGCAAATCAACAAAAAATTCACAAACAACCCCATTAAAATCAAGGTGAGAGACCTGAACAGAATCTTTTCTCATGAGGACAAAATGGTCAGCAAACTCATGAAAATCTCTTACTGTCCCTAATTATTAGAAAAATGCAAATCAAAACCACTTTGCAGTATCAACTGACTCCAGTAAAATGACCCACATTACAAGTCCCAAGGCAACAGATGCTGGTGTCGGAGAGAAGACAAAGGAGAAGAGAAAGAAGACGAGGCAAGATGAGACAAGATGAGATAAGACGACTCAGGCATGGCGGTGGGACTGCACAGCAGTATAGCCTTTATAGAAAGAAATACGGACAGTCCTCAAAGAATTATAAATATATCTTCCATTTGACCCTGCAATCTCACTAAGTATCTACTCAAAAGAGAAAAGGCCATTTTATCCTAAGGACATTTGCACTCAAATATTTATAGCAGCGCAATTTACAATCACAACGATATGAAAACAACCCAAATGCGCTTCAGCACATGAATGAGTTAATAAAATGTGGTATGTATATACCATGGAATACTATTCAGCCATAAAAAGATATGGAGATTTCATATCTTTTCTTACAACATAGATGGATTTAGAGAACATCTTCATAAATAAAGTATCACAGGAATGGAAAAATCAAACATCCCATGTACTCAATACTAAGTTGAAACTTGTAGATTAACAAGCACACAGGAGAGAAAAACTCAATTAAATTCAAGAAGGGGGATGGATGGCAGGGGGTTGGTAAGTGCTCACCTAATGAGTACAACGTATGGGTAAATGACATACTTCCCAGGTGAAGGTTGCAAATAGTATGTGGATCACTATGAAAATTATAAGATAAACTGTGCCATGATCCATGATTTCACCCAAGAAACACAGTTAATAGGATCCTTTCTGATTCACTGTACAAGTTTCAATTTTCCTGGTGTGCTACGTTTTTTTCTGTCTGCACAGATTTCATGTTTCTTGAAGTTTGTGTATCTCAAAACTTTTCTAATGACCTACATATTTCTTTAGGCTCCAAATAATTCCCTTTCATAAAATTCTGGACAGAAATCTGGAGATGTGAGCCAGACCCACTTATTCCACTGACTGATATAAATAGAACCTTGAGTTTTTAGCTAAGACCTTTGGTATTTTACATGGAAATTAACTATGACAGGAAGCTATTTCTAAGATTGTTGAGCACTTCATAAGACTCAGTTCATCTTTTTGGGTTTTTTTTTTGCAGTTTTTGGCCTGGGCTGGGTTTAAACCCGCCACCTCCAACACATGGGGCCAGTGCCCTTCTCCTTTGAGCCACAGGTACCACCCTCAGTTCGTCTTTTAATATCAACTAAATTATCCAAAGAAGATTTCTACTATGAAGTAACCATTTCTCTTACATCATTTTAACATTCTTAAAAAAGATAGGGCCATATTCAGGAAATAAAGCCGGCCAGGTTGCTTTGCAAGCTTAGCTACCACCTTATAAGTTTAAAACTGGTGAAAGGATATTCTTTAAGGGATAAAATACCATGCACAATCAAAAACTGGTCAAAAATATTAATTGGGAGTGGAGGAGATGGTTACTTGGGAATTCAGAAACGGAAGCCACAGGAATGGGGCCTAACTGGGAACTGAACCGATTGTCCTTACAAAAGGATACCTTCTCCAACATCAGGACAGGTCAGGCTCAGTGCAATCCCTGGGGCACTCAGGCATCCACTCTCTCATCTGGCTTTTACCAAAAACCTTTTTAGGGCTGTGTTTTCGTAACAACCTGAGAAACTGCTCAGAAGCCCCATGTGGATGAGGAATGAGGCAGAGAGGCCAGCAGGTGTGCACCCTGCACTCCCTGCCACCTACACCCACAATCCCATGCAACATTCTTCTTCTGTCAATTATACTGATGCTAATTATAAAACAATGATTTTTAACTTTGGAATCTCCAAAGAGTGATCAAGACGCATCCAGCCTTTGAAATAGAAAACAAGCTGAAACAGACTTAAGATCTACATCTAGGCTTGGCGCCTGTAGCACAGTGGTTATGGCACCAGCCACATACACTGAAGCTGGCAGGTTCGAACTCAGCCTTGGCCAGCTAAACAAATGCAACAAAAAAACAGCCGTGCATTGTGGTGGGTGCCTATAGTCTCTAGCTACTTGGGAGGCTGAGGCAAGAGGATCACTTAAGCCTAAGAGTTGGAGGTTGCTGTGAGCTATGACACGAGGTAATGCTACCAAGGGCGACATAGTGAGACTCTCCAAAGAAAAAAAAGAAAAGATCTAATGGAAAGGGGCCAAAATCCCAGTACCTGGCAGTCCTCTGGTGTTACTCCTCAGGTCCTCTGGTTAGGCCACAAATGCTCTTACCCTATTCACAAAATATTTGGACTTTTATGCAACAACTCCAATACCAACTCTCACACCACTGATAAAAAAAGTCAAATTTTCAAGTGCCAGCAAACAAACTGCAAATGGAGTATTTATATCCATGTACTCATCTGCAAAAATGATCAACTGGATGTATGTAAATGAGTAACTACACTGGCCAGGCTTGCAGGAATCTCTCATATTCTAAGGACCTCTCAGTTACCAAATTCATTTGCATTTTGTCCTTGTAAATTATCTTGGTCTTTGACAAAATCTTCCTTCAATGTCATGCTTTGCTGTGTTCTGTTTGGCCAACTTTGGAGAAGAATTGTGATTCCCTAAGCTTATGATTGATGAACAGATGATGAGGTAAAAGCTTTCAAGTTTTCACTTAGGCAGCAAATTTTTGTTACTAATTATTTTTTATGCTCTAGGCTCTCTTATATTATCTTAGGATACAGCAATGTGTTTTGGGCAAGTTACTTCATAACAACAATCACCATACTCTCCTCTGATGGAGAAATTAAAAGACATTATTCACCTAAAACACCATTATACAAAGGAACTACTCTATGAATTATTATATATCCAATGGCCACCTTCAATCCCAAAACTCTTTCATTAGGATCACATCTTCCAAGTCCATAGCATCCCTGCAACTTTTCAGCATTTCTTTCTACCCAATTGGAATCTTTTATACTTTGTTATCAGTGGTCAGTATTTAGGTATTAATCTTTCTTCTTTCTCATCTTCTTGAATTCAAGCAATGGATCACTTTCATTTCTTCACTATTATACTCCACCTGGTAAAATTCCATCTCATAAGTTTCTAATTACAACTTGATTGTCATTGTATAGTCTTCGTCAATTTTTTTCTGAATCATTTCCACATGAAAGCATTTGTCAGACATCCTTCCTAAGATTTTGTGGGATACATCCAATCCCTCTCCCCACCTCTATCCCACTATAGAACCTACCACCACCCTACCTTACACCAGCCCTCAACATGTATACTTGCAAATATGGACCTGTGTGTTTTGATTTTCAACTGGGCAAACCAGCATCTGATGCTTCAGATGTTATCTTGTCTCTCTTATCTTTTTCGTCTTTCAAATGTTGCCTATGAAAGCAATTCCTTCACGGTTCATCAGTTCACTTATTTCCAGTCTATATGTTATGGAGTTGTTCCATTCATTTCTTCCACTCTTTGTGATGGTGAAATAATCAAATCTGAAAAGGGCATGGGAAAAATCACCAGCACATTCTTTGATCTAGCAACCCTATTTTTGATTATCTCTCCCACAAAAATAAAAGCACAGCACATGACACTAGATACCATACCCATCAACAAGGAAATTTTTAAATAATCTGTATCATTCTACCACTACTACAGAATAGACAGTTATTTTAAAAAACATGGATTTTTATGTAATGACTCAGGCAGATATCTGCTCTTCATTGTTAAAAAAAAAATGATGTCACCAAAGGACAAATTGCTAAAAAGAGAAAAGTGTGTGTGTGTGTACACAAAGATTAGAATGGTTGTCTTGAGACAGTAGGCTTGGGGTAAAGGGATGACTGGTTTAAATACCCATTTTCCACTAATTGTTTTGCTCTAATACAGGTTATTGTTAAAACATTTTCAAAATTGGCTCGGCGCCTATAGCTCAACCGGCTAAGGCGCCAGCCACGTACACCTAAGGTGGCGGGTTCGAATCCCCAGCCCGGACCCGCCAAACAACAATGATGGCTGCAACCAAAAAATAGCCGGGAGGCGTTGTGGCGGGCGCCTGTGGTCCCAGCTACTTGGGAGGCGGAGGCAGGAGACTCGCTTGAGCCCAGGAGTTGGAGGTTGCTGTGAGCTGTAATGCCATGGCACTCTACCCAGGGGGACAGCTTGAGGCTCTGTCTCAAAAAAAAAAAAAAAAAAATTTTCAAAATTAATGATACAAAAATTAGACATTAATGGCTCGGCACCCACAGCTCAGTGAGTAGGGCGCCAGCCATATACACCAAAGGTGGCGGGTTTGAGCCCAGCCTGGGCCTGCTAAACAATATAAACTGCAACCAAAAAATAGCTGGGTGTTGTGGGGTACCTGTAGTCCCAGCTACTGGTAGGCTACTGGTAGGCTACTGGGAGGCTGGGGCAAGATAATCTCTTAAGCCAAAGAGTTAGAGGTTGCTGTGAGCTGTGACGCCACAGCACTCCACCGAGTATGACATAGTAAGACTCTGTCTCAAAAAAAAAAAGGAATTAGACAGTAAGTAATGTAAATGGGCTGGTTGTTCTGTAACACATTTTGAGAATCCTGTACATCACCATAATTGGCATCAACGAAGGCCAATACAGTAGGACCTCCATAGTTCACCACTTCCCTACACTGACCACCTCCTTAAGCTGACTGAATTTTCATAGAGCAGACATGCACCACATGTACACAGCAGTACAGTAGGCTTAATTCCTTATGCTGACCACCTCTGTATGTTGACTAGTTTGTTTCAGTTCCTTGGTGATCTCCTGTAATTCCTAAACTCCTCATTCAACAGTAAATAGGAACTAACTTCACAGACACTCATACACAAAGCAATCTCAAAGAACCTACTCCATTCTCCCTGCTTAACTCCCTCTCCTCAGCTACATAACTTCCCATAAATTCCTGTCTCTGTCCTTGGTTGGTCCCAGTGGGAAGAAGTAAAGTGAGAAGAATATGAACCTGGTTCAGATGTTTTCACACCTGCTCACCAACCTCCTGTGGTTCAGAAAATAAAGAGGGGTGAGGGTATCATTTTTAAATTATTCCAAACAAAGATAGT
This sequence comes from Otolemur garnettii, assembly GCF_000181295.1. Taxonomy (NCBI): domain Eukaryota; kingdom Metazoa; phylum Chordata; class Mammalia; order Primates; family Galagidae; genus Otolemur; species Otolemur garnettii. The sequence goes on from NW_003852410.1 coordinate 25,889,652, forward strand.
TCACTGTAATAGAAATGCATTAGGCTAAGGTAGGAAATAACAGCTTCATGGGCACAATAATTATTTTGGATATTGAATTTATATCTTATCTCCATAGTAATTGAACTGTAAAAACAAGTTACGAGGGATACCAAAGAATTCAAGTAATGAGCCTAAGCGTTTGGATAATCTTTTCTTTTTCTTTTTTTTAAGACAGTTTTACTTTGTCACCTTTGGTAGAGTGCCGGGGCGTCACTGCTCACAGTAAACTCAAACTCTTGGGCTCAGTGATTCTCTTGCCTCAGCCTCTTGCCCAGCCTTGAGAAGTAGCTGGGACTATAGGAGCCAGCCACAATGCCCAGCTATTTCTTTTTTTTTTAAGAGATGGGGTTCTCAATTCTGCTCAGGCTGGTCTCAAACTCCTGAGCTCAAGAAATCCACCTACCTCCGCCTCTCAGAGCGCTGGGACATTTTGATGATCTTTAAAGGTGACAAAAGTCATGGGTAAATTTGTGTGATATAAAGGAAACTCAAAGTATAATGGAAATACCAAATTAATATGCCTTTCGACTTACATACACAGTTTTAAAAATGACAAAATTAAGTAGGTGCAGTGGCGTGTGCCTGTAGTCCCAGCTATTTGGGAGGCTGAGGCAGGAGGATCACTTGAGCCTGGGAATTCAAGACTAGACTGGGCAATATGGGAGATCCCATCTCAAAAAAAAAAAAAAAAAAAAGTAATAATGATAAATAAATCTTTCAAGTTCCTGAAACCTTTTGTCTCTCTCATCTGAGGTACTAGAGCAAACTACAGTGAAATGAACACAAAAGTAAGAGACCCGGTGGACTTTCTGGGCTCCACTCAACATTATGGGAACTAAGAGCTTCATTATCAAAAAGTGTCCAAGTTTCATTATAATGCATATTATTTTCTCTTTGTTCTGATTTTTTTCAAACGACACTGTTCTATATAAAAGAGATTAATAAAAGTTCGCTTTCTTTTCACTGAATTCAACTCTTCCTACTCTGCCAACTACTTCAAGAACAAAAGACCAGTAGAAAGCAAAATAAAGAAGGCAATGGGAAATAGTGAGGTGTAGTTGTCTCAGGATGGAAAAGAAGAGCCAGAAGAAGGGATGACTCACTTCTCTGCCCCTAATGGAAGATAAAGGGGGAACAGAGAAAAACGTCGCCAAAGCGAACTTAGACGCCCAGGACACCAGGGTAGAGAGTGAAAAGAAAGGGCACTCCTGTCTATGCTAAGGAAGAAAACATTCCTTGGCAGACCAAATAAAATAAGCTTTCTTTCTGCCTTAAAATTCAAAAAAAAAAAAAAAAAAAAAAAAAAAAAAGAAAGAAAAGAAAAGAAATTTAAAAAACCAACTTTCAGTTGCACTGATATGATTTTGAAAATAATAATCAGAGTTATTAAGTTATAATCCTAGATGAAATTTTAACCCAGGTACATGCAATTTCCATTTTTAAGAGTCAGTCTCAAATCACAGCTTGTTTCAAATTCTTTATGAAGCCATTTCCACAGAAATTAGAGATGATCTGAACGAAGTTAGATTAAATGAGAGGAGAAAAAAGTATATGCAAAATTAAGAAAATCATTCTAATAATTAGTTCCACCCCCATGCAAAAAATACATATGTATATATATTCTGCAGTTTCACACCTTCTAATAATTAACGTTATGATCTTGTCTAATGTTTTGATTTAACCCAGGCAGCAATTTTAATTCTTCAAACACAAGTGAGAGGAAGCTCAGTTAACTGTATTCCTGCTAAGGTAGCAAATGTCTAAAAACAAACCTAATCACTCATCCCTAAGTATTAATCTTAGGTGATGAATTGTGAAGACTGAGGACCAACATGCTAACTAGGGAACCCCTATGTTCCTTGTTTTCGATCTGAGCTACAATCAACATCACCCATACTTTCCAGGGCTGACATAATGCAAATCAAAGGGAAATAAAATCCATTTCTGCCACATTTGTTATAAGAAACTCTTAAAAATCTCCTACTTACAATAAGGACTTTTTAGACTTACCTTAAAAAAAAAAACTTAAATCAGGTCAAAATTGTGGCCAGTCTAATCATTTGCCATCTAATAATTCCTCATTATTCTATATTATCACTACCTATTATTACTTCTCACATGTTCCTTAACAGCAACTCTACACCTAGGAGGATCCTGTCCCAGCCTCCCCAAGGGACATGTCGCAACATCTGAAAACACATTTGATATTCCCAGTTGGGGACTGTGCGACTTCTTTACAGTCAGAAAGAACAAAAGAACAATTAGAGAATCACATCACCATATTTATTCTCTTCCCAAATTCTGCAAGCCCAATTCTTTCCTCTCCCTTCTTAAAATTTAATTTACAAAATTAATCTTCATTGGTACCCTTACTGCTGAAGTCCAGTCATGTGTGCCCTGGCTTGACTGAAAGCTTTAATTTCTTGCTATTGGAAATTCAGGGAGTTGATTACTTTCATCAAAGCAGACGTGAGCAAAAATTCTTTTATTCCCAAATTCGATACGAAATAAAACCATCTCACACTCCCATACGTCATAACCCTCTTAAGGAAAGAATTATACAAAACTCATGTCCATAAATTTAAATGTAGTCATTTCTAACAAATATTTTCATTTATGGTGGCATGAGTATATATTGTTATCACATTAAACTAAATGGTGTTTTATCCCCCCAAGGAATTTTGTTACACAAATGATCTATTTGGAATAAGAAAGAAGTATTTCTGATGCACGCTGGCATAGTTTTTCCTTTTACTACTTCATAGTGGGAGTGTGAATCATACACAACTTATCTAAAGAGTGAAATTTCCCTGTCACCACACTCTACAACAGCAGCTCAGCCCTCTTAAAGCTATTTAAAAATCATTATGATAGCAGACACTGATCCCACTCGTGAGACTCAATCTTCTTCTTCCATCTGCCTGCCCAAACACAACCTTCCTCCACACACCATGCTCCTCATTTTCTAATGGAATGTGTAAGTGCATAGTGGAAGTGAGGTTTCCAATTCTTTAGTAAAGAGTGGATTAGTAAAGGCTCTGAGAAGTCCTGCATTATTGAAACCTACATTACTGTCTTTATCTCAGTGTTTCCCAATCTCTTGTGGTTACAGAATCCTCCTTCCATAAAAAGCCTAGGAACAGACTCCTTGACTAATGTTCTAGGCACAGATTTTAAGAAAATGCTCTCAAGCAAAGCACTTGTACATATCCCTCTGCCAGGGACTTCCTATGCAGAGACTCAGTACTGAGGTTGTCAGAGAGAAACTCAAAGATTCTATACCAATAACATACTTTTTGTGCAGTAAAAATCTACTCCCAGAGGCTAACACCAAAAAATAAGAAAAATCATTTAAATCTCTAGGCAGCTAATAGTTAAATGGTTATAAAAATCTCACAATGACTGATACTAATTCCTGTAGTAAATGTCCCTACCAAAAAAAGACCCACATCACACTTGTGAGTTACTAGATATAAATTCACGATTAGTTGTGATAAATGGTAGGACTAGCGACTTTTTGATGAATAACTCTCTTTCTCAATCAAATTCAAAGACCATAAACATGAATTCTAATAACTGTATTTATGAGTATTTTACAGACAAAAATCTAAAATCAATTAATATATTTCTAATTATTGTATTTCCTATCCTACACAATGAATAAATCTATTCTGTTCTGTAAGGAGAGCTAAAACTATAATATCAAATAGTCATCATAACTCAAATTTTAAGCATTCTATAGTCCATTAAAGTGTCTTTGAGCAATAAAAACATTTATGTTTTCCACCTTTTATACGGTAGCTTTACTTAATTTATTAAAATAACTTAAAACATCTAAAGGCCAAGCAATTAGTATGAAAGAATGCTTTAAATGCTCTAATATCTTATAAAACATATTCAGCACAGGAGAGTACTCAGCTGGAGTCACCTCTAGACAGATTATTTAAAATGAGAATCTATACATTTTGGTGTTATTTATATGAGAAAAACCAGAAAAAAGAATTTACTGCCAGGTAAGAAATTAATCATACATTTGAATACACCCAGAGGATACAGAGTAAAACCTATGGTGTAACCTTCTGATAGATGACAATTATTTACTTATAATTTGGAATTTACTTGTTACTTACTTTGTAAGTAACATGTTTTATAAGAAGCATTTTTAATTAGGAAAACATTTTAATACAATAACAGTGTTAAAAATATATTCTGATACAAATATATTTCCTTTTTATAATACAGTCTTTTATTTCCACAGGAGGGATCTGAAATCTCAAATCTACTTTTTATACTATGTAAACAGATGGAAATCTGGAAAACGTATCAATCAGAGACATTAGAATCAAAACCTAAGTAAGAAAATATATCTCCAAAAGTAAGATCTCTTGTCAACAGCACTGACTAAAGAAACTCTTTTGGAAATACTCTGGGATGTAAGAAAGAATCCAAGGTAGAGAAAAGATGCTAAAATAATGTCAACATTTCTTTGGGGGAAAAAGGGCTTCTCGCACGACCTTCACCCTCAATAAGCTTCTAGAGTTGAGTTCCAAATAGCAGGGATGGAAGAAGCTGGAGTAATACACATCGCACACAATTTAAATGGATGTGTCAATACTTTGGCCAGATATTATCATCCCAATTTAAAGAAAATGTATCTCTGAGCCACCCTGACATAAAAAAGATCTTATACCTTTTCAAACTCTTTATAGACCTACAAAAGGATTATCAAGATACTTATATTAGATCTTGGTATGTTTAACCTACAAAGCCAGTGGCCACTATTGATAATAAAACATCATTTTCAAAAGAGAAAAGAAGGAAAGAGACTTTGAGGTCCCCAGTGGCAGAAACCATATGAATCCATCTTCTTATTCAAACACATATAAGAGGGTCTGGGACAGAACTCTTAACAACTGTCTGCACTGTGGAAAATCAAGGGTACCATGACGCGTGTAGATAAATATATACGTATTTATACCCCATCGCAATGGACCTTGTGTTTATATAGAGAGGTGAGGAATGTACTCTGGAAATAATCTCTGGCCATTATTACAACATCTACATAAGTCTTATCAAATATTAAGGTGCTGACATTTGACAAAAGGCTGGCTCACAATGGCCTGTCAACTGTCAATCACCATTCCCAGCTCTGTTCTCCATAACCCTCCTCTGTGAAAGGTGATCACTTAAGAAACTGTGCTATTCCCTGCCATCCCTGAAGTAACATGTCACGGTTTACAACTGGGTAACTAAATTTTCTCACAGTGCTACTGTGGCGTGGGCAGCTGATTCTTTAGGGCCCTTCAAGGTTAGCAATACTAAGATGGATATCACTTCATAACAGCCTCTTAGATCAAAGAGTTGACACATGGAATAGTCACCAGAGACCTCAAAGATAAAACCATGATAATAAAAGCAATCTCATCACCTGTTTATGCGGTGTGGCCATCATCCATCACCTAGACGCGACATAAGGGGAGGGCTTTTCACCACAACCAGATGTGTGATTGACTGCTTTATGATTTCATGCGTGAACTTCTGGAATGGTCACCTTGCCAAGATTTCCATTTCTACTGTTCAATCTCCAAACAGGAGGGAAGCAGTGGTACTCGCTTGATTCTCTAATAATGCAGCCATCCTGCACATCACAGCTGGCTGTGTTCATGCCGCCAGTTAAGGATTTGGATCAGTAAGTAGCTAGAAAGGTGGAGCTCTCACAGCATCATGGAGACTACATGAAAGTGATAGATTCTGGTGAGGTTTCACTACTGGGTTCCTCAACCTGGGCACTATTAGCATGTGGGGCCAAACACTTATTTTTTATGTACCTGGCAGGTTGTTAAACAGCATCCCAGGGCTCTACCCACTTAATACCAGTTCCCCACACAACCCATTGTAACAACCTAAAAATGTTTCTTTGTCCAATATCCCACAGAAAGGCAAAAAGTTGCCAGTTCAAAACTACTTCTCTATTACTATAGAATATTTATCCTAAGCAAAAATACTGGGACAGAAGGTTCCAGAATGAGTCCTAATTAAAATTAGCAGAGTGAGGCCAGGCACAGTGGCTCATACCTGTAATCCTAGTACTCTGGGAGGCTGAGGCCAGTGGATTGCCTGAGCTCAGAATTTTGAGACCAGCCTCAACAAGAGCAAGAGCCTGTCTCTAAAAATAGCTGGGTGTTGTGGCGGGCACCTACAGTCCCAACTACTTGGGAAGCTGAGGCAAGAGAAATGTTTCAGCCCAAGAGTTTGAGGTTGCTGTGAGCAATGATGCCACAGCACTCTACCAGGGCAACAAAGTGAGGCTCTGTCTCAAAAAATAAAATATAATTTGCAGAGGGATTTTAAGTACATCACTTAACCTTTGGAGTTCCGTGGTTTCCCCTCTTCCTTCTGCCTGTCATGCTCATCGCACGTACTCAGAAGGCTCAGCCCTTCCTTTATACTCAGGTCTCTGCTCAAATACGGCCTTATCCAGGTCTTCCCAGACTACAGCGGCACCTCCCTTCTCTGCATCCTGCCTACAGCGCTACATCACTCCACCAGCACTGCCTTCATTTATACTCAATTTCACAGCATTAGGTGATGAGGTTACATGGTATTTTGTGAATACTTCATTGTAGGAATGTGGGTAGAAATGGAACTCCATATGTTTTGTTATTCACAATTGAGCTTATCATCTGGCCTGTGCTTAATTAATACTTTTTCAGTCAATGACTCAATATATGAAGATTGGCAAGACAAAGTTTTCACTTCTCCCCACTCACATACCAGTACTCTATTCTCTGTGAGTCCCTGATGTATTTAGCCAAAGTGTCAGGACTTTGCTCAGAAATCAGACCTTAGCTCAACTTCCCCAGACCTCCAAAGGGAAGAGGGTTCTACATGGAATCCTCCTAGACTTGACCCCTCTTCCCTTACACACTTGCGGCATTGTGTAGGCTTTCCAGGAAGATCTTAAATGGACCCCTGTACCTAATGTTTTCTTTCCCTTTAGGGGAACATCTGCAGGTATCTAGCTGTCCCAATTCCCAAATTTAGCTTCAGTGGCTGGGAAGGCAAAGTGGGCAGACAGGTGTTAGCACTCAGGTGAAGTCTATAACGGGGTCCCCAGGAAGCCACTTCCCCAGAGAGTTTTCCTCTTCTGCATAAGGAGCATGGTGTCTCAAGGGGGGTTGTGTGAACATCAAATAACACAGAGCAATTAGCCCAGTGCTTTGAACAGAACCATTACTCACTATGTCACCTGCTGGGTCCTCTAAAACATCTATATCCTCTGAGCAGCACTGCCTGATAAAACTTTCTGCAAGAATGAACACATTCTCTGTCTGTGCAGATTTAACGGTAGTCCCTAGCCACCTGTGGCTATGGACAACTTCAAATTTGGCTAGTGTGAATGAGGAACTGAATCATTTTCAACTTAATTAATTTTAATTTTACTTGTTCATAAATAGAGATACAAGAAAGGCATGTGTTTTCTGCCTTCTCTGGATGGTGTCTTAGCATTTGAAGCCATATTAAGACCATAGCAAAGGCAACCCACAAGGACAGCAAAGTATAAACAACATGGGCTATGCCTTCAAGATAGCAAAATACAAAGATGCTGTCTAGAGGTGTCCAACCTCTAGATGTGCTATGTAAGATAATGGTGGTTCACACCTATAATCCTAGCACTCAGGGCTGGTAGATTGCTTGGACTTGGGAGTTGGGACCAGCCTGAGTAAGAGCAAGATCCTGTCTCTACTAAAAATAGCCAGGTGTTGTAGTAGGTACTTATAGTCCCAGCTACTCAGGAGGGTGAGGCAAGAGGATCACTTGAGCCCAAGAGTTTGAGGTTACTGCAAGCTATGATGCCAGGGTGACAGAGTAAGATTCTATCTCCAAAAAAATTAAATAAATCAATAAATATAAACTGCCCATACTCTACCTAGGGTGACAGAGTGAAATTCTATCTCCAAAAAGAAGAAAATAAATAAATAAGCAAATAAATAAAAATAAACAGCCCAAATCCTTAAGCCAAGAGAGTAAGAGGGTCTTTTCCAGAGGCTAGGACTGACCCAAAAGCAAATCCTTATACCCAAAAAATGTTCCTGGAAATGACTTCTGTGATAATTTGGGAGAAAAATCCTAATAATATTGCTAGCTACGGTATACTCAGATAACAATGGAAGCAAGTCTTGACTAGTTCTTTCTGGCACTGCTGGTACATAGCCCAGTCGGCCTTCAGTGTTGAAACTTTCTTTTCACACCCCAGTAGATGGTGAGAGAAGAGACAGCTAATTAGAAGGTGGTGTAAGAATGTAAAAGCCACAAGACCATCAAGAAGTGTCAAAATCACTCCCCAAGAGGAGAGTATAGACTACTACTTAACAATAGGGCTAAGAAACTACTTCCCATTACCACAGTAAGCCCCAGAAGCAGAAACACACTACCAATGGCTTTGCTCACCTTGGCAGGTGCTAGACAAATAGCTAGAAGAGCTCCATGTTGCATTTTCCTGCTAAATTTCTCAAAGGACAATCAATACCGACTGCACTAATGGCATGCATGCCCTGCTAACACTAGAAACTAGGAGGAAGGGAGGGACAGGGAAGAAAGAGTATGGGTCAATAATAATTGAGGCAGAGCTATTAAATGATACCTTTGGGAACAGCAAAATTTCACGAAGTTTTGAGAAGAAGATTGTTTTCCTCCCAGGGACCGGGATTTCAACCTGAGAGAATGCAGATCAATATAAACAGGAAATCTAGATCAAATGGCTTCCCAAGCCCTGGAAAATCTAGAGATCAACTCAATTCAGGTAGGCTGTAGAGCATTTTAGGATAAGATATATCCTAAAACACCACAAAGTCAGCCCAATCCCTCTCTGAAATTCCCTTCATCGTGATAAACAGGAATGGTATTTGAAACAAAGAACAAATCGGAGACAAGAACCACTCCCAGTGGATGGCAGGGGATGGGTGAAGAGGTCTACTGTAGGATTGGAGGAAGGATCCTAAATAGGGAAATGAGTTTCTAGAGCAGTGATGGAAGGAAAACTCAGAGGATTGGGGCCAAGTATAGACTATTTTAGGATTGTTAACAATCCATATGGCTATACCAGAACCAGTACTTACAATGAGACATAGTTTTTGAATGAAGACACTGTTTTTCTTAATTTTTAAACCAACTTAGGGCAACTCTAACACCCCTTGTAATTTTTCACATCACAGATAATAGTCTGATTATATGGCACATAATAACAGGTATTTCAATTGTGCCAAAATAGTGATATCTCCCACAGAAGACAACTTATTTTGCCATCTTGGAAAGCCAGCTGTACTACTGCTTAGATAAAATTTTTCTTTTAACTGGCTCACTTTTTATAAAATCTTAAATATAATTTAAGAGGAAACATAACACATCAAAATGGAAAACCAGCACAGCTTGCCAGACATGAAGAGTACCAAGAAAATAACGAAATCCGTGAGATTAAATTCTAAGACACTTTCCCAGCTCAGGACATAGTGGCCAGTGCTATCTCTTTATATTGAAAAGAGATGTTAGCAAATGATGGAGGGATGTTAAAGACCTATTAGTACCAAATGTGAATTTCTCTTTTTTTTTTTTTTTAAAAAGTAGAAATGGCTTTATTATGTTACAGTCAAATTCCTATATCACAGTAGAGTCATGTGACATAAAATCACAATCAATACTACACTCAAGAGAAACATTATTATCATATACAACAGTAGCAAACATATTAATTAAAAGTGAGGATTCCTAAAAGTTCAAACATTTCTCAAGAAGGTAAGATAGTGTGTTACGTACATCCCACTGGTATTTTTTAAACTTATACAAGGTCTCAGTTACATAATAGAAAATGGGGCTTTGGCTCAGCGCCTATAGCTCAACCGGCTAAGGCGCCAGCCATGTACACCTAAGGTGGCAGGTTCGAATCCCCAGCCCGGACCCGCCAAACAACAATGACGGCTGCAACCAAAAAATAGCCAGGCGTTGTGGTGGGCGCCTGTGGTCCCAGCTACTTGGGAGGCGGAGGCAGGAGACTCGCTTGAGCCCAGGAGTTGGAGGTTGCTGTGAGCTGTAATGCCACGGCACTCTACCCAGGGGGACAGCTTGAGGCTCTGTCTCAAAAAAAAAAAAAAAAAAGAAAAGAAAAGAAAATGGGGCTTAAAAGTAAATGAAACATGGGACAAATAATCTTTTTTTTTTTTGAAACAAAGTCTTACTCTGTCACCCAGGCTACAGCATCATGGCATCAGCCTAGCTCACAGCAACCTCAAACTCCTAGGTTCAAACGATCCTCCTGCCTCAGCCTCCCAAGTAGCTAGAACTACAGGCACCCGCCACAACACTCTGCTAATTTTTCTATTTTTAGTACAGCCAGGGTCTTGCCTTTACTCAAGCTAGTCTTGAACTCCTGAGCTCAAGTGATCTGCCTGCCTTGGCTTCCCAGAGTACTAGGATTACAGGCATGAGCCACTGCACCCAACCAGGGTAGATAAATTTTAATAGCTAGAAAAAGAACCAAGGCTGGGCATAGTGACTCATATCTATAATCCCAACACATTGGGAGGCCGAAGTAGGAAGATCACTTGAGGCCAGGAGTTTAAGACCAGCTTTAGCAACACAGCAAGATATAAAAAACATTTTCATCTCTACAAAAAATAAAAACATTTTCCAGGCATGGTGGCATATGTCTATAGTCCCTGCTACTCTGGAGGCTAGGAGAGAAGCAGCCTAGGAGTTGGTAGTTGAAGTTACAGTGAGCTATGATGACACCACTACACCTTAGCCTAGGCAAAAGAGCAACCCTGTCTCAAAAAGACAAGATGATAACTCCTTATAATGCCATTACTCTCAAACACGGCCACAGGAGATTACCAGCTAAGAGAGATAAGCCGTCAAACCACTGAAGACTAACATCACCACGTTACACTCAGAGAACGTGACAGGTGGGTTGACCCCAAAAGGACCACATAAGATGTTAAGACTTTTGCTCAGGTACAAGGTTATACTTGACCTGTGACTGACTGACTTTCTGCTCTCAAATAAACAGAGACAGACAATTCCATGTTTAAGCAGATCTCAGACACCCCGGTACTTGCTGACAATACTAAAAGTTCCCCATCCAGTGAAACGGCTCTTCCTCATTTTCTTCTTACAGCTCCCACAACCATTCCGCCAAGAGATTCAACAAGATAAGGAACGAGAGTTCAATTCAGCTTAATAATTTCAACAAGGGAAACTGGGGCCAATAAAGTGTTCCTCAGCATGATATACACCAACAATATTTTATTTGTCAAACAAAATTCCACATTATGTCGCTTAACAATATCCAGAGGGAAAGGGAGAATGTTCCTTGTTTTATGTTTTTAGAAAGTGGGTTTTATGAACCAAATCAGATATAATAAATGAATACATTTTGTTAACTGAGAAAAGAAGAACAGTGGCCTTTACGTAAACCACATAGTTCACACAAGCCCCGGCTCTCCAATTATTATACGTGTATTTGGCTACGTGCATTACTCCTCTGAACCTTTGTATGTGGCATTAATCTCGTCCCTCTACCTACCCACACAACCCTCTCCCCAAGAAGACAGTTTGAAAGGAGAAAACATCATCCTTCCCAATTTACAACCAAGAGAAAAAAAAAAGATGTTTGAGTTTGATTCATCACAGATATGAAAAATATATATTTCTATATAACTTTGTATGTCTTATGTTGACCCACTAAATTTATAGATTAATGAATATTTGGATTTATGTTATGTCAGAGTAAATATTGACCTTATCTCTGCCTGGGTCAATATTTACTGCTTTGCTCAATAAATCTTGATGTTCATTTTCAAACTGAGTCAATATCAGTTCATTAATTTCTGCATGGTTCATATCAGCATTTTATAAAATTTGAAATGTCAGTGAAAATGTTTCACCTAAAAAACTTAGATACAGCCAATTAAAGAGACAAAAAGGCTTTAGCTTTTCTCTGCCTTCCCTTTTAGGAAAAAACCTAAAACATTTTCTTTTTCCACCTGAAAATTGTCACAAGGAAAACTGCCTTAATTTGATACAATTTAGCCATCCATTCTAAAATAAAAGGATCTTTAAAAAAATGTTATGGGTATATTGGTATAATAAATGGAAATATTCTACATATACTTCTGTAAAATGTTAAAATATTATAGTAATATAAATATAAAAAGGCAATAGCCCTAATTTCTCAGTCATAACCACAATTAACTTTTATGTGTAGTCTCCAGATTCCCCATCTTTATTCATTAATGAGACCACATTTCCCATATTATTTTAATATATCTTGCAGCTCAACCCACTTCATTCTGGTGGGTATTTGGTAAGCATTTCATTACACAGATGTATTATAATTACACACATTTCTACTGACAGTCATGTAGGTTGTTGAACACAATGCTTCTACACACACAGGCCCTGGTGTTTCAGAAAGACAAATCCTAAAAGCAGAAGAACTCGATGAAAAATTATCATATTTACCATTTTCACATACATGGTGGAAAAGCCTTCCAGCAGCCCACCACCTTCAGAGTCAATTTCAAACCCAAACTCTCAGCCTTCCACTTACCCATGGTTTTAAAGGCCCTATCATAGCAACAACTGAAATTATTATCACTGATAAATATCACTTGATACCACCATAATACTGAACACGATTTTATCTTTCTAATAGACTTTCCTATGGGTCACAGGGACCCTAAGGAATGTATTCATGTCCTCTTAAATGTTAGCACCCATTAACTTTATAAACACTTGTGAAACCATCCCCAGCAAGAACATGTCAAGTGGGTTTAGAATTCAAGTGCAAAGGATTAGGATAAACTTTTTTAAAGAAAAAGAAAATATCTCTAAGTTGAAAGAAAAATTTATTTCAAACAGTGGAAGGGAAAAAAACCAAATTCAGCCAAGTATTGAAAACTGCTCAAGGTACCTCAAGCATATGGCAACACATTTTTCTCTTTATACATAGAACTCTGATTAGTGTGTGACCATATGTGTTTTTTCTCACACCATCCATCCTTGTAATCATAGATCACATATAAAAGAAATAGAGGACCTGTAGGAAGAAACAGTTTATTCTATAATTTGTTCCCTACCTGAGGCCCTCCTAACAAAAAACATTTAGGTAGAAACAGGGAAATAACAGAGATTAATTGTAAAGGTTCTACTCAAAGAACACAGTCTGAAAGGCAGAAGAAATGTGGACAAAACACTATAGAAGCTACATCTTAATAGGTTCTAGTTCAAATTCTTTATCTTTTCAACAAATCCTCCACTCTTCTCATTTACCATTTTAAATTAAATGCGACGCCATCTTCAATCATCTTAAGCAGGGGTCCTCAAACTTTTTAAATAGGGGGGGCCAGTTCACTATCCCTCAGACCCTTGGAAGGGTGGACTGTGGGCCCTGGGATGAATCAGCTGCTAAGCAGGTCAGGTAGCGGCAGCAAAAACGCCCGGTGGGCCAGATAAATGTCCTCGGCAGGCCGCATGTGGCCCGTGGGCCGTAGTTTGAGGACACCTGATTTGGAGGATAGTCCTTGTTTTCTCCTCTGTGTACAGATGATAGTGACTTCCGCAGGGCTCTTCCTTTTATCTCTCAAATCTGTAAGGTCACAGCCACATCATTCTTAATCCTGCCCTCTTCCTCCCACCAACCCAATCTTAAGCCAACAACCAGTAGTTTAAAACCGTAGTCCAAGTCCGGCATGAAAGCCTTTAATGGCTCCCTCTCTCCCACAGAAAGAAGTTCTCCGTCACTAGTAAGATAAGGCCCTCCGTGGCCCAACCCTAATACTCTGCATTAACCCTTTAACTTCCTCCATCCTACCATTTGCTAGACGTTTTGACCAGTTTCTACTTCCCCAGTCACTGCTGGATTATTTAATCCTCAAACCCTGTGCATGTCTTGGCAAACATTATCTGCCCATCTTTAAAGACTAGGATCTTTGTTATTCTTTATAGGATCTGGATCTGGCAACAACAATTCTATGAGGAGCTTTTCCAGTCCTTCCCATTATAACACAACACTTGGCATACAATAAGCCATTAATAAGTGCAGTGAATGAATAAAGAACTAGTACTTAAAGGCTGTAAATAAATAGGGATGTGTAGAAAAGATAAAAATTGTAAAAAATAAAAGGAAGACTGAGGAGTTAAGGGAGAAATGGGTCAGGTTTCAGGGCAGCCATAGCCTTTGAGCTGAGACATAGATAGATGAATCTCAAGGCCACACCTCCCAGTGGTGTGGCTCTATCAGAACTGAGGTCTCTACTGTGAAGAGAACCTCTCTAGGGAAATGATTACCTTATGAGACTCTGTAGGAGGCTTTAGGAGTAGGGGAAGTAAGACAACAATATTAACATTAAAACTTCAGGGTCTACAGTGCTTCCATTTTTTTAATGACAAAAGCAGACTTCTGCAGATATGTATATTTTTCTTCATCCTGTACAGACATTCTTAAAAATAGGAATGGAAATGTAATTTCAGGAATTTAATTATATCTTAAGTTCACCAGGGGAGCTTGTTACTTAAAGGGATCCAACAGTGAAACCTTTTGCAAATCACCCACTAATTTATCTGAGTTTCATGGCAGGGCCTCCCTTAGTGAGTTCCCAAGCATAGACTCTGGCGTAAGTTAATTCACCCGTCCATCTACTTCCCCACTTGAAAATAGGCACCGAAAATACACAAAACAAAATATTCTGGCATACTGCAGGAGAAATATACTATAAGCTATAATCCTTGTCCTCAAGGATTCCACATTTAGCCTAGGAAATGAGACACACACCTACATACACATAGGTATTACAAAACGGGATGCTTATATGCATAGTATAGTGTGGCATATAATTAAGAGCCAAACAGGTAATACATACGCTACTCCAGGGTAGAGCCCCAAACCAACTATTATAACAGGTGCTTACAGATCCTCAAAGCCATCCGGCCACGTCTAAATGTTCTTCTCCATTTTACAGCTGAGCAAGCCATCAAACCTGAGGACAGTTAAAAAGGTCTTTGGATTTCCCCAGGACAAGGCAGGCATGCTTCTTAGAATAATCCTACTTGACCCTTGCCCAGCTCAAGCCCAAACACTTCTTGCAAGGAATTCTAGTCATTACAGACAACTCTGGATTCCTCCAACAGTGAGAAATTCCCCCTTTGTATGGATTCTTAAAAGCTCTTTCTACATAAAAAGTACATGAGATAAGGATTATTAAAAATGAAAAAAAAAAAAAAACTCAGGATAAGTTAAACAAAACAGAACAAACCTCCTCAAAAGAACCCAAAAGACAGGTGGGGGACCACAATGCATTTTTTCTCCAAGTCTTTGTGGGGAAAGAAAGAAAACAGACAGCTTTACAAAAATCCCTCAAATTTCCAATTCAACTGGCTCCAAATTTCTTCTTATTTTCCCTACCCCTCAAGAATGACCCAGCTACCTAGCATGTGTTACTTTTTTGTGTAATGTTTATAGAAGTGCTGAGCAAACTCCAAAATTCCTGAATTGTCATCACCTCAAATAACACAGAAAAATAATCTATATCTTAGTTGAGTAAAAATAATAGAAAAGAAACTGTTTTACTATTTTCAATGAGATACTCTTTAACTATTATTTTTTTTCAGTTGTAATTCTACATAAAATACATAGAGGTCACTCTCATTTTAGTCCGCTATGCTGATCTAAGGAAAAAGACATTCAAAGCTAACAGACTGCCATTACTACATAATTAAATGTAATCTTACATTTATCTTCCACTCCGTATCTTGTATGGACGATACTTTCACACTGAACTCAGGTATTGCGACCCTCCTTTTCAGAGGATGAAATTAAGAAGCAGAGGGATAACCCATCTTCAGATGACCACACTGGGACTCACACATTTATCCACAGGTTCCTCTACAAACAGTTCTCCATGCTAACGGTGTAGGTGTTCGCAAAGGTAATTTCTGGTAAGCCTACAAGTTTTTTAAACATATCAAATATAAATAGGGTGTCTGCATCATTCAAGGTGAGGCAGTGAAACTGGTGAAAAGTTATTCTATTTATAGTAATTACTGCCACGACAATATCCTAAGAACAAGCTCTCCATAGTTCCGCCACTGGAATAACTAGGTCAGCACCATTCACCGAAACCCACCCACAGGGACTCGGCGTCTATAGCTCAACCGGCTAAGGCACCAGCCACGTACACCTAAGGTGGCGGGTTCGAATCCCCAGCCCGGACCCGCCAAACAACGACGGCTGCAACCAAAAAATAGCCGGGCGTTGTGGCGGGCGCCTGTGGTCCCAGCTACTTGGGAGGCAGAGGCAGGAGACTCGCTTGAGCCCAGGAGTTGGAGGTTGCTGTGAGCTGTAATGCCACGGCACTCTGCCCAGGGGGACAGCTTGAGGCTCTGTCTCAAAAAAAAAAAAAAACCCACCCACAGGAAGGTGACCTAAGGAGCAGGACCCAGTCACACCAACACCCAGGCATCTTCCCATCCACCTCCCACACCACAGCCCTGACATTCATCCTCACTGCTCCAAAAGGGGGTCATAGGAAACACTACAAATGTCACCCAGTGAGAGCACATGTTGTGAGAATAAGATGGAGTCAGTCAGGCACAGCTGGCCTGGTCGGTGTAGGCCCTGGGAGACCTTCACCTCCCCTCTCCCACTCTTCTTGTTTTGGAAATTTAGCTCCCACCCTAATGATGCCCATCCTGAGTATTTAGGAGGACTGATTGAGGACATTAACTTTGGAATGGGAAATGTTGTAGTAGGTCGCTGAATTGTGCTGATTATTATTTAAAATAAGAAATAATATGGTCTTCACTTTGAACCTTTAGGTGTCAATCTGTCATTTTGTGAATGGACGAACAGAACAGTCTTGAGAGGCTACTCTCATGGATCTCCAGAATCGCTGGCCTTCTGACAAACTTTGGTGGACCGATCCTGGTCTCTGCATATTGGCTGGCAGTGACAGGCAGCCAGCCCCTCTTCATCTACTAATGCTAGCAGACTTGCTGAGGCTATTCCAGCTCAAGGAAAATGTAAAGGAAAAAAAAAAATTCCTCCAAATCTCTGACGATTCTGTACATGAGTTAGTCTAACAGTTGGTCATAAACCCAGGCTATAATAATGTAAGCAGGAGTTGGCAAACTTTTTCTGTAAAGGGCCAGATAGTAATATTCTGTGCTTTTTGATCCAAAAGTCTCTTTCACAACTACTAAACTCTGCGGTTAAAGCATGAAAGCAGACACAGACTGGTATGTTCCAATAAAACTTTACTGACAAAGAATAGGCTGCAATTTGCAATCTGCCAATCTCTAAACTTAAGGATAGTTTGCTTAACCCTCATTACCAAATCTCAAACAGGCAATGCTTATTATGAGTTATGGCTGATAGAATCTAACTTGCTTAGCGTTCAGAATTAATTTAGTAATTATCCCTGTCAATCATGACTACCCACTGAGAATTACAATAACATCAACAGCATCAAAAGTAAAAGTAGTATTAACTACTTACTTTATGCCAGAAACTATGTCAAACTTTTCATACACATCATCTTATTCTATCCCCATAACAACCCTATGAGGGAAGTATTACTAATTATTCCCATTTCACAGACAGGGAAACAGACTCCAAGCAATTAAATGGCCTTCCAACATCATAAAAAGAGTAACCGACCATAGCTTTGAACCATGTCTCTCCATATTACTTCCAAACTTACACTCTGTCTCCTAAAGCCACCAATGGCATTACTGCAGGAGAAATGGAGACAATTGAGAAAATCAGAGATTAAAATCTAGATTAAGCCAATCTTTTAGGAATGGTCTCCTTCACCTGTGCTAAATTTCCCTCCCCAAAGAAGGAGACTTTTTTTTTTTTTGATCAGTCCTACTTTTCAGGGAATATTTAAATCTAGGGAAACATATCTATAGCTAATCATCTCACAGCTGGTTTGCTGTGGCTTTAAGGCCGGAAGTGCCAAAAGTAACAGGCCCCAAATCTTACTCCTTCCTGCCCTTTCTGTATCTGTTGCCCACAAGCTAAGGAATATCTCTGAAAGAAGCCAAGTTTTTGACTTGAGAACCACGATTGCACCGATGCACCATGAAGCAAACCACTAATATTGTACAATTTTCAGAAAGAACTTTTCCAAGCATAAGAACTATATACCATTACCTGGTATTTGTTTCACTTAATTATTCTTCCTTTACTATTATTTCCTTCATTCCACCCAGCAAATGACCTCATTGGTTCTTCCAAACCAGTTGACATCTTTCTGAGTAATTCTTCAAATGACTACAACTAACTGAATTCCAGAAAAACATTAACTGCAGTACATGTTGTCAAATTATAGCCTCTGGACTTTAACCAATCAGCTACCTGGTTTTACACAGGTTGCAAAGTAACAATGGGTTTTTCTATTTTGTTTTATTTGTTTGTCTTTTAGACAGAGTCTCATTATGTTACCCTCAGTAGACTGCCGTAGCATCGCAGCTCACAGCAACCTCAAACTCTGGGGCCTAAGTCATTCTCTTGCCTCAGCCTCCCAAGTAGCTGGGACTACAGGCACCCACCACAATGCTCAGCTATTTTTTGGTTGCAGTTGTCACTGTTGTTTAGCAGGCCCAGGCTGGGATCAAACTTGCCAGCGTAGGTGTTTGTGGCCAGAGCCCTACTCACTGAGCTATGGACATTGAGCGTCTATTTTTAAATGGATGATAAAAAAAATCTAAACAAGAATATTTCCTGACACATGAAATTATATGAAACACAAATTCCAGTTTGCATATGAGAACACAGGCACTCTCTCCAGAATTATCTATGGCTGCTTTTATACTATGATGACAGAGTTGAATAGTTGTAACAGAGGCCATAGGGCCTGAAAAACCTAAGATGTTTCCTGTCTGGATCTTTCCAGAGAAAAGTCTGCCAATCCTTGAACTTGAACCATTAGCCCTTCCACTAAAAGAAGCTGCTCAAATCCAGACACAATGCCTTCCATACATATAAGCTAGAGGCTCTTTAAGTCCACCAGAACTAAGGATATCAACATTGCTACATCACAACGATGGCCCCACTTAATGCACACTCTTAATTAAGTAATGGGGAAAGTTTAAAGCCTTTCATTCCTTCACTGCCATTTTCCACTGAAAAAGCTGATGGGATATAACTTCCAATTTCCTAACAGCATTATCATTCTAAATTGATGAACTGTAAATACAAGGCCACTTTGTGTCTCCCTCCTGACTGATATCAGAGCCACAGAGTAGAAAATGATAAATTTTCTTTGGGTTTCTTGGCGAGAAGCTCTATATATGTAATTCTGGCTTTCATCTCCCAATTTCCTTCATTTATCAGAAATGGTGACAAAAAGGTTCTAATTAGATAATTCTAATCACAAGGAACTGGGTGTGATGGAAGACTTCAGAATCACTATCTGTTCATAGCAAAACAAAACAGATAGGCTATTCTCCCTGTAGGGGCAGGAGATTTATCAATAGACAAAAGGATGCAAAAAGCCAATAGATAAGACGTAATTAAAGATCAGACCTATAAATTTTACACTGACATAAACTTAACAGGATTTGCAGGTAGAAATTCAGGATTTAAACGAGAGCATCATTATGAAATGGAAACCTTTCAGTTCCATATGCAACAACATTGTATAAAACACTGCATAATATATACATTTATTATTAAGACTAATACTCTGTGCCTCTAAGCCCTTTCACACAAGGAATTTGAATTATTCAGTGCCAAGGTAATTTCCAAAGTGGTCTATCTTCCTCAAGCATTTCTCTTTAATTAGCTTTAATATATTTTCCTTGTATTTTTCAGCATCAAAATTTCTTTTAGAAATAACAGTCTACCTATTGTATCTTTCGTAGCTGTGGGAAGCATAATTCAGAAAGGTCTGTATATTGCTTTAAGTCTTCACTTTTTCCTGTTAAAATGTAAAGAAATGATTTCCAATGTAATAATCAACACTGCTATAACAATGCTCTCTCTCTTCACTGGCTCCAAGGCTAAAAGTAAAAATGAAGAGAACTACAGAATATCATTGAGGGCTAAAATATATTCAAATGTGATGATTTAAAAATAAAGTTGCATTTCCTAGATTAGAGCATAATGGGCCATTTTGATATAGGAGTTTGTAATATTTAGCAGACATGTGGGAGCTCAAGAGTAGCCCTTTATTTTCTGCTCTCTGAAATCACAGCCACTGAAAAACTGAAAAGACAGAAAAGAAAAAGCCGTGTCTTTCAGAAAATTACAAGTTTAGTACAATAACTCATTAACAAGTGACGTTCAGAAATAAATGCAAATTGAGGGGGGAAAAAAAAACCAAGTTGAGAAAACAAGTGGTAGAAATAAATCAAGGTACTTATAACCTTGAAGAAAACCAGGCTTGAATGTGTCAACTTTTAGCAAACCAGGAAAGGGTTGGATACCTAGAACTCAGGCGAGAAAGCAATTAAAATCTTCTTTTAAGAGTTTAATGGGATGTTGACTGGCCTGGATGATCTCAATCAGAACAACTGGACTTACCGGAGTAGGCCCAGTACGGGTCCCCCGAAGCCTTGCGTCTGCGAATCTGCACCGAGCTGCCATGTCTGTTCTCATGCAGGGCCCCGACGTAGCCTTCTGTCAACGCTGGAAGAGGAGGAGACCCACCATGAGACAAAGTCATCACCCCCTGGACACAGGAAGAGTCAAATGAACCCAACCAGGTGACCTCACAGCATCACAGACATTAGGGATAACTGAACAGAATCAATTTGTTTTACCAAAAGAATGTAAATAAATAAATAAAATCCCTAAAGACAGTCTGGCATATGGTCATGATTATTACTACTATTAATTACTTCTAACAGTGAACCTTCATTTTGAAGCACAGCGCACCAAGCACTTCATAGTTATATATTATCTTATTCCATCTACAAAACCCCACCAGGCAATAAATACAATGGTCCCAACCAGGGGACCATTCTATAGCTAAAGCTTCCATAAGTGAAAAAAAATTTGTCCAAGGTCATACACCTGGTAGACCTGAAACCCATGGCATGTATGAGCTTATGCCATGAGTATAAAGGCTCTCTGGCCTCACTGATCTTCAGAGACTATAGATTATTCCATCTCTTTTACAGATGAAGGAATTAAGGCCAAAAAACTTCAGTAACCAGCTCCAGGGCACACAGGTCAGCCTGTAGCAGATCAGAAAACTGAACAGAAGCATCCCGCATCAAAGCCAAGGCCTCTGCCACCAAATGCAGCACAACCTGAGGCCTGGGAGATTCTCCAGATCAGCACCAGTCCTCCACATCCCTGGGGCCACTAACAGTCACCTGTGGTATCTGAGCATGTGAAACAAAAAATCCTCCAAGGCAAATAATGCTCAGAAAAGAAACACACTGAATAATGTATATTTGAAATCTCAAAATGAATCCAATCCACCAAACGAAAGCAAAAATATTCTACCCCATTATGGAGAGTTTCCATCTGCCCATAGTGTTCAAAGTCCTCTCTCTTCACAGCCACTTCATGGATGCAAATTTCTTTTGTTGCCAGCCCACACCTGAATGCACTGATGCGTGATAAGGCAAACATCACAGGTGCTCAGAATCCAAAATGAAATAGAATTATATTCAAACAACACACCCCAGTTGACTATGTTAATATTTAAATGCACCCAAACAAAATCAAGCATGTTTTAAAAAACCAAAGACCATAGCTTGCGAAACTATATATTCAATTTAAGATGAAAACAGAAACACAAAAACACAATACACTCTCTATTCCAAATTAGTCAAGAGAATAATAATATCATGATAATTTTAGCTATGTTGACAACTTGACAGTCATAAAGAAAAATTAGGAAACCTGTAAGTACCTTATGATTACACTTCAGTTGCAAAGACTTGCTTTAAGAGAAGTAACACTTGAATAGAAACATTCCCTAGGGATGACCCTATGGCACGAAATAAGAATCTCATAAGCTCCACATCCATATCTACATAGAAAACTCGTCATTTATTTCTATTCCCTGCACTTCAATTAAAAAAAATATCAGAATCTAACATACTACTCCTTTTTAAAGTACAAAATTTTGGGGGTACCTACCACCCACACCATCCTACAGTTGTGCATTCAGGGCCGTAGGAACAACTTAGAGTAACAAGAACACCTAACTCAGCACTAGTATACAGTGCTTTTGAAATGCCTGGTGACACAGTGGAAATCTGCAGTATAGACTGTAGTAAGCGTACCCAAATCCCCCTTGACTGCATCAGCAATCAGACAGCTACCCTCTGTCACCACCATCATACCCAGCCCAAGGGTGGGCCTTGTTCAGTGTAAGCCAATCAATCACTGTAAACTAACCCCCGGCCACCGTGATGTGTTTGGGCATGAACACCTCAGCCAATCTGAGATTCTTTTTCTTCCTCAAAAGATTATGACATGAGCCAGAAGCCTCAAGGGTCAGTTGAGGATCTCAAAATTGGAACCAAGCCAGAGGGGACAAAATCTACAGATCATTCTGGTGACAAAATTTAAACCTTGGACAAAGCAGATTTGAAGCCCTTTCGGAGGCTCTAAGTTACATGAACCAATTACCTACACATTTTTCTGTCTCTTGTACACAAAAGATCCCCAGATGACACTGATGGTGTCCTATAAACTACCACTTGAACTCCTGATCAGCAATTTCTCCATCCATAAAAGGCCACTGTTGGACAAGAGTTCTGACTCTCAACCCTGAGCTCCTTTTGAAAACAAAAATCAAAATAAAACCACCACCACCACCAAAAAAGAAACCTATGGCCTGGACCTCAGCCCAATCACACATATAACACATCACACTGTGGCATAACAGGTCTCGGCCGCGCAGCAGAACTGCCTGTCCAAAGGTATTCACATGGGGCAAAAATAAGAGATGAGGTGGGCTAAATACGGATCCCCTGACAAGACACCTCTTGCCAGAGCTATCCCAAGAAAGGTGGGTTAAACTTGACTTCCTCACATTCCCCGTAGTACTGAGGTACAATGGGATGTTACACAGTACAGGCAAGATGGGCAGGAAAACTTTTTGAAGGGCATGTTTTGTGGCTATGAAGGACTCTAAACCCCTGGAAATAAAAAGCATTTGTATTCCTGGACAATTACCATGCTACCACCGACACTGGAGCTCTGCACATGGTACTATCCAAACACAGTGAGTGAGTGAGTGAATGATACCAAGATGGGCGGTATCTGTCTGGGGGCAGTGATGGTAAGATATGTATATCTGGAGCGTGTACATCTGTACACATTCGCGCGTGTGTTTACATAAGCCACAGGCAAAAGCACCCCTTTCTCCTTCTGACTCTCTCCAGCCACAGCACACTCATCGGAAACAGCCAACACGTAAATCATGAAGCAGGAAGGGAATGACCCTGAGTCCCCAATAAGCAATTCTTTGGGAGGCAAGTCAGCGACACACGGGAGGAGAGGACTCGATCATCATGCTGCCACCAGATGGTTTTTTCTCACAGATAAACTACTCATTAAAAGTGACTATATTTAGTCTTCCCCTCATCCCATCTATGTCAGTAATGTGTGATTCTTTTCTTACCACATACAGTCATGCGCCTCACGGTGACATCTCGGTCAATGACAGGTAGTCCCATAAGTTTACAAAACTGCATTTTTACTGTACCTTTTCTATTTTTAGATACACAAATCTTACCACTGTTACAACTGCCTACAGTTTTCTGAGGGGGGGTTGGCTGTTTTTATTTTTTTGAGACACAGTCTCAAATCAATGACAAGGTGATTTTTTTAAAAACTATGATTTGAATAGCAGTCAAAAAAAAATGTATATAGAGCAGAGGTTCTCAACCTTTGGGTCGCGACCCACAGGAACTGTATTAAAAGGGTTGCAGAACTAGGAAGGTTGAGAACCACTGATATTAAGTATATTAAGCAACTTAGTATTTTCTTGGCAAGGAACAGTGATTTGCAAATAGAAACAAGTCTGTGGATCTCAAGTAAAGATACAGAGTCAGCACACCAAATTCAATCAATTTTAATACTCTTTGTAGTCTTCTGAGCTCAAACAGCCAACCAACGGAGGGATGGCAAAGATATGGTATGGCTATGAATCATGCTATTGATTTTCAGTTTCTTCTGTGCAGAAAATTAAATTATGCAAATGAAGGCCTTTACAGACCCTCATCTTAATGTGAAATTGCATACTTGCTTACGTCAGCAACTTAATTACATAATTAAAAATGGAGTATGCTTATAAAAATATGTAGTTTCACTCTTTAGAAAAGACAGTAAGTGTAAATCTGCTTATGGTTATCAGTGAATAACAAGAGAGAAAAGACCATGTTATGCAAAGATTATATCCTACCAGGTGCTATAGCACCAAGCCCACTACGGTTTATTGAGCTGAAGTCCTTTGTCAGCAGAAAGCATAGGAGGCCTTTTAGTCATGTTATAACATAGCAAGTGATTGGACTCTGAGTTACGCAAGACGCGGGGAAGCCCAACAGTCTACACTGTACATCACCGTATATTCCTCCTCAAAGAGATCATCCCCACTGGCACTGTAACCAACACTCACAGGCACACAAACGAGCTGACAATCCTGGGAATGAGGAATATTAAATTGAAGCAATCTTCAAGGGTCTTCTTTCATTCTTCCAGAATGAAATGGGTCTAGAAAGGAAGAATCGAGGCACTTCCACCCTACAGGAGAATTCAAGTCTCTCAATTTTGACAAGATGAAAGTGGAGGTTTCAAAACCAATAATATTAACTAGCCAATGATGCTTACGTCTCACTCAGCAGGAGGAATCTTAAGTCAAGTTGGTTGCTAGGCAGAGAGCTAAATGAGTGACAGCTATTTTCATCAGGGAGTTTTCATAAACTCCGACTCCTCTCAGAACTTCTACTGAGCTTAACTTCATTTCCAGCCTGAGCGAAAAAGATAAAAATGTTTCAAGACCCAAAGGCCCAATCCTTTCCTATAAAAATATCCTAAGAGTTACCTACCACTGAAGATATTAACAAAACTGTTTCCTATGTGCACGGTTTAATTTCCCAGAGCCACCGGACATAGTTTATAAGAATAAATGTTTTTATTCTGGGACTATAAAAGCAGATGTGTAGCCCATCTGCCTTAACTGTATCTTTGGAAGGATTCTGCTTAATCCTTACTCTCCGCTTTCACAGAAATTTTGACCTGAGGGGGAGAAACAAAGACTTGCAAGCTATGTTAACTCTTCTGAGTTAATCTGCAAGCTAAACATTTTTCATACAAAGAGCCCAGCTCTTCTGAATACCATATTAAATAGTGCTCTTGACACTGTTTTTTCTCAAGTTTTGCTGTCAGAGAGAAGAAAGGGTCACCACATCTATATGGGATAAAAATAAATGCTGCTCAACACATATCAAAAGAGAATATTTTTATCCTAAAACTGCAAATGTGTGTTTTGTTTTGTTTTTGAGATAGATTCTTACTTTAACGCCCCTGGTAGAGTCCCCTGGCATCGCAGCTCACAGCAACCTCAAACTCTTGGGCTCAAGCAATCCTCTAGCCTCAGCCTCCCTAGTAGCTGGAACTACAGGCGCCTACCACAACGCCCGGCTATTTTTAGAGACAAGGTCTTACTTTTTGAGCTCAGGCTGGTCTTGAACTCCTAAGCAATCCTCCTGCCTTGGCATCCCAGAGTGCCAGGATTACCGGTATGAGCCACCTTGCCCGGCCTGAGTCTTACTTTGACAAAGGTCTGCTTACGTACACGTTTGTACACCTGTAGAAATATGAAGGGCCTACCAAGAAAGGAAGACACAAGGCCACCAAGGATTCCAATATAACTCTGCATTCCTCCAAGACACTGTATTATCTCACCATATTGAACCAATAATGTCCCTGAGATCTCTGCTACGTCATCCCCTATCACCTATAGGGAGAAGTGGTTTCTTGGCAAAGGTTATATAGGGGTGAAATTAGAGTAAGTTTATAATGAGAACATTCCCAAGTTCCATCTACAATGTGGCTGGACATCTTATACCTAAAGTAAAACAGCGTAGTAAGTACATGAGAGTATTTCCACTGTGCGTCTAATTCCAGGTCATCTTGAACGACTCAGAAGCCTGGGAGAATAGGTCATCTTTGATCCAAAATTCTAAACATCAGAACAAAGAAATTCTGGTCCCCCAGTGCCAACATGAAAATTATAATACTTAGGATGGTAAATGTATGGCTCTCAAATAAGGAGTCCTGCTTTTTGTGCCAGAGTAATTGCCAAAAAATAAGACCAATAAAAATAAGCAATCGGCACTCACATTTGCCGGGGGTGGGGGGGAAGGTTGCAGTTTTTGGCCGGGGCTAGGTTTGAACCCGCCACCTCCGGCATATGGGGCTGGCACCTTACTCCTTTGGCCACAGGCGCCTCCCGGCACTCACATTTTTAAACATAGAAGGGAGATTTCCAAAATGGCATAAAAGCAGTTAAGCAGGCTGTTTATATCTATTATAGCTACTCATACAACAAACAAATTAAAGATCCCTCAAGGAAAACAAAATCTCTATCAAGCACAATTTTCTCTAAATTTTAAAGAGCATTTAAGAACATTAAATCCCACACAATAGTCTAAAATGAATAACTCTTTATCTTTTTTGTGCCTACAATGGGCAAAAGTATCAGATTACAGTTAAAAGTAATTAAATATTCCAATCAGTCTCTTATCCTTTGTGCCTGTATTTCAATTAATTGTAGTAAAATGTACATGGTGAGTGTCCCAAAAAGTTGAATCAAGAAGTGTGTTCCTTTGTAACTACTGCTTTACAAATGGTCCCTCTAGTTGTTTGTGATACTGAACTAACCTCAAATACAATAGAGTATATTACAGTAGATTACCTATTATATCATATTCAAATGTACTTATTGTCCCAACAACAAAAATAATTTTTTCCATCATCTAAAAGGATACAGAGACATAATATAGAACTATGATTTTTTTTTAAGTAAAATAAATTACTAAAACTTAAGAGGCAATCCAACTGAAAGAGGAATCACACAGCAATATTATACCCTAACGGGGGAAAGTAAACAGCCTTGTAACAGTGAGCGAAGTCAGGTAAAGAAGCAAAATACTGAACTTTTCTTCATTATTTCTTCTTAAAATAGTACCAATTCCAAAAAGCAGTTTCTACTTTTTCAAAATCAGGGCTGAAAGGGACAAAACATTAGAGCCATTCTACTGTTTTGTCTCTGTCATAGTTTAGAAACTTTCATGTTTTTAAGTTTAAAAAACCCACTTCCCAACATATCTGAGAAAAGGGACACTTGGAAAACTAGTTCATTGTATATTTGTGCTATGAACATGAAAAATACCATGGTTCGTTCTTTCTGGGAGGCACTCTCCTAAAAAAAGTGGGCTCCTGGCGTTAAACATATTCTAACAGACAGAAACGAAACAACCAACTCTTCCCCATCTATTTTAATACAGTTTAGTTCTCAAAGAATCAGATCTCTTGATTCTCCGATATTACTAGGAAAATGAGGATTAGTCATGGACAGTGTTGTGGTAACCTCAAATGCCACAGATCCGTACTTTGAATTTTACACTGGTGGCATCTCTTTGACTCTTTAGTGACTGACAGAACCAGCAAGCACAGTTCAGAGTTGCCCGCTGAGGGCAGTCACGCTGAGTGCAGCCACCCCTGAGCATGTTCTGTTTCACCCATTGTATGTGCATACATGGGTATGTGTGTTTCCTAAGTTGCCAATGTGGAAAAATCCAGGCAAGGACATCAATATCTTATTTTTATTTTTTTTAATAGGACATCTGGACACTTTTTTCAAATGGCAACAATATGCCATGTGATAGTGACCACTGCTTTAGAGAAGAGACATCACCATCCAGCTAGCCATGGTCTCCACCCAAATTCATTTAATCTTTATGTTTCTTTTTGTTTGTGTTTTGAAGTTGGAGACAGGGTCTTACTCTGTCAGGCTAGAATACAATGGCATCACTACAACCTCAAACACCTGGGCTCCAGTGATCCTCCAGCCTCAGCCTCCCCAGCAGTGAGAACTGTATTTATTAAATAACACTACGGTCATCTGAGTTTGCACCCATGGCCTGGCCCAATCATAAGTTACTGCCTATGAGCCAAGCTCTATAGAAAGTACCATCAGTACACTGGCTTCTATAATGCTTTCAACAGTCCTGTAACTTGAGTACAATTATTCAGAAAAGTATGTTACTTGCCTAAGAACACATAGCCTTGAACCAGATAGTGTTCCCAAACATATTCAATGAACACTATACTATTCTTTATAAAATCTTAAATTGGGGGCATTAGAAAGATATCTGTAAGATGCTGGGCACGGAGGCTCATGTCTGGAATACCAGCACTCTGGGAGGCCGAGGAGGATTGATCACTTGAACTCAGAAACTCAAGACCAGCCTGACCAAGAGCATGACCCCATCTGTACTAAAAATAGAAAAACTAGCTAGGCATTATGGCTAGTGCCTATAGTCCCAGCTACATGGGAGGTTGAGGCAAGAAGATTGCTTGAGCCCAAAAGTTTGAGGTTGCCCTACGTTATGATGACCCCATGGCACTCTATCCAGGGTGACAGAATGAGACTGTATCAAAAAAAGAAAAGAAAAAAAAGAAAAATGAATAAGTATCACATTATACTTGAGTTAAGGAAATAAGAAATCAATGTATTGACTTATAAATTCTTTTCATTCACATTTTCGTTCATTTCAAATGTGTAATTGAGACAGCCTATTTATCTATGATAAATAAATGTCATTAACATGGGCCTTTTCTACAGCTGAGCCATTTATACATACACATTCCATGTGAAATATTGAATAAAATAGGTAGTTCTTAACAGAAGTAAACACAGATACCCTATTTAAATGTGGTTGTGGGCCTATTTGAAAACTTCAGCATAAACACTAACGCTAGCAACATGAGCCAGCAAATGAAATACAAATCCAGAACTTAGAAATAGGTAAGCTTCCTAGTAACAAAAATATCTAACAAGATAACCTGAAACATCACGGTACATGACAGAACACACATTGCAGGCACAAGCCCTAGGCTTTGCATTCGGGGAACAAATCCAGAGAGCACTACAACCATGAGACCCCTTTGCTCAAGAACCTCATCGCCATGAGGGCAGATCTGATTTCCCAAAACCTTCCATGTGGGAAACCCAGAGACCTGTGACTTCTACAACCAGGTCAAAGATGATGCCACTTGAACCCTGGCTGGCCAGCTATTCAGTGGGCCATGGGTGTCAATTGCTCAGAGCTTTGTGCTTCCAGCCAACAACCTATCCACTGCTCCTCACTCATCATCTGCTTTAAGTAGCTGCTAACTTCTGCCAAAAAGAGAATTTCAAGGGAGTTTGGTATGATTTAGGCAAGTATTTATGGTCTCTCCATGGTGGGAAGCTACTGAAAGAAGTCATTGTTCCTGCCCTCCCAGAACTCTCAGACCAGGGCGGGGGAGGTGTCAATTAATACATAAATCAGAAGTTATATACATGGTGAAACAAATGTGGAAACGAAATGAGACAAACATGATACAGCCACAGAGAATAAAAGTAGGAAAGTAGGGAAGGAATGTATTTAGAGAGAGAACTCAGGGCACTGGCAGGGAGGCAGCACGGAGTTCAAGACAGGAACAACACACAAGGATGCTAACAGGATACACTGTGGTGTACAAAGGCCTGCCTGGTGTTATTGACTTGAAATAGCACCCTGCTGAGTGGGGGAGGGGAGGAGTGTGCAGCTGAGAGGGCTGAACAAGGTCGGGATGCTGCAGAACCTTCAAGGAGCTCGGAAAGGCAAAGGACTCTAAGGTGACAGTCCATATGGTCTGATACATGCTTTCCTCGAAAACAGCTTTATTGAGATAGTAACAGTTTTTAGTATAATTACAGAGCTGTGCATCCATTACCATAATCTAATTGTAGAACATTTTTACCAATGTGTGCTTTTAAAAAATGACTCTGCCGGGCAGGGAACAGATTGAGGGAGACAGGCAAGAGCAGAAGCAGCGGCTCATCACCCCGGCCCCCAGGGTGAGTCAAGACAAATCATCGTTAGGCGTGTGCGTGCACCTGTGCACGGGTGGGGGGGTGCTCCTGGAAGCAAAATGTGGGAAAGCAAACAAATATTAACCTAATGTTTACATTCTCCTAGGCAAATGCTTACTCAGCTTGTCTTCACATTTATTTTATTATTGTCTACAAACTTCACCTTTGCCCTTTTTCATCTGAATTAGGATTGGTCAAAAACAAACAAAAAAATCAACTGCTTATACATATCAATTTTTTTAAAAAAAGGTAACAGTAAGAATCAAACTCAAGACAATTGTATAAAAAAATGAGGCAAAGGGAAAAAGGCAAGACTGACTCATTCTCGCTGTATTTTTCCTTAGCTGTATCAACATACAAGAAAAAAACGTATCATACTTGCCTGTATGATACTTCTAGAGGTAGAGAGCACTTCACCTTGGATTTCAGAGGATCCCTAGGTTGGTCATTTTATTTTGTAAATAATTCTATTATTGTTTAAATATGAATGTTACCATGAACTTAATCTCAACTCTGCCTCCCAAAACAATCCCAAAACCGGCTTTCACGAGTGTGTGTGAACAAATGGAACAACAGTAATCTACCCGAGGCTGATGAAGTAAATCTATGCTAATTCCTCTCTGGAAGATGATTATCAACCGTTCAGGATTGTCTATAATCACGAAAATGTATTTAGGAACATCTATGCTTTGTGGTTGGTAGGGAGAGAATATCAAATAAACATACTGCTCTCTCTCTTATTCCACCTCTATAGGACGATTTCCCTCCTCAAACAATGAAAAACAGGCCTCTCGTGGGCTTTGTTTGATTCAGTCAAGGTAGATCTCTTCCTGACATTTCAAAGAAAAAAAAATAACCCAAGGAATTGGGGTTAGTATTGCCCAGGCAACCACTTTCATGTTGCTAGTCAGAATATCCCAAGGCTACAAGTTCATTTTTGTTATCTCCATTTTTATTAGGTGTTAGACTTGCTTCCTTTCCAGCAAGAGTGAGGGTGGCTTTGTTCTCTTCAATTGCAGAAAGAAATCATCAGAAGAAGTATCTTGCCTTTTGCTTTGCTTGAAGAGAGTTATTAACTTGAAATAACACAATACAAGTTTCAAGGAAAATAATTTAAAAGGGCTATTACAATCTTAAATAAAGCGATTTAATTAAAAAAATTCTAACCACATAAAAACTTTCATAGATTACATCAAGATGGCTAAAGAACTTATCTCTAAGTCTGTTTAAATAGCTCCAAAAGCAATTTCTTAAATTAATTATACAGCAATTTTTTTTTGGCCTTTTATTTGAAAAAAAAGAGCTATCTAATCAAAGCCCTTTCTTGATGAAGAAACTGAAGCTATTAAAAAAAAAAAAAAGCAAAGTTTGTTTCTTTTTATTCCTTAGTTGTGCTTTTTCTAAAACCTTCTCTGGCTTCAACCAGTTACAGGGCAAGACCCATCTGAAGAGTCAAATGGAAAAGCAGTGGTGACTTTAGAAAGCTCAGATAGAAAACTGAAGGTTTCGGTTCAATATTCCTTTTTTTCTTTCTCAATATCTATTTGTATACAAGAAGCTGAGTGAATCAATTTCAAGGAGACTTTCCAAATCTGAATTTAAATCCTTTTAGGATGGCAGTACAGTCAATCAAACTTAGGATAGGACAGAGAATAAAAAGACAGTTTCCTTTTTAATTTTTTAATGAATACACTGATGTTGAAAGAACATTTTTATCTTTGGGGGCTTCCCTATCAAGCAAAACTGAATTCAACAAATTGCTTCTTTGATTTCTAGACAGCAAAGGAGAAAGACAGAATATACCGTGAAATACTCTGGAACCAATGGGTACAACATGGGTGCCAAAACCACAGAACTGCAGAAATCCTGAATTTTAAAAAATAAACACTCCTTTAAGTATTACTTCCAAAGGTTTACTAAACAGATTTGCTTTAAATAACACATCTGTATAATTGGAGAAATGGATGGTACTGGCAGCAAATGGAATCTCTGTTTTTTCTTTCACACTGGTCCATTCATGTTCTAGTTCAGCTCTTTTCAAACTGTGGGTCGTGACCCACAGGAACTGTATTAAAGGGCCACGGCATTAGGAAAGTTGAGAACCACTGCTCTAGTTAATCCATGCTTTGATATTTACTACAATAGAACCAAAAACTGGAGAGAGAAAAAAGACTGCATGATACCTGAGGTTTGTTCAGACACCAATGTTGCATGAAAATCAAGAAAAAGAACTTTGTAAAATGAATTTAGGACTTTTCAATAGTGATGCTCTAAACCCAGAGTTTTTACTAAGATAATTTACCCAAAGTGAAGAGATGCTCAATCCCAGGATAAAATAGCAGAAAGGGATTGGGAAATGAAACTAACGATAGCATGGCAGAGACAAAGATTGTTTAATACATGTTTTGGGAAGAAGTAAGGATTTTTTTAAAGCTCCATCTCACAGTCAAAGAAATAAATCCATTCTTAAAATTCCTCCTGCATCATGTTAGACAGTAAAATTCACCAAGACAACGAATAAAGGTCCTGCTGAAAGCCAGAGGTCTTTATCACTACCTGTGGACCAGGGCACTGTGCTGAGTTTCAACTGGATTATCACAGCAGAAATTTGAGGGGTAAATTCCATTAGCATTCCCATTTTACAAACCAAGTAACTAAGCCACAAAATGTTAGGTACCTTGCCAAAGCCACATTTCTACATGATAGCAAAAGAGATTCAAACCCAGATACTGTGAACAGATACAGATACAGAAGGAGAAATGACGCTCCAATGAAACTCCTCTATAAAGTCTAAGGAGCTGCTATACAGAAACAAATGGTGTGTGCCAGTCGTGGGGAGGGGCTGCAATACAGTAATGAATGGTGGGTGCCAGGCGTGATGGCTCACACCTGCAATCCTAGCACTCTGGAAGGCTGACGCAGGGGGATTACCTGAGCTCACAGGTTCAAGACCAATCTAAGCAAGAGTGAGACCCCATCTCTAAAAATAGTCAGGCATTGTGGCAGGTGCCGATAGTCTCAGCTATTTGAGAGACTGACAAGAGGATCACTTGAGGCCAGGAGTTTGAGGTTGCTGTGAGCTGACATCAGGGCACTCTACCAAGGGTGACAAAGTGACAAAAAAAGAAATGAATGGCATCTAGTCCTTTTTTAAAAAATATGTACAGTATGAAGACTCAAACATGGCTTGTGCCTGTAACTTAAGTGGCTAAGGCACCAGCCACATACACCTAAAGTGGCAGGTTCGAATCCAGCCCAGGCCGCCAAACAACGATGGCTGAAACCAAAAAAAAATAGCTGGGCCTTGTGGTGGGCGCATGTGGTCCCAGCTACTTGGGAGGCTGGGGCAGGAGACTCACTTGAGCCTAGAAGTTGGAGGTTGCTGTGAGCTGTGATGCCACAGCACTCTACCCAGGGGAACAGCTTGAGGCTCTGTCTCCAAAAAAAAAAAAGACTCAAACATAAAACACCAATACAAAACATAGTTAAGACCTGGCATAGTGGCTCATGACTATAATCCTAGCACTCTGAGAGGCAGAGGTGGGAAGATTGGCTGAGCTCAGGAGTTCGTCAGCCTGAGCAAGAGACAGACCATGTCTTTACTAAAAATAGAAAAATTAACCAGGCATTGTGGTGTGCACCCATAGTCTCAGCTACTCCGGAGGCTGAGGCAGGAGGATCACTTGAGCCCAGGAGTTTGAAGTTGTTGTGAGCTGGGCCGAAGCGCTGGCACTCTAACCTGGGACAACAGAGTGAGACTCAGTCTCAAAAACACCCCAAAACAAAATAAAACAAAATCATGTTTGAACTGATACAAAGTGACCTTTCATCTGAGAATCTCCTGGATAATTCTCATTTTTACATATTCTTTCTCCGTAGGTACTTAAATGCTCAACCCCATCTCCAAAAAAAAAAACCAAAAAACAAGAAAGCCCACACAATATGTTTTTGACTGTCCTTTTAAGAGATTTCACACTGAAAAAACTCTTTAGTTGCACTAAAAATCCTATAATAAAAGTGATAATTCCTGAAAATTATTACAAGGCTTGCAAAGAGAATTCTAACACTACAGCCTACACAGGAAGGCATTATGCTAACACCAACTAACTGCTGAGAAAACAATTCGCTTTCTCTAAAACAGAAGAAGGGAATGTTCCATGCAGGCATATGTTCACATTTTAACTGAGAAGCGGGACTTGAAGAAGCCTTTAGGACCAAGCTGACACAGTAGCCCCTAGCTAAGAAAGGATTTCAACTACGTACTAAGAAAAAAGAAGGCAGAGTATCTCAGGAAGACGGTTATTTTGATTAAGTGTTTAAAGTGGTATTTGGAATATACTGGATTACATAAAATAAATTATTCAAGTTCTTCTCACCTGCTTTGCTTTAACTTTTTTATGGTTGCTGCAGGAGAAGTTAAAAGTAGCTGCGTGACGCATGTTATATTGCTATTTGGACAGAGCAATGGTCGGAAAGAGCCAGACAAAGAAGGAAAGGGAAGAACTAGCTCCTTCACCTGAAATGCAATGCTTTAAATCCCTGCAGACAACCGTGAAGCGTCAGCTTCTGTGTTCTCTTTCCCTGCCTACCTTCTACCAATGCTCCTGCCATCAAGACCAAAACCTCAGTCAAACCAGGCCTCTTTTTCTCTCCACCTAGGCCATTTCCACAAATGAGGAGAACTCCATGTCTTCGCTTTTCCCTCTTTTTCCATTCAAGACATGCTAACTCTGTGGGGGAGGAGATTATTTTTACTGCGCCAACTCATTCCTTGGTCTATTCATTGCCCTAGCAATGGCAGTGTAAGGCTCATAAATCCATCAGGAGGCCTAACACCTGGGCTTGGCGTTGAAGGATTTGGGAACAATAGCATAGTGTTCAGCAGTTTTTCAGAGAGAATGGGAGTGAAGAGGGCTCACAGCACATATACAGAGAAGAGGACAGTTTCATTTTAGGCAATACTAAAAATGTCCTTTTTACAGTTCTTAATGCCCAAATCACTGATTTAAAATGCTGGCAGAGAAACACACCCCTAAGATCTTGATTCTTTCTACTGGACTCCTGGGAGGCTCCAGAAAAACTCTGAACAAACTCCTTTTGGGAGCAGATGCAAATGGTCAGCAGTCCACATTCTGAGCAACTCTAATTTGCTCGATTCACTGAGGATGTAAATACACTGCCAATGGAAAACAAGGAAAACGAAAATCTTTTGCAAAATAAGTTCAGAAAAATATTTTTTAAAATAAGGACATATGCCCTCTCAAATGATGTCCTTAAAGAAAGCCTGGAGATAAAAAGTATGTTTTGCATTTCTTTCTGGTGTGGGTTTTTGAAAGTGAGAGGATGCACAACAGATGTGGCCTGGTTTGAGCCATGAAGGCCTGTGTGGCTAACAACAGTTAGTGTAAAAGCACAACAGCTGAGGCACTGTGGCTGCAACAGTTGGTGGGCTCCAGCCCAGCAGGACAGGGCCCTGGCTCTGCCAAAACAGACGGTATCCCTTACAGGCAAGCTGCCCAGAAGGGGGACCAGCAACTCGCATGCCCCATGGTAGTCACAAACTCATTCGGTCAAAGAAATCACTACAGTCTAAGGAAGACCCACCTAAACATATCTGAGTTGGAGATTAAGAGGCACCATCGCTTTCCAGGAACAAATGAACCATCACATGGCTGGCAACGATCTTGGGGCCGGGAAACTGATCAATAATCATATTATCACACATCTAGGCTTTTTCTATGATAAATTCTTTTTTAAATACCATTTACTGCTTTTTGTGATAATAAAAGCAATAAATATTCATTATAGAAGCACATTAGGTGAAGTACATTAATGATCAGAGTACATTAAACAGACGGGAGAGTACATAAAAAGCATAAACAAGAAAATAAAAATAACCATTCCCACTGTTCAAATCTTGTTGTATTTCCCTTCTTTGTTCCAATAATCAATATACTCATTTTTTAAATGAACTGTTCAAACATGAATCTGTGTTAAAGGTGGATCAACCTTCAGCCTTGTAACTCCCCAAATAAAAGAATATGTAAAAGTAAACCTCACTTCCCCCCAAAATTAAAATCGCTACCACTACCAAGCTGTGTGACTTTGCCCAAACCAAACTGCCTGGTCTCTGTAAAAGCTAGAGGCTGAGGAAATGACTGCTTTGGTGACTTCAAGGTCTGACGTGGTCTAAATTAAACAATTTGCCTTTCCTCTTGAATAACATACATCAACAGAGTAAATGTGGCAAACCAGTAGCCTAGAAAGGCCAATTCCCTTATAACCTGCCTATGAACGGAGCTCACAAACGTAGCATGTTTTTTTTTAGGTCAGTCGGCTGCCACCATTTACAAAGGGGGAAAGAACACAAGACAATCCAGACTTTAGTCTTCTCTTAAAAAATTTTAGACTCAAAAAAAAAAAAAAATTTAGACTCAAGGTCACACTGAACCACATGGCAGCAACTGGCTCAGGGGTACAGCTGCCGGCCACCTTCCCTCAGGGTAAATGCTCTCCCCTTTGCCACTGCCTCGACCAATAACTATTCCTTCCCCAGCTGGGATGCCAGGTATCAGTAGCCAGTTGTCCCTGCTCCTATGCATAATTTTGTAAGCTCTTTTCATTTATTTATAGTGTGCTTCACTGGTCCTCTTAAGTGTATGGGTTTGTGAAACTTTTAGAGCACCTAGGGTCAAAATAACAAGATCCCTCCCCCAAAAGAGTAATACACAGCTTAGTCAGAGATCATCTTAACTGAAAACTTACTGTGTGCTCAGGCTCTAGTTTTAATCCTTTAATCAGTGGTTCTCAACCTGTGGGTCGCGACCCCGTTGTAACAACAAAATACATCGCAGCCTTAGGAAGGTAGAGAACCACTGCTTTAATCCTCACAATATCCCGTCACCAGTGTTTAGCCCATTTTAGGTGACCAAAATGGAGGTTTAGAGAGGTAAACTGACTTGCTCAAGGTCACAGGCAAAGCCATGTCCTCGTTACTCCAAGCACAGAAGGCAAAGCGAGCAAGGCATTCTGGGCATTCTAAGTCAGTGTTCTCCAACAGCCCTTTCTTGTTTGCCAGCATGCTAAGCAAATCAGAGCAGCATCCGTGTACTCTAACAGGATGAAATAAAGAAGTGAGAATGGGACTGCCACTGAAGTGTCAAATGTCAATAGAGAGGGAGAAATGGAGTGAAAACATCACAAATGGTTCAACTGTGAAGTCCTTCACCTTGCAGACAGGTAGACCAGCATTCAGCACCAGCCAAAAAACAACGGGAAAGTAGATAAAACCCAGGCATTGTCAGCCGCCATTGTCAGCCGCCATTGCAGCCAGGCATTGCAGACTGCTGGGGAGAAAAATTGTCCAAAATTGGAAATAAGGTTAAAGATGATGCAGCATGCCCTTTCAATGTCCTGTTAGTAACAAGTTTCACAAGCTCATTCCAAAACTATTTTGTTATCTAGAAGAATGTACCGTTGTTTGATTTGATATTCATTATGATTAAAGTCAAGACCTGGTGAAGTTATACATTAACCTGTAGATGTATGTCAACTTTGAACAAAGACAAACAGGTTAACAGTTTTATTACCCTGCAGGACATTAACCTGTGCTGGTCACTAACCTGGAAATCATATTCCAGTACTCCTTTGCAGCCTACGAATACTTAAGTTCCTCAAAATCCCCTTTCAACTGGCTTTACCATATTATTGTTTGCCTTATTAACAACTTGAGTGTAACATGTGTTCGTTTCATTTGTATGATAGCCATGTTTTTAACTTTTTGCAAATGATGATTTTTACACTGCAATGATTTAAGTCACTCTCCCAAACAACTTAGGCTCCACATCTATCCCTCTCCCCTCTTCCATTAGAAACTACCTTACTCAGAAAACTGCCACAGAAAATCAAAATTAAATTCAATAACTCAATCTCAATAAGCAGGAACAGCTTAAATATCACAAATTCAATGGAACTGTCAATCTAACATAGAAGGTTCCTAGGGATGCAAAAATACAATAATAATAATCCTTAACAGTGTAACTTCAGGCATCAAAACATGCAATTTAGGGGGCATGCACTGGAGGAGATATAATTCTACTAGCCGTGTTTAATGGATTATAAAATGGCTTTGTGGGCATTTGTCCATCCTAGGTAGGAAAGCACCTACTTACAATCATATCTAGCAATTTTTTGTGTTTTCCATTTAATGGTAGTGTATTTGCGTTATAAAAATTCTCAATACAAGTGAGATCTAATATTACAGTCCCCTCCAATTAACCCAATTTCTCTAGATATACTCTCAATAACCAAATCCTGTACATTCTCAACCACTAACCACATATCTCTATCCATGATGAAAAGAATCCCACTAAATCATGAATGAAGAGACCTTTTCACTTGAAAAAGATAATAAACAAGAAGACAGCAGGATACGCACAAGTCCGAAAAACAGCACCACTACACATAAACCACAGTAATGAAACTTGACTGAAGTCTGAAGATAAGAACAGCAGCCCAGAGCAGATTGATGTTTCAAGGTCAAGGCGGAGGATGATTCATTGGAAATACTTAAACTGGAGAAGTTAGATTAAATGTGTGGGGAAGGCTTGTTCTCTACCACCCAACCTAGCCAGGCATAAACTTCCAGCTAACACTCAACAATGCCTTATTTGATATCAGTAAAGCAAACAAACAAACAAACAAACAAACCCGTGTTGTTGACACCAGATGCCTATTCTAAACCCAAGGCAGACAGGGCTCAAGAATCAGAGCACTCTCTGCTGAACCAGGCCTCATCATGCTCAAAACTGGAGGACAGAAAAATAAAATAAAGCAGAGAAAAAGAGGTTACCAGTCTGTTGGAATCGGCTCTGTGATAAAATGTGCCACATGAAAGTGAGGACTTCTGAAGGAACACTTTGGTCACTGGCATTGAATACAGCGGTCATTCTAAGCAAAAGAAAAAAAAAATAAGGATAGGAGTAGGCGATCGAGACTTCAAAAGGGAGACCATCGCAAGAGAAGAGCTGTCCGCATTTAAGACTTGTTATACACCTAACGTGATCAAGACTGTGAGGCACAGGCTGAGAGACAGACACACAGACCATCAGAACAGAACAGAGAACCCAGGAGACCCACAGAGTACAAGTGATTAAAGGTGCAAAAACAATTCAATACATGATCAACAGTCTTTACAACAAATGGTGCTGAACAACTGGATAGCCATAGCCACCCCCCAAAAAATAGTAATAATAATTTCAACATAAATCTCACACCTTATACCAAAATTTACTCAAAGCAGATTGTAGATTTAAATGTAAACATGGAATTTATGTTAAAGGATACCACAGAAGAAAATCTTCTGGATCTGGAGCTTAGTGAAGAGGTTTTTGTTTGTTGGTTTTGGTTTTGGTTTGTTTTTTAGACATATCACATACTCACTCTGTTGCCCAGGCTAGAGTGCCACGGGGTCAGCCTAGCTCACAGCAACCTCAAACTCCTGAGATCGAACAATCCTCCTGCCTCAGCCTTCTGAGTAGTGGGATGACGAACACTGGCTAATCTTTCTACTTTTAGTACAAAGGGGTCAGGCTTTGCTCAGGCTGGTCTTGAGTTCCTGAGCTCAAAGGATCCTCCCACCTCTGCCTCCCAGAATGCCAGGATTACAGGTATGAGCCACAACACCCAGACAGGAAGAGTTTTTGAATGTGACAATAAAAGCATGGTCTAAGAGAAAATAAATTTATAAAACAGACATCTCAAAAAAAAGAAATTTTGCTCTAGAAGGGGTGCCTTTGAGAGGATGAGAAAACAAATTCTGGGCTAAGAAAAATATTTGCAACAACTGGATAGCTATAGCCACCCCCCCTAAAAAAAAAATAATAATTTCAACATGAATCTCACACCTTACATGCAATATTTGACATGGGACAACTATCCCAAATATAAGAGGATCTGAAAACTCAACAACAAAATAACACCCAGTCCAATAACCAAGTGGACAAGAGACACAAAGAGAGGCGGCCAGCGAGCACACAGAAGGATATTCGACATCGTGAGTCATCACAGAGTACAAATTGGACCTGCACTGAGACATTACTGGACACTTATCAAAACAACTAAAATAAAAACCAGGTAGTTCATGCCTGTAATCCCAGAACTTTGGGATACTGAGCTGAAAGGATTGCTTCAGGCCAGGAATTCAAGAACAGCTTGGAGAACATAGTGAGACCCTATTTCTACAAGAGCCTGTAGCTCAGTGGTTAGGGGTCTGGCCACATACACTGAGGCTGGCAGGTTGGAACCCCAGACCAGGCCTGCCAAACAACTAGGACAACTATAACAAAAAATAGACCAGTGTTGTGGTGGGCGCCTGTACTCCTAGCTACTTGGGAGGCTGAGGCAAGAGAATCGCTTAGCCCAAGAATTTGAGGTTGCTGTGAGTTGTGATGCTACAGCACTCTACCAAGGGTGACATACTGAGACTATGTCTCAAAAAAAAAAAGAAAGAAAGAAAGAAAGAAAGAAAAAAATTACCCAAGTATAGTGTGGCACATCTGTAGTCCCAGCTACTGAGGAGGCTGAGGCAGGAGGACTGCTTGAGCCTTGAGCCCCGGAGTTGGAGGTGACAGTTAGGATTGCACCACTGCACTCCAATCTGTGCAAAAGAGTAAAGATCTTGGCTTAAAAAAAAAAAAAAAAATGACAACACCAAAAGTGGGGAGGCCGGAGAACGCAGAAAAATTAGATCTCTGATGCCTTGCTGATGGGAGCGTGGAATTGTAAAGGTACTCTGGAAAAGAGTTTGACAGTTTCTTTTAAAAAATAAATAAACATACACTCATCACACATGCCACCAATTATACTTGTAGGCATTTATCCCAAAATGTCAAAACATGTCCACCCCTAAACTTGTACACACTATTAATGACTTTGTTGCAGCCAGAAAATGGAAACCACCAAAATCTTTCTAAAAGATGAAAGGTTAAAGAAATTGGCCTTTGCACATATGCAATCCTGCTCGACAGTAAGGGTCAGTGGACTGCAGGTGCACACAACTTGAATGGAGATCAGGTCATCATGCTGAATGGAAAAAGACAAACCAGGCTCGGGGCTCATAGCTCAGTGGGCAGGGCACCAGCCACATACACCAGGGCTGGCGGGATGGAACACAGTCCAGGTCTGGTAAACAACAACAACTACAACAAAAAAATAGCCGGACATTGCAGCTGGCGCCTGCAATCCCAGCTACTTGGGAGGCGAAGGCAAGAGAACTGCTTAAGCCCAAGAGTTAGAGGTTGCTGTGAGCTATGAAGTCACAGCACTCTACTGAGGGCAACATAGTGTGACTGTCTCAGGAAAAAAAAAAAAAAGACAAACCATCACATACTTCATGAGTCCGTGCAGGCAACATTCTTAAAATGATATGATAGGGATGTAAAGCAGATTAATGGACGCCATGACTTGGAGATGGTAACAAGCACGTGTGATTATAAAGGGGATGCATGAGGGGCATCTCGGCAGTGATGGAGTCATTCTGTACCCTGCCTCCAGTGGTGGCGCTACATACATGTCAGATAAAATCTCAAAGACCTATAAACACAAATGGGGCCAATGTCAAACTACTGGTTCTGATATTGCACTAGATACATAAGATGGAACAACTGGAGAAAAAAATAAAGGGCATACAAGAGCTCTCTGTACTATCTACCTATGAATCTGTAATTATTTCAAAACTAAAAGTTAACTATATTTTTAATTATATATACACATAAATGTAAGTGTGTATATATAGTATATAAATAAAAGATAGTCTAACTAGAGCCACTGGTTTGGCTTTCTTTGCAAGGCATCTTCAGAGAAACAAGAACACTGGACCAGGAGAAATGCATATTAATGACAATGGGATGATGAGGGTTTCCCTCCTCCTGTTGCACAGGAAGTTTCTTTGCAATACCAAGTGGAAGGAAGAAGAGAGTGGATCAAACTTAGCAACTTCTCAGAAAGATACCACCACAGATAATCAGATCCTAAAAATTATTGATGTTGTAACAGGAGAAAAAAAAAATCAGAAAAGCCTCCACGACTTTAAGTCTGTAATTTCTTGTTGGTCATCTCATAAAATACTGGGAAATAAAACAAAAGGGTGTTACCACAATGACCAGTCCTTTGAACAATGTACCTGCTGGAGGATGGATTATATAATTTCTACAACAAAGATATTTCCTGAAAAGAAGAGAGAGAGAGAGACAGTAATCACAGTCCTAAATATATGACTGAGGTTAGAGACCTAATAGTTCTAATCAAGGAAGGACTGAAAAACCAAGTCCCCATGATTAATCACCCCCATGTGCCCACCCCCACAAACCCACTCCCCAGCATTCCTTTAAGTTGCATTTCTCTCTAATCATTCATATTAAAACATTACTTTCATATTCAAAATATGGCCTGTCACCTTTACAGTTCTTAAGAAAATACATTTCTGTGATTAAATGACTATGTATTAAGCATCTGTGTACCAGAAAGTAAACTAAGTCTTAAGGAAAAATTAGAAAGCAAGCATGTTTAAAAATTTAACCAAAATAAACAAACATAACATAAAATTCACTGTTATTAATTCCCTAACCAAAATAACAATTTCAGTTTGCCATACAGACTGACATTAAAGGAAAACAGGATGAGAAATTTGATAACGACTTTCATGTTTCATATAGTTGCTCAGAATATAAATCTTGCAGGGGAGACTTACGGATAAAGAGATCTAAAACCCCAATTCTGGCCAGGCATGGTGGCTCACGCCTATATTCCTAGCATTCTGGGAGGCCGAGGCAGGTGGATAGCTTGACCTCACCAGTTTGAAACCAGCCTAAGCAAAAGCAAAACTCCATCTCTACTAAAAATAAAAAAACTGAGGCAAGAGAATCACTGGAGCCAAAGAGTTTGAGGTTGCTGTGAGCTATGATGGCACAGCACTCTACCAAGGTGACAAAGTGAGATTCTGCCTAAAAACAAAACAAAAAAGTAGCCCTTCTTCTACACACTTTTTGCCATCTTCAGGATGAAGGCCCAGGAACTTCACTTATCAATTACACAATGACTTTATGATGAATGGCACACCCTCCTGTCAATCACTATGTGTCTTCAGCCAGAGACACTACAAACGCAAACTTCTAGACAGGCACTGTATGCTAGAGTTTATTAACTAGTCTCACATGGTTAGCAACACAATCCAACCTGATGACACTCTATTACTTAAAGCACTAAAACAATTCAGGTTGCAATTCTAATATAGTCACTCATCTGGAACAGTAATCAACTCTCAAACAGTATAAGAGAGTGACCAGTGACCAGAAACAGAAATGTACAATAATTTCAGGTAGGAAAGAATCAAGACTGAAGGGTAAAATTTGGTGCAAACTGATTATGCTTGGTTAAACTTACAATGTAGTTAGACAAGCAGTTAAATAATATTGTTAGCCAATCACCAGAGAGGTGTCTGATTAAGTGCCAGCAAACAGACTAGAGAATAAATTGAAATTACGATCAAGAA
Organism: Otolemur garnettii; assembly: GCF_000181295.1. Taxonomy (NCBI): domain Eukaryota; kingdom Metazoa; phylum Chordata; class Mammalia; order Primates; family Galagidae; genus Otolemur; species Otolemur garnettii. Next base: position 25,933,371 of record NW_003852410.1, read on the forward strand.
GAGTAGACTTAAAGCGATCGCAGGTAAAACACTTAAAGAACCAAGGCCAACATGGCAGAAACAAGTGACAAATCCAATTGTCTAAATTATAATGGGCAGTACCTAGCAATGGAATAGTATGTAAAAAGCCTATAACTGCATTTTCCAATGACTCGGATTAAAACATAAACAAGAATCGGCTTTAGAAATCTAACTACATCAGCTGTTCAGGTTTACTTTAATTCACTCAATTATTGTGTAATTTATGCCTACCCACATGCTGCAGAGACAGCAGTGAGAGAAACTGATGAAAGTTCTTGCCTTCTAAACCTCATCAATGATGTCAGAAGCCCTTGAAGTAGGAAGGGGGTGCATGAGAATGCTTGTCAGGGGACTGCCAAGGTCTGATTTCACATTTTAACAGCAATACCCTGGTACCTATTGATTCCGGATATGCAAAAATCCTTTTCTCTTTAACAATGCAGCTCAACTTTCTGTGTACATGAGAGTGTTAATGAGAAACACAGACATTCCTCATTTATAATAATTTAATTCAGCGCCCTAATTGATCCATTTACTTTTTTTTTAATTTATTTTTGAGACAGAGCCTCAAACTGTCGCCCTGGGTAGAGTGCCATAGCATCACAGCTCACAGCAACCTCCAATTCCTGAGCTCAAGCAAGTCTCCTGCCTCAGCCTCCCAAGTAGCTGGGACCACAGGTGCCCCCAGCTATTTTTTGGTTGCAGCTGTTGTTGTTTTTTTGGCGGGCCTGGGCTAGATTCGAACCCGCCACCTTAGGTGTATGTGGCTGGCATCTTAGCCACTTGAGCCACAGGTGCTGAGCCTGATCCACTTACTTGACAAAGGAGAGACAGAGGTCCAACAGCAAAACACGTTTCAACCGGGCACGGTGGCTCATGCCGGTAATCCTAGTAGTCTGAGAGGCTGAGGTGGGTGGACTGCCTGAGCTCAGGAGTTCGAGACCTGAGCAAGAGCGAGCCCTCATCTCTAAAAACAGCCAGGTGTTGTGGCCGGTGCCTGTAGTCCCAGCTACTTGGGAGACTGAGGCAAGAGGATCACTTGAGTTTGAGGTTGCTATGAGTTCAGGGCAAAAAAAGAAAAGGGAAAAAAAAAAACCAAATTATGCTTCCCGACTCTAATTTTTTTTCCACCATAATTCCTTTTGTAATTAGGCAGAAGTGCCATCTTCCAGTTTTCCTTAGTTTATGCATTACATATGTATTTATGGAAGGCTGCTAGTTATCTGGCAGACGTGAATTATACATGTGGGAGGAGGTGGCCCTCAAAGTCCACAACAAGCCACAGTTATTTAAAGAGTTGAGCTGTTTTACCAAAGACGCAGGTACAAGGAAGAGCAACTGATAAGCCTGAGTCATCAAGAAAGGCTTCCTAGAAAAAGCAAAGGCCAAAGTGAGATCCAAAAGACCAATGGGTTGGTACAGGGAAGACAAGAAAAATACAGCAGCACATGGCTTGGCACAAAGTAAGTGACCACCCTAAGTGCATCATAGATACTAGAGGCTGCATCATCCTGTAACATAAAAATTCCTACTCTTGGGAGTCTATGTAATGCTGGTGAACTACACTGTGGATGTTCAAACGTCTTTCTCTAAATCATCCTTTATTTTATCAAGTAGAAAAACCTCCAATTGTGATCACACTAACCTGTAAATTGTGGTCCTTTGGGGCAGCAACTAGATAGGCCTTGTCCAAAAAGAGAGTTAGCAATACAAATTAAAATAAAATTGATGAACTGGTTTAAGAAACCAGACTCATATACTTCAGATGCCTAAATTAGCAAATTGTTCCAGGCAAGGCAGAATCCTATGTTGGTAAGAAGATTATTTCTGTAAAGCAGGGTTTTTCAACATCAGCACCAATGACATTTGGTGCCGGGCAATTCCTTGTTGCAAGGGACCATTCTGTGCATCCTAGGATGTCTAGCAGCCTCACACACTAGAAGGCAGCAGCAAGTCTCTCCCGCAGAGATGTCAACCCCAAATGTCTCCAGACATTGCCATATGTCCCTAGGGCAACACTGAGAAAGACTGCAATAGGAAGGAAACCACAGACCTGTTAGAGAGCTTCTGAAGGAACAGTAAGAACTGAAACCAAACAGGGAAAAACTGCTGCTGCTTCTGACCCATGACACTTATGTCATTCAATAAAGAGGCAGAAAAAGACCAACTGCTCATGCATGTGATCCCAGCAACTTCGGAGGCTGAGGCAGGAGGATCACTTGAGCCCAGAAGTTCAAGGTTGGAGTGAGCTATGATTGTGCCACTGCACTCCAGCCTGGGTGACAGAGCGAGACCCTGTCTCTGAAGGGAAAACAAACAAAAAACCAGAAAGAAAGAAACCAAGACTTAGGAAAGTAACGATGAGAGAAACCCAACGATTAGCCCCATTTTTCTAATCCCTAAACACAAATAGGCTCAATTCAATGACAAGATGTCACATTTAATGAACGCAAGTGCTACAGGGAAGAAATGGAAAGTGGAAAAAGAGAGGATGAGGAACCCAAATAGGTTTATTCCACCTCCTTCCCTGTTCCCTTTCTTTTCCACTGCCAAGGACACTATTGCAGGCTGTGTCACCCTGGACAAGCGAAGCGTGGAGACCCAGGAGAGCTGACAGAATGAAGGACAGAAAAGAGGGACAGTCCTCTGTGCATGCCACTCCCCAGACACTTCAGCTGGAAAAGGCCTCCATGCACCAGTCGTGCCCACAACCCCAGAGAGAGGCCCAAGGCTGCAGGTGCATATATTTTCAACAATGCTTGAGAATATATGCGGGCTTTTCTTTTAATTAAAGAAATTAGCCCCAGGGCCTTTCCTCTGCTACATCTTCATGTAACACAAGTCAACTATCTTTCCCCCAAATTTCTACAACTCATACTTAATCGCCATTCTTATCTGTCTGGGGTAAGCCTTTATTGTTCGGTAGCCGGCAAAGCAACCACAATGCTTCATGTATGGAATTTGTACTGTTTGTGAAAGCTTTTGCAAGAGCAGAAGTAAAAATCCATGCCTAAATTGAGCTTTAAAATTTTCTATGGCCTTTCAATAAGTTGGACGATGGCTGGTATCTGTACCATTCATGACGGATCCTTGGGGACAATTTCTGAATCCAACAAAGCCAAAACAGGTAAGAATTCAATGTTTCTACCCTTTCAACTTAAGAACCAAACTCCAAATTCACAGTGCACATCATGATTCAATGACTGCCTTGAATTACATGCTTCTATTACAAATGGGAAAGGACCAGACAAGGACAGGGCATGGGTCCAGAAAGGTTATCAAAACCTCGCTCCAAAGTCCAATTCTACCCTGTGAGATCATCAATCTCTCTTAGGAGTCTCTGGACCACTTCAATGCCTGCTACCTGCTTCCCAAGACCCTGGTTTCTAATTGCTAAGTTAGTTACTAAGTCACAGTAGCCCTGACGCTGGAACACGCACTGCTGTTCAAGGTACAATGAGTTCCAAGTTAGCTGCTGTGCTCAGTGGTTAGTGCCACCACCAACACCACTGCCGCCGCGCACCAGGGGTGGTGAGTTCAAACCTCAAGTGGGCCTGATTAACAAAAACAAAGAAACAAACAAAAGCAAGGTACAATGAATTCCTAATTTTGTTTTAAAACAACAGGGATATAAGGCAAAATTCTACCTCCCCTATACTCTGCTCACCCCCAATAACTAATACATGAATATTATATATAAATATAGATATAAAATAAAACTAAAGCACAGTATCAAAATGTCATTCCATTATCTACTCGTTTAACCTGCTAAAGCCAAAAATGCATTAAAGTAGATCTATGCCTTCCATAGCATGTGGTGCAAATCGATTCATTTTCCAATTCATTTCTTTGTATCATTTCATCTGGCTAAAGTGGCTAAGGATAAGAAAGAAACTTTTTTTTTTTGGAGACAGAGTGTCACTCTGTGCCCCTTAGTAGAGAGTCGTAGTGTCACAGCTCACAGCACCCTCAAACTCCTGGGCTCAAGGGATCCTCTTGCTTCAGCCTCCTGAGTAGCTGGGACTACAGATGTCTGCTATGATGCCCGGCTAGTTTTTCTATTTTTATTAGAGATAGGATCTCATTCTTGTTCAGGCTGGTCTCAAACTCCTGACATAAAGTAGTCTACCCACGTCAGTCTCCTAGAGTGCTAGAATTACAGGTGTGAGCCACTGCACCCAGCCTAGAAGAAACTTACTAATAAAATAAATGATATCACTGGTCTAAAAAAATCCTTCCTTGAATCTAACAGGTCAATATGGCAAGAAGATGAAGTTGAAGTTTCTAAATCTGACATGGTTTTCTCTGAGTTTCACTTTTTGAAAAGCTATGTTTGGGTGAAACGGAAGCTTTATATAATACTGTAATACCTATAATAAAGCACAAAGCATCTCTTACAGTAACACCTACTAGTTATCCTTTGAGTATAAAAGTAAACACACATACATTTACTCCTGGGAAAACACAAGAGTGATTTTAAGGCACAGACTCCTGAAACGGTGGGTCTGCTGGCTTTAACCATGAGAACTTGGACCTTAGTTTCCTCATCTGTAAAAATCTGCTATAGGCAGATTATAGACTGCTAAAGGGTAACCATTACTATTATTATCACTATTCTCTTTTCATTTGGGCACTCAGAGATTAATCAGAAAAAAAGGCTAGTAAGGACTTTTGACATAAGAGGCACAGAAATCTTTACAACATGTGATTCAGAGAAACAGTTACATAAAAAATGAGAAAGAACATAAAGGTATGTTTTATAGGAAGGGCTAGAATAGCTTACGACAAAAAAAGTCACCAAAATAGATTACATAGTCAATGTCCTCAGGAAATTTTATAAAATTAGGCAACTACAGAACCTACATAGCTGAGCACCTCCCTACACTGACCACCTCTTACTACTGACCTAACTTTCACAGACCAGAACTACACCACATGTACAATCGGTGCAGGGAGCCTACTTCCTTAGGCTGGCCCTCCCTAGTTAACCTCTTTGTCACAGGCCTTGGGATGGTCAACTCAACAGAAGTTTTACTGTTTTTTACACGGTTTAAGTATAGATTTTTCATTTGGCCCTAAAATGCTCTGAATATAGGACAATTCTTAACCTAACAATAATAGACAAAGAGAACACATATAAGAAGTGTAATGAAACCTCAAAGCTGCAGATGCTAGCATGGGTGTGGAGAGAAGGGAACACTTTCATCCTGATGGTTGGACTGCAAACTAACACAACCTTTTTGGAAGGAAGTATGGAGAATTCTCAAAGAACTTAAATCAGACCTCCCATTTGATACTGCAATCCCATTCACAGAAGAAAAAAAAATCCTTTTATCATAAGGACATTTGCACTAGACTGGTTTTATTTTTATTTATTTATTTTATTAAGACAGAGTCTCACTATGTTGCCCTTGGTAGGGTGCTGTGGCATCACAGCAACCTCAAACTCTTGGGCTGAAGTGATTCTTTTGCCTCAGCCTCCCAAATAGCTGAGACTACAGGTGCCCACGACAACACCCGGCTATTTTGGGGGGCAGTTCTTGTTGTTTAGCTGGCCTGGGCTGGGTTTAAACCTGCCAGCCTCAGTGTATGTGGCTGGCACTGTAACCACTGTGCTATGGGCACCAAGCCTGCACTAGACTGTTTATCACCCTCAGTTTAAATTACCAAAATGTGGAAACAGCCTAAATGCCCATCAAAACAGGAATAGATTAACAAGCTATGGTGTACATATACTATGGAATACTATTCAGCCACTAAAAAGGATGGAGACTTTACATCTTTTGTATTAACCCAGATGGAGGTGGAACACATCTTCTTAGTAAAGAATCACAAGAATGAAGCAAGAATCCAATGTACTGTATTCTAATATGAAGGCAGTAGATAAGCTGATACAGGGTTGGGGGAGTAAGGGAATAAGGTAGTGGGAAGAGGGAAAGAAGCAGGGGATAGGGGGTCACAGTGTATGGCATACCTCTCGGGGGCGGGGCACAATTATAACAGGGACTTCACCTGGCAAATGCAATCAGTGTAACCTAATTCTTTGTACCCTCAATGAATCCCAAACAATAAAAAAAAAAGTATAATAAACATACTGTTTTCTTTATGAGCAGGGATCATAATTTGTTTATCTATCCATGGGTTCTTGCCTTAAATATTAATAATGCAAAATGCTTATAAAACAGACATTTTCCCCATAGGAAAATCTTTTGTTTTACTTTGCTTTGTAATAAGAAATTGATTTCTCTCTTCTAGTTGAGATACATCCTTGATAAACACCAAAATTGACTGTCTTACCAAGCTATCAGGACTCTGTGGATAAATTATTCATAAAGAAAAACCATAAAATTACCACTAAACAGCACTTCAGAGGCTGAAACATACTTCTGCAGGGTTCAAGATGAAATTAGAACTTCAAGCTTTGAGACATAATCCCCAATTCTGGGGAAAAAGCAAATAAACCACTCCCTAAAGAGTTATGAAGGAAAGGCAATCCCTGGTGGCAGTGTCCAGAGCCTTCAGAGGCATTTCTGTGCTTCCTGCGATGGTGGGTGCCCTTACAAAATACATCACAGCGCGAGGACCACTCCCATGGGGAGGACCTCTCCATCCAATATGTCATTACAACCCACTTGTAACTACCACAATCCCTACACAAACCAGTCAGTAAGGAGCTGCTGATCGATCTGTGGACTAATAAATACAGAGCTAGCACTTACTTCCTGAGGTTAGAGATTTATGTACCAAAAAAGAAAAAAAATAAGGCTACTGGTGGAAAATGAACATGCACTTCATTCCACTTCTGACCTGGGAGCACATGGGTATGATCACCTGCCACCATCATTGGCTTCTTTTCTTTCTTTCCCTTTTTCAGTTTTTCAACATTCATGCCTCATCCTGTAAGCAGCTTCATTTCTTTTCTGGAAAACTGCACTCCCTCCCCCGCTAGCATCACACAGTCACCGGGTAGGTAGGAGCTGGGGCCAAGGGCCCAGGACCTTCCTCTACCCAATCCTGCAGAGCCAGGGGTAAGACTCATGATCGGGGCTTTGCCAAGTTGACAGTGTCCTCTTGACACTACAGATTCAGAATGAGCTCCTTAAGGAGAAAAGACAGGGCCAGAGGTAATTTTCCCTTAGCAGGAGCCACACCTCTGCCAGACCATTCCACCTGGGAGTGTACTGTCCTTGCTTCCCAGCCTCTGCCATTTCTTGCCCATGACCAACAATGATTCTTCAAGTTGCCTCTCTATTCTGGGAGCTCCTGGTAACCTTCAAAAAAACTTAATTGGTTTAAGTTACCCAAATGTGGTTTCTGTTGTTTACAAACACACACATCCAAAGTGACCCACATAAAGAAAAAGACAGTGGTATATTCATCAAGGCAATGCCTATAGCAGTAATAGAAAATGCCACAACAATAGATAGGGGCTACAAGAAGATATCTCATAACCCGTTAACTTCTCTCTACCATTAATGTAATTCAGAGGTAGGAAGGTCTGAGATGGAGGGGCATTCCACATTGTGGGGGCAGGTGTGGCACCACTGAACAAATTAGAAAAAGGTAAATAGCAGTAACAGTGCAAGTTACTATATCCCTAACAGTGCAAGTAAAAGGTGGAACCTTTCTGTAGGAACGCCACTTCGGAAGAGGAACTTGGCCTAAGTTCAGCCCCTCTCTTTCCCCTCATTCAGAGATCTTCCTGCAGGAAGTCACCTACACAATGCTCCCACAGTCCTTCCACATTATGGCTCACCATCTTCAGCAAGTAATGCAAACCATTGTGTTCACATTCCAGCCAGCAGGGCACAGTAGAGATTAAAGACATGCCCCTCTCCCACCATTTCCACTTATGTCCTACCAACTAGAACTTAAACCACAGCTGCAAGGGAGGCTGACGGTTGGTCTTTCTTTCAGGCAGCTGTGGGGCCACCTAGAAAAAATATGGCTTCTATTCTTGAGAAACAAGAGAGGACAATCCACAACCTCTAATCTCCTACCCAAGGTTCAGTTAACATACTGGTTTATGACTGAAGGTAGGCTGTGGCCTCTCCTTGAGGTTTTAAAAAGTGTGGCACAGTTGACATCTCATGTAATATATTAATAGTCTTAGAGTTCATACTTTAGAAAGCCAGAAAAGACTTACTCAAAGGGATTTTAGAGATCATTCGGTTCAAAACTCTCATTTGGATATTAATGTTTCATAACATATATCACTTTGCACAGATATATAATGCTATATTTTTTAAATACGGCATTATCAGTCATTTGTAACCTAGCAATCTCTTTGTTAATTATTACAACAAATGCTTTAATACCTTTTTAACATTTAAATCACCCGTTCAATTAGCACAATGTCTAGTAACAAATGGAAATGGGCACATAACTTTTGCAGGTCATTTACTAAGACTGTAGATGCCTCATTGCCACATAATAGATAAGGTGACCACCTTCTGCGAACCAAAAATCGGGGCATACTGCCTGTAACACACAGGAAGATGGTAACCACTGCCGAATGCTGAGGCCAGCATGGAAAATCTGGGACTCTATTTAACAAGAGTTACTATACTAAATTTGAGAAAAGCTGTATTACACTAAATTTGGGGAGGAGATAAAAATTGGAGTAATCTGAATGCAAGGTCCATGGGGAAGGATTATTTATCTGTCTCATTCTGTATTGTAACCCCCACCCCATTGCCTAGCAAAATGTCTGGTATATAGAGAGGTTTAAAAATATTAGTTGTTTCAAAGAATCTGTCAAAACTCTGATAGGAGCTTAAAGCACCAAATGCAGGGACATCCATTCTAGGAATTTGTGAGACACTAGAAAATCAAAACAAAACATACAACAAAAAACATAGTGTACTCTGGGTACAGACAGAATTCCTGAAGTTATTAATACAATGCCTACAAATCCTGGGAACATCAACCAGCTCATCCACTAATCTGATCACTTCCCACAGAAGACCTAACTCAATAAATGTTAACACACCATTGATTATAAAGTCATATACAGAAGCTGCTATCTATGATTTTTCTAGGGATGATTTTGTAGTTTTGCTACAAATGTAAGTATGGAAAACAAGATATTATTTTGGGATAGGGAAAACAGAAGTGTTAATGGTTAGGACTTTTTTTTATTTTTTAAATGAAATCTCACTTTGTTGCCCATGTTAGAGCACCACAGCCTAGCTCACAGCAACCTCAAACTATTTGCAGGGTTCAGGCGATTCTCAAGTCTCAGCCTCCCGGGTAGCTAGGACTATAGGTTCCTGCCACCATGCCTGGTTCATTTTTGGTAAAGATGGGTCTTGCTCTTGCTCAGGCTTGTCTTGACCTCCCGAGCTCAAGAGACCCACCCACCTCAGCCTCCCAGAGTGCTAGGATTACAGGCATGAGCCACCATGCCTGGCCTGGGGACTTTAGCAATGCTGCAGTATTTTTTAAAAGTCTCTTAAATTACTGTGACAAAATACTAGCATCTGTTGAATGTCTGGTATATTTTCTCTATGTAAGAATTTTACATAATTCAAATTTTTGTTTGTTTGTTTGTTTTTGGCCAGGGCTGGGTTTGAACCCACCACCTCTGGCATATGGGGCTGGCACCCTACTCCTTGAACCACAGGCACCGACCTACATAATTCAAATTTTAAAAGATAATTGATGGCAGGTAAACTAGAAAGTAAAGTCTTCCCCTCCTCCTAGCTATCCCCAGAAAGCAAGTGGCCTCAGCTGCAAAATGGAGATGACAGCAGCTGTGACACAAGAGAGGCCATGGGACGGACAGAGACACTGAAAGGACGACCAGCACAGTTCCAGCCTAGATGTTTATTCATAGCGTACCTGTTACTGGCTGCATTGTTTTTACTAATATCCTACTATGGGTATTTGCTTCCTTCTGCCGGACTTTCTGAGAATCCAAACTTGCCAGACCTTGAGACATTTTTTATTGCCCTGTTTATTTGTGTCCTCAGGGCAAGTCCCCACAAAGGTGGTTTAGAAGCAGCCACATGAAAAATAAGAAGTTTCCAAAACATCTGTCAGAAACGCTGACTAGTATTCTCCATTCATAAGGTTTCTCTGACCTAATGATGGACCAGTGTTGGGGTGTGAAAGGCTCTAAGTGTCCTGAGGCTTCAGGAGAGGCCCCTGGAGGCAGGTCACTGCTCCAGTGATGACTGTGAACCAGGATGTGCCTCCTCACTGGTACAGAGGACTAAGTGTCCTGAGGCTTCAGGAGAGGCCCCTGGAGGCGGGTCACTGCTCCAGTGATGACTGTGAACCATGCTGTGCCTCCTCACTAGTACAGAGGACTAACAATATTTAAGTTGCCCCAACACAGTGACTCAGTATATTTTTAGCAGCCTTAGATCACCAGTTGGCTGTGAAATACAGAAAAGACAGTCTTTTAATATCTGTGGATGGGAGCAGTACAAAGTGACATTACATTTTGGAAAAGGAGAGTGTCCATTAAAAAATAAGAATATCGGTTCGGCGCCTGTGGCTCAAGCGGCTAGGGCGCCAGCCACATACACCTAAGGTGGTGCGTTCGAATTCCCAGCCCGGGCCCGCAAAACAACAATGATGGCTGCAACCAAAAAATGGCCAGGCATTGTGGCAGGC
>NW_003852410.1:25944167-25996742 GCF_000181295.1 Otolemur garnettii
AATATCTGTTAAGGCCATAAATTTTATATATCCCCTTGACTGGGCCACAGGGTGCCCAGGTATTTGGTCTAAATTACCCTGGGTTTGTCTGCAGAGAGTTCATGGATGAGAGACCTATTAAAGCAGATTGTCTTCTCTAATGTGGGTGATGGGTTGGTCTTACCAATTACTACTAGTCCTGAATAGAATAAAATGGCAGACCCTCCACTTTAAAAAGTTTAATTCCTCCAGCCTCTCTTCCAGTTAGGATGTCGATTTTTTTTTTTTTCCTGCCTTTAGACTGAAGTTGAAAAATCAGCTCTTCTTGGTTCTCAAGCCTGCTAGCCTTCAACTAGAACTATACCATCAGCTCTCCTGGGTCTCCAGCCTGCTGACTACAGACCTTGGGGCATGTCACCCTCCATAATTGCATAAGCCAAAGTGTTACAATAAATCTTTCCATCTCTGTCTACATCCCATTGGTTCTGTTTCTCCGGAGAACACAAAATTATAGAAATAGAGACTAAACTTCTATGTAATTAAATCACAGGTAAAAATGCACATGAGCATAAAGATGCATGGACTAAGGTTTTCTTGTTCACTATACCATCATTTAAATTAGCATAGTGCTATGAACAGGTGCATGCTACATAAACTATGGAATATTTACACAACAGAATACTATGAAGCAGTTGGCAATGATGAAGACACTACCTATGGAATAGCCCATATAGATTTTCAAACAAGATTAAATGGAAAAAAAGAGTAGGCCAATAATATAAACATACCATTAATATAACATGAAAGCTAAGTATTTCCCCACGTGTAAGCACATAGTAAATGCACAAAATTCGCACTATAGGGGACTGGAATTAAGAGGGCTTGGTCAAGTGTGATTCTGTACTTTTGAATTTTTCAAATTTCAATGTATTCTTAGATTGCTTTTTTAACTAAGAAAACAAAAGTCATATACTATGCACAGTAAGATGAAAATCAAAGAAAGAAATCAAGTGAATGTAGTTTCTGTACTCATTTTACAAAGCAAGAAATTAAGGTCTTAGCTTTATAGATCTATAAAGATACATAACATTATAGATATGATACCACTATATATGTTCCAATTATTGGTAAGAGAAGTAGGTCAGGGCCTCCATTTAAATTAAAGATACAGCTCATAATGGGCACTTATTCACTAGGACAGCTCCCAGCTGTACCCATGTATTTTCCCAGGTTGGTTGTGGTTTTTTTTTTTTTGGGGGGGGGGGGGTTTAAAGACAGGCAGACCCAATTCTAAAAGCTCTCTTCTAAGTCTTAGTGCCCAAGGCATTTCATAAATATCAATAGACTGTAAGCACTTCATCTTTTCTGCATTAGCAGGGATCACCTTCCTCACATTCAATCAGCATTCCCTCCCAGACTTGTGTTGTAGGGGGCCCTTTGAGGGACTGGCTCTCATATAACTATCTCTTAGGGTTCATGCAAATAAAACAGTATCAAACAAGCGGCAGACTGAGTGGTACAAAATCATCTAGAGAAAGTTCAAAGGCAAAAGTGTAGAGTGGAGAACAGGAAAAGTAGGGGCTGAATGACTGAGGGTGGCACCACAGCAGGATGACCACAGCCAGCGATGCCACCACTGGCCTCTGCTCAGCCATCAGTCCTCACCAAGGATGATGAACAGGATAACACCTTTTAGTGACTCAGTCATCTAAGTAACATCGAATCCCACCAAGAGCATTGACACAAACGGAGCTAAAGATTATACCTTTACCTGGCGCTGGAGACATAACAGAAATGAAGGCCCAGTGACAACCTTCCAAAACATCATACCCATTCAATAAAACACTCCTCTTGAGTCTACTGGTTATGCTTCTCCTACTTTTTTGATGACAAAACATCCTTCCTTTAATTCAATGATAGTGACACAAAATGTTATCCTTTTTTATTTAAATAACCTTATTGGACAAACTTAAAGGTTATTAAGTTCCCAACAGCCTTCTAGTTTTAAAGTGGCCTACATAATCCAAAGCCTAAAGCCACTGACAAAATAATATCCTTGAACAAATAATGAAGAAAGAATCAGGATTTCCCCCCCCACAATGTCACACCCCAGCTCCCCCCAACAACAACCGAAACCCATCACGCACTGCTATTTTTCTCCCTCCTTCCCAAGTGCTTTTTCAGCTTTGTAATTTTCACCCATTCTTCACACCCATCACAGGCATCTTCATGAACTTAACTTCAAGCTTCAGGTGCCCACAGACTGCCAATACCTCTAGAGTATGGGATCATTAATGAGTGACAAGTAAATACCTGGGGCTCAGCCACCAAAAGCCCTTGAATATTGGCACGTGTCTCCTCCAGGTCACCTGAACTCACCCACAGCTGGTGCCTGTGTCCACTCCCCAGCAGGCAGGATCTCCCCCAGGAGGAACTTGGCTTTAACATGATTTAACAGGTCTGCTCAGAGCAAGGACCTATTTGCAGGAAAGCAGGGAAGCTGGGCTGCAAACAGGTAGGCAGCAGAAAACTGTCAAGTCACTGTGGCCAGGGCCAGGGGCCTGAATGAATGCAGCTTTTATCTAGGAAAGCATATCAATAATTCAGTGAGCAGGGGAATGAGAACAGAGTTTTGTTACCTGGGCTTTGTTAGCTTTTTTATTTTGTTTCCATCAATGGGGCACAAGACAGAGAATTATAGTTTATTCAGTGGAGGTTTTCTTTAAGGCAATAGTCACCAGGAATTTTTACCACAGCATTTAGAAGAGAATTTAACACGGACTGGTGGTTTTAAAAGAAGAAATGGAGGAGTGTCATCTTCTCCCTTCAGGGCACATTTGGCAATGCCTGGTGAAATTTTAGATTGTCACACTGGAGGAATCTAGTGGCGAGAGCCCAAGGATGCCACTTAAAATCCCACAATGCACTGGACAGTCCCTTACTTACCTGTCAAATACTGCCCAGGTCGAGAAACCCTGCATCACCTCATTTAAAACCCCCAATAATCCAAAATGGTTGGTAAAGTTACTTACCCATTTTACAGATTCACAAACTGAGAAAGGGAGGTTTAAATGAATGGACCATGGCTATTATACTACCTGGTCTCCCAAACAACAAATGTTTTGTCTCTGTTCTCCATAGCTGTTCTCCAAATCAGATCCTCTCCCACTGTAAATGAGGGTACAGGTGGAGTATGAGGAATTCACTTCTCTACCCTCACAGAGCAAAGCTGCCCCACAGAGGCATTCCACAAGGATAAGTGATTTAAAGTGTGATCACTGCTGCATTCAGCTCACTTCTACTGCAGGAGAACCATGGAGAACCATTTTCATTTTAGCTATGATGGCTAATAAACAACAATAAACCTGATGTAATAAAATACTTCCCCAAAATGCAGAGAGTTGAACTTTCATCTAATATTAGAATTGGAACTATGCTTTATAATCAAGGAATCCTAAGCTGATAGGCACAAACAAACTTTTGAAACTTCATACAAATCTGTATTTGTTTTTCAGAGTCATCTTTCAGATTATCCAGAAAAGGTGCAGACCCTAGATCAGGGGTCCTCAAACTTTTTAAACAGGGGGTCAGTTCACTGTCCCTCAGACCGTTGGAGGGCTGGACTGCGGGCCCCGGGACGAGTCGGCTGCTAAGCAGGACAGGCAGTGGTGGCAAAAACACCCAGTGGGCCGGACAAATGTCCTAGGCAGGCTGGATGTGGCCCGTGGGCCATAGTTTGAGGATGCCCCTCCTAGATGCAATCCTATGCCTTTCATTTAAAAAATGGGCAAATTAAAAGGAAACTAAGTAGCCTTACCACAGCTACACACCAATTAGCAGAAAGGGAGAAGGGCAAAACATGGCATTGACTCCCCCAGCACTGGAGACTGTCTTAGAAATACTATTTCTGGTTTCTGAATTAGTGCCACCACTATTAAATAAAACCCAGAAGAGAAAAACTACTTGCCTTGTAAAACATGGCTATTTTCTCAACATCGATCTCATGAAATTGAACATTAGCTGAAAAACATAGCTGAAAAATTTTGGGGGGGTGGGGAGGGGATGGGTTCTGTCTATGTTGCCCAAGATGGTACCAAATTCTTGGCCTCAGGTAATCCTCCAATCTCAGCCTCCAGAGTAGCTAGGACTATAGATGTAAAATACTACACCCAGCATGACTGAAACTTCTTTACAACCATTTAAGCATCTTATCTGTTCTACAGAAAAGCATCACTCTGAAAATGAAGGGCAGTTTAATGATCTGGTACCTATATAAGTGAGGCAAACACAAGCTGCTAATATACATCTCAAAGTGCCAGTCCCCTGAACTTTCATACAAAGACATCCTACAACTTCATCACCTGGAAGGAAATACTGATTTATAAATGACAGACAGCAGCAGAGGGTAGTGGTAAAGTGCCAAGGCTCTGCAGACAGAGCACCAAACGTTCAAATCCAAGTTCCACACCCACCTTATGAGTAGGCACCCAAGGAACAGCATACAAATGTGGGCCACAAGCATTTCCAAGAGTGCCCTTTATAGCTTTGTTCCTAAAAAGACTAAAACTAGAGAGAACCCTAAGTCCTAGCAATAGGTAAGTAAACTGTTGGCTATTGATATAATCAATGAAGAGTAAAGAACAAATACTTCACAACATCATGTGTGAATCTCATATGAATTATGGTTTTGGTATTTTTTTGTTGAGATAAAGAGTCTCACTTTGTTGCCCTGAGTAGATTACAGTGGTGTCATCACAGCTCACAGCAACCTCAAACTCTTGGGCTGAAGTAAACCTCTTACCTCAGCCTCCTGAGTAGCTAAGACTACAGATACTTGCCATGACACCCAGCTAGTTTTTCTATTTTTAGTAGAGACAGGGCCTGGCTCTTGCTCAGGCTGGTCTCCAATGCCTGAGCTCAAGCAATCCACCTACCTTGGCCTCCCAGATTGGCAGATTACAGACGTGAGCAACCACACCCCAACTGGTACACATTACGTCAGGCAAAAGCCAGACACTAAAGAGCACATACAGTACAGATCCGTTTATTTCGATTTCTACAGCAAAACTATATCTAATGAGTGAAATCATAATCATGGTGCCCTGGCAGTGAAAGCACTTGTGGTGAGAATACAATGGGGTCGTTCAGGCCAGGGTTGAGAGGATTCCGCTGCTCTGGTCAGTTTACGTCCTAACAGACCATCACCTCGTGTTTGCCATTCTTGCTGTTTTATAAATCCAGCCTTAACCTAAAAATGTGCACCTTGAATAGTCTGGGGCAATTGACTTAGGAGATTAAATTGGAATACTGTTTGGGGTCCTGGGTCATGTTGATTTTTGTGGTATTTTTGTAGTATTATGAATTACGCCAATTATTGTTGTTTAAGATAAGGGTTAACTAGGATTTTACTTTGAACTTTCATGTATAAAACAGTAATTTTGGAAATAGCAGGACAGAGCATCTTGGAGAGGCTAGTGTCACTGTTCTCCAGAATCCTGGAATTCTGACAAATAAAGTCTGGGGGACCTATCCCCATTTCTGCATATGGGCTGGCAGTGACAGGCAGCCGGACCCTCTTCTGATAACAGCATGGCATTGGGGAGAAATGATCAATGTGGGTGGGATGCTGGAAATGTTCTTTCTGTCTTGATCTGGAAAGTGATGTAGTTGAAAGCAGAAACAATCCTTTATAAACATATCCAGCCACATACTTAATATCTGTGCAATGTAAAAAATATACATATTTTAAATTACCAAAATTGAAAAAAATTAATTGCTTAAAGTAAAAAAGGTAACTCTGCCACTTTTGTTGTTGTTGTTGTTGTTGTTGAGGGACTTCAGGCCAGATTCTTTATTTCCTGGGCTTCAAATTCTTCTCTAGAATGCAAGTAATAACAGTCCCTATTCTCATCAAGTTGCAGTAGATAATAAATAAAATAAAAATGGATGAGATCTTAGCACAAAGCATCAAAGCTCATAGGCTGCTTTGATTTCTATCTTCATTATTATAATTAACGATTCTGACAGACATTTCAGCACTTACTTCTTTGCATGTATATATTGTAAAGGTAAGAATCTGTCACGGGATGTAGGCTTTGGGTGCCTCCCCTTCCCCCTACCTTTTGGTCAAAAATATTTTTTTTAATAAAAATTGTTCTAATAACATGAAATAAGATGCAACATAAATAAGAAAATGTGACCTGGGCCTCCTCAAACTCAGAGCTACCACGGATCTGAAAATTAAACACCACTCGCCCATCAGACTCCCCTGTCTGGCATCCAACGTGATACTGAGGAGTTGTCAGATACCTTGTTAGCAGTGGGTGCAAATGTGAGAAGTATCACACTGCTGTTCTGCATGTTCTGACAAGATCACGAGGAAACAGTCCCCAAAGAATCAGAGAGCTCAGCATGCAACCTGATTAATCACCAGAGGAAAAAGCCCATATGGTGTGATGGTGGAGCGTTCCCTGAACACACAGGAAGAAATATGTAGCTACCCGTAAACAGAACAAAGGGGCAGGCAAGGAGGGTGGAGGAATAACAAATACTAAATCTCTGGCTGCAGCGCAGCATTTCCCAAAAACCAGTACTTTCCCTCCTAGATTGTATCCACTTTCCCGCTAATCACTAGGATTCCTTCTTTGGTAGGGCCTTTGACCCGGATGGAGGCCAAGCTTCCAGGGGTAGCATTAATGAGAGGGGCCCACATTTGTTCCTATCAGAGTGGCTGGAATGTTCCCATGTATTTCCTGGGGAGTCTGACAGTAACAGATGAAGTAAGTGGGGAATGGGTCTATGCACAGAATGAGAATGACACAGCTGAACAGGAACGTGAAAAAATAGGGCTGTTCCTCCTCCTACATCTCAGAAGAGAAAACCCCCAAACCGTGAACATTCTGGAAGGGGGCTATGATTCCTTAATGTCTTTTGTAGCTTTCTTGTTTTAGTTTTTGGTGGTTTAGTTTGTTTAGGTTTGGTTGTTTTGTTTTAATGGTTTTGGTTTGTGTTTTCTTTTAACAAGTCCTAGTGAGAGGGGATAACTGAGAAGGGTGAGGTCCAGAATAGGTCTTCTCAAGGAGAGCACAAGGGTACACCTGGGGGTCCTCTCCATGGTAACTCAGCTCTCGGGAATTTGTAGACTTGACGTCCTGGAACCTGGAAATTTCCACTTCTGTAAAATCCTGTAGTCCTGTGGGGGCTGGAACAGCAGCTCCTGCTTGAGTCAAACTGACCAATGAGAAAGGTACTTGTGGGGTGGAACTTTGTGACTGGAGATAAAAGGGGAAGAACAAGGCAGTCAGGGAGGGAGGCCATTTGGAATTCTACGCAGTAAGGTGTGCCAGCTGAAATAAAGCCCTTCCTCTTATAAACAGGGCAGTGGGTGCTCTTTCTCTCCATTGGGCCTCATCTTCCCACCTCACTAGGAGCCCAAAGACAGTGAAGTTCACATCACCTCCTTGCAAGTACACAGTCAAATCCCCACTGAAGTACTACAGCTATAAGAGGTAAATTAAACAGAAATATGTTATAATGGGTAATAAAAGTAGGCAACCAGAGAATTCACTGAGCCCAATTTAGTTATAAATTTCCTTTAAAGTTAAGCTAAATATAAAGAAAAGGCAATTAAGTACAAGCTTTTAGCAGTGTGCTGAATTACTTTAATATTCACTTCTATCTCGTCAGGGCGATGGGAAATCTTACTGTTGAACATTCTCAGCTTATTTGCAGCTTTATCCCCCCCATCTATTTACTCACAAGTATCTAAGAAGAAAACAGATCTGGATAAGATAATTCTGCCTTTCTTTATGAAAAAAATCCCACATGTATTGATTTATATTAGGATCTCACACCATCATTTTAGCAATGTGAGCCAACTACTTATTTCTTGGTTGAAAAGCCAAGTTTACCAGTATATGGAAATCCTTGGGGGGTAGAGAGAGGAATAAGGACACTGGGTATGAAAATTCCTAAGGTTTCCAGAGCCATCTGTTCATTGTATAAAGATCAACTCCAAGAGGACACAGGCCCTCAACCTCCACTAAAAATACAGTTTCCAGGCATCTTTGTCCTGAGTTCAAGGGCCCTCAAAACTTCAGTATGAAACATTTATTCCTGAAAATCCTCCTGAAAAGTTATTTCAAAAGCAGCCACTGTAAGGTTGAGTCCCCTTTTGTATTTAATCTTATTTTCTTGGAGCGTTTCAAGTGTTTCAGTTTTATGCAAATCATTCTTTTAGGTGCCTTTGTCATCACAGGCATTTTCCTGCTCTGAAGCTAGCCTTTTGTTCCCCTTTTCTCCAATGAATTCAGACTATCTCCTGGCTTTTGTTTCTCTACTGTAGTAAAACTCCACTGTGATGCAGCAGCAGACAATTTAAGTTCAGGTGACAATTAGTTGCAAAAAATAAAGCAGACTGCTTTCATAAACTCCTACCACATGACTAAATATGCCTCCTACAGCAGAGGGAGGGAAAGACACTGCTGTGTTCACTTTTAACTCAAAAAAAGACGACAAAGGAACTTGGAAGTAACAGGGGAGAGCAGTTGGCATTCACAGGGTAATACCTAACTTAATTTCACTTAATGATGTCTGTGGAATAGCGACTCTCAAAGTGTGGCCCAGAGATCCCACTGGTTTTCTAAGATACTTTCAGAAGGTACAGGGGACTGAATATTTAAGACACTACAGGACTTGAAATATATCACAACAGATTGAATGCAAAAGCAGTTATGAGAATCTAGCTGTCTTCTGTGGAGCCAGGCGTTAAAGAGATTTGCAAAAATGTACAGAAATGCTACTCTTCATGCTAAAATTTCTTGTTTTAGAAAATAATTCTTTTTCATAAAAATTTATGATTTGGGTTAACCTGCTAAAATTTTACTAGTTATTTTTGATGAATTAATACTTTTTAAAAATTTCTTGGTTTCAATTTTTATAACAATAGATATCAACAGATACGAGCCACGTAAATAAAAGCTCTTCTTGTTCCTTCTAAGTAATTTTATAAGGGTAAAAGAGATCAGAGATTAAAAGGTTTAAAAACCACTACCATGGAAAGACCAGCAAACTATGTGTCCCTCTGGCCACATCTAACGTGACAGGTTTGTAAGTAATGTTGTATTCACACACACCAGCTACGCTTGTTTACAGGGATATACTATCTACAAGCCAAATCCAGCCTGCCTGTTCATGTAAATAAAGTTTTATTGGAACACAGGCACACTCATTCATTCAAATAGTATCCCCATGACGGCTTTCCTCCTATGACAGCAAAGCTGAGTAGCCGCAATAAAGATAATATGAACTGTAAAACCCAAATCATTTACTATTTGGCCTTTTACAGAAAGTTCGGAGGAGGAGGAGGAGGAGGATAAATAATCTTAACTAACCATCTCCAATGAACTGGACATGGAAACTTTACAAGAATCAAACTGTAGAGAAAAAGAAATAGCTTTCCTTCCCATATTAGTTTCATAGTCAAAGACCCTATAACAAAAGATAGATTAACAAGAGAAAAGCACACAAATGCATTAAAGCGACAGGAAAAGCTTGATAAGGAAATGAAAACCCTAAGAAACAGATAAACTTTAAACGAATGAACAGTGGTAAAGAAATATGATTTAGTGGTAATGAACTGAGGGAAAATTAGTAAGGTGTGTTTATATAGATTCTTCTGAATAACACCCTTGGTGTTGCAAGGGTGAACAGATGTTCCCTCCCCTCGGAAGGTTTAAGTATACTGAAATAAACTGACAATAGCAGGTGTACACAGGTGCTGTGCAAAATGTGAGACTCAAAGAATGGCCAGATGATTGAGGAGAGGGCAATGGGGGGCTATAGGCGATTTTTAAGGGTAGAAAATGAACTTTAAGGGTAATGAATGGACCCAAAGGACAGAACAACAGTTTGTATATGATTCTCTTTGGAAAATAAATGGGACTAGATACTAGAAAGTGAGGGGCACCACAAACAGAGGCTATCTAATTATGCAGATAAAGTCTCCCAGATAATCTCTCAACACTGCCCTCTGAAGAACAGACAAAGCTAGGCGCAGTGGCTCAGGCCTGCCTGGAATTCTAGCAGTCGGGGAGGCCCAGTCGGTGGACTGCCTGAACAAGACCAGGCATAACAATAACCAAACACGACCCTGTCTCTAAAAATAGCCGGGCATCGTGGTGGGCGCCTATAGTCCCAGTTACTCAGCAGGCTGAGGAAAGAGGATCACTTGAGCCCCAGAGTTTGAAATTGCTCTGTGCCAGGGCACTCTACTGAGAGTGAGAAAGTGAGACTGGGCGTCAAAAGGAAAAAAAAAAGAACAGATAGGAAAAGTCTATCTGGACATAGTGACTAATTTTAGGTTTTTCTCTGGCAGTTAATGTTTCCAGGTTATTTGATGAAATTCGGGGGGGGGGGTTCTAAAACAAGTGTATTTCTTTTAGAAGAGAAAGTTTGAAAGTCCTTGGTCTGGGAGCAGCTTTTAAAGCCTTCCAATTTATTTTAATTCGAAAGTATTCAGCCTGCCAGAACACTGGACCTCGGGGGTTCTGTTCTCTGAGCCCCAGCACTATCTCTGGTCTTCAGTCTAAGGATGTGCCTTTCCTCTGGGTTATGGGGAGGACACCTCTAGAGTGAGGCCTCATGACCAGCTTCAAGGGGGAAGGGTGAGGGAAAGGTAAGAGTGACTTTTCCCCTTTTGCTGTTTTCTTAAATGCTAAGATGCCATATTTGGGGGTAGCTGGTCTTGAACTCTATCTACATCAATCTTCCAGTGGGCAAGGTGGCTCACACTCACAATCCCAGCTACTTTGAGGACTGAGGCAGGAGCATCTCTTGAGCCCAGGAGTCTGAGACCAGCAAGGGTTGACACAGTGTACTTGTTTTGGGGGTTTCTTTGCACAATATTGTAATTAGAGATATTATTGGTTATATGATGTACAAAAATCAGTCCATTTTGAGGTTAAAAATACTATAATAGATATACATTGTTTCTAATAAATACATCCCCTAATTGTGAATGTGTTTGTTGGCAAAGAAGATGGAGTGGGACAGGAATTCAGGGATTTCCAGTAACTTTGTAAGAAACTCCTGTCATCATTCCCAACATATGCAAGAAAAATTTAAAGCTCAGAAAGTTTAAGGGACTTTCAGGTCACAAGGCTCTATCAGTGAAGAAGATGGTATTCAAATTTGTGTCTGACCCCAAGATCAGATATAACCCATCTAAAGCATGAAAAACACCCAACTCTTCAAAAACCCTTCTCACACTCTACCATATTCTGGCAAAAGGCAGAGAAAAAGATTTCTCCATTGAAGAGAGCATAGGGCTCCAGGTGTTTCTACTGCAAAGACTGGTCTCAGGTCAGCTGCCTGCCCCTGTGGCCCCTGTACTCACCAGAGACCCAGACAAGAAAGTGTGTTCACGTCAGTGAGTAGAAAACACAAAACCACCGTAAAGACTCACACTAGAATTGAGAGTGTAGTTAGAAGATTTGTTAATAGATAGCACTTGAGACTTATCAATCTGAAGCCCCTTACCACAACAATAAAAAGTAGTTAGTGTGACCACATAAGCATTGGGGGAATTTAGGAGCCCTACGATACATTCAAGAACCATGTGACATGGCTTGTTCTCCTGACAACACCCTCAATGTCTTAGTTGTAAGTTACATTCCAATCAGCTCACCCCCATATTGCCTGTCCCATAAAATGTTCTTTCTTTTTTTTAAGAGACAGAGTCTCACTTTGTTGCCCTCAGTAGAGTGCCGTCCCGTCACAGCTCACAGCAACCTCCAGCTCTTGGGTTTAGGCGATTCTCTTGCCTCAGCTTCCCGACTAGCTGGGACCACAGGCGGCCACCACAACGCCCAGCTATTTTTGTTGTTGTTGTTGCAGTTTGGCTGGGGCCAACTTTGAACCCACCACCCTTGGTATATGGGGCCAGCACCCTACTCACTGAGCTACAGGCACACCCCATAAAATGTTCCTTATATCTCTGAATCCCTATCCCACTCAATCCTCTTTGCCAACACACACTCATTCACTCATTCTCAACATTTTTTAATGAGGGGATGTATTCATTAAAATTAAAGTACATTCAATATAATATTACTTTTAATTTCAAAATTGATTGTCTTTGTACATCACATAACCAACAACATCTCCAATTACAATTATTGCTCACTTAGTAAAAGAAAACAAACATAAAAGCGCCCTGGAGCTGCACCCCTTAACCTGAAACAAGTCATGCTTGCCTGAACTCACTGTATTTTCCAAGGAGATGTCTGACTTTCTTGAATTGCCAAAATTCAAAAAACTCCAAACCAAACAAAGTTAATCAAACCAAATTGTTAAATCTCCAATGAATGCCTAAAATGGGGGTGGGGGGGGCAGCGGTGGTAAAAAGAGATCCTTCAAGGTACTTCAGATAATCAGAGCTGACAAAGGAACAGAGAGATCCTCGGTCAAAGGAACTCCTTCTCAGAGGCAGAAAACTGAGAGCTAGAAACTACTGTTTTATGTAGCACAGCCTTTTACCATAACGCACCACCTATTTCAATGCTCTTAAGACATCAGGAAGCATCATGCCAATGCAGAAATTTTTTAATTTTTTTAAAAATGTTGTTACTCTCTAACAAAAATCCAGACAGTTAGGGTACACAGTAAAGATTAAGTCCCTTCTCCAGAAGAGACACTGGATAACGGTTCCTCCATATCCTTCCAAAGACAATGTGTAAGAGACAGAGAGAAAAACAGAAGCAGAGAGAAAAATGTTCTTCTTTCCCACCATCCTAAACAAATAGAATACCATACAAATTCTGCATATGGCTTTTTTTCACTGAATATGTAAATGAAAAATCATTCTAAATCAATACATACAGCGTCCCCTTTTCTTGTAAATGGCTACATAATGCTCCATGACACAAATGTCACAATTCAAAATTCCCCTCACTACGAATACTGAGGCTGTTTAAAGTTTCGTGGTATTCCAAAAGCTGCTGTACAGATTACCTTTGTACATGAACCTTGGTGCAGATACTCAAGTCTTTCCACAGAATAAATTCTCAAAGTGGGATTCCACAATCAGAAGACATGCAGATTTGTACTGTTGTGGACACTGACAGATTCTCAGCCAAATATATATTCCCACTGACACAGCTGTGGACCAGTGGTAGGTGGTGATAGAGTACTTTCATCCATACCCCTACTAATAACAGTATTTTATCAAACATGTTCATCTTCACCAATCAACATAGATGAATAATGACATCTCACTGTAGTGTTAAAAAGTAAGAGGCTTTATAAAGTGTGTTTTATAATGTTCCCTTCCCAGCTATAGCCTTCCTGTGTGTGAGACTTCCCAGGGCTTCACGAACTGACCTCTTCCTACCTTTTGCCAGTTTCATCACTGTTAGAGCCTCAGCTCTTCCCTCAAGAATTGGCATTTTTTGTGCTCTTCCCTCTACCTAAAATGCTGTTCCCTCTCTCTGAAATGGCAGGGTTGCTCCTCAAGCCCAGCTCAACACCATCTACTTTCAAAGTCTTCTTCATTCTCCTCCACATACAGATAGCCCAAGGTCAGATCTCATCATGTCCTCCTCTTCTCCCTCCTGACCCCTGGATCACACACCTTTTAATGCCTCTGTTCTGTAGCTCATACCTTTGTCTCTATTCCTGGAGTTTTGGGCACGCCTTTGTACAGCAAGGACTCAGCTCTCTACAGGCGCTCACTAAGCCTAACCACCCAACAGGTGGAAAATGTCGCTGAATCTACTGGAAACTGGCTGATAGACACTACTGATACGAGCATGTATTCAATTATAACACATTTAACCACAAGAGTTCAGAATGTATTAGAAAAAAAGGAGCATAGAGCCAAGTTTACAGACACCTCATGGGTAATAAGTAGAATTATTTGAATTTTCTCTTACATAAAATATATTATTTCCCATCACAAAACCTAATGGGAACATAAAAATCATTTATTCTAACAAGTTTTGGACGGGTATTAAATTCCTAATTTCTCATCTATTAATCATTTATACATCTTGCTAAATAGTTGGACCTTAATATGATGCCTACCTCTCCATAAAAATGAAACATCTGATATAATGAATGGGCAAACCACACTCTTTAATATTCTTCCATTGTTAATCTTTTTTACATTTTTATTCCAAGGAATGGGAACCAATTAATAAAAATTCTTATTTTCACATTACATCCAATTGCTATAAAAACAACTATTACTAATAGGGCTGGGAAGAGATTGTGAAGACGAAAATGTACAACATACAAAAACAGTTTAATACACGTTTGCATAGATGTAACTACATTTTGCTATCAGTTCATCCATTTTGCTCATTTCCACCATATACCATATAGTGATCACAGCTAATATTCATCAAACAACACTGTGCCACAAACTATAACTCATGTCATTTTGGTACACTATTTTATTTAACACATCAATTTAATAAAATTAATTTTATAATTCACATTTCATAGCTGAAAAAAGACCTGGCTAAAAGCTTAATGCAAGGATATATTTCTACTATGTTGAATAATGGAGACTTGAATACTGGTTTGTCCAAATCCATGGGGGATGCCAAGAAAAAGAATGTTATTTACAAATTACGTGCAACATCAAACTCCTCAGCAAACTGTCAACAGTCACCACACCTATTGAAGGACAGCAGACTCATTGAGGAGAAACTGCATTACACAGGAAGAAAATTCATTCCTTATCATACATTATTCACTATTTATCATCGGAATATACTAAAAACAATACCAATCAGAAATACAACCGGAAATAATCATTCTTTATCTTACTTACCAAGTGTACTCTCCACAACCTAAAATGCATTTATTTTACGAACATTCCCTTTCTGTCTTCCTATCAATAACTTCTCTATGAATCAGAAGTTTAAACCTAAGTCCTCTTTCCTTAACATGACTCTACTTATCAGGCCTTCAACAAGCCCCATATGCTTTAAAATTTTACTGAAATACTTGATGCTACCATCTGTTCTTGGTGAGAACCAAAAAGGTGGCCTCAGGGAAAGCAATGTCTGCATCACAAACGTTTTGGGATATTTTTGAGAATTTGTACATCCATAGCACATAAATCTATTCTGATTGTGTGAGGACAGGACAACACATAGGTTTACACAAAACACAAGGGTCATCCTTTGTCCCCTTCCACCCAATGCTGCCTGAAGGAACAGAGTTTCCTTCAAACCCTCTAGTCATTTTTCTAAGTAACTGCACAAAGTAATACACAGAGATGCAAACACAGTTTGGGCTGGTCCTAACACTCATTTATAAGTACAAAGAGGATAACACTTCATTTTGCATACTGTTCTGCAATTTGCTTTTATCAGCCACCAACATATTAAACATTTTTCCCGTCACTCTACACAGACTTGAGGGTGCCTAATATCCCACTTGTCTGGTGTGCTGTATTTTAACCATTTCTCTACTGACAGATCACGGGGTTTTATTTTTCTATGTAAAAACAGACCAATTCGCTCCAAGAAAAATCAATTATGCTCTCAGAGCAGTTTCATCTGAGAGATGTAATGAAACCAAAAGAAGACAGCTCTGAGATCTGAAACTGCCTGGCATTGAGTGGATCATCCATTAATTTCCCTGAAAAAAATCACTCTCTAGCAAAAGCCTGACACAAACTCAAAAGCCAACGGAGGGTTGCTGTTATTCAAAAAGCTTTGTTTCTGGCCAAATGCTTAGAAGGGCATTTCAAAGAGAAGAGGAGTGAACTCCCAGAAAGTTAGTAGAGTGGATGGCTTTGTCTTAGAATCTACAAATTGCAGGATTCTAACCTTAACAGACAGTGATGAGGAGGAAAGACAAATCTGTCCCTTCCTAGCCTGCAGGGGAAAGCACAGTTTGGGGGACCCAAGCATGTTTACTCATCCTGTCTCCTACACTCTGCCCTATTTTATCTGCTTTGCATGTATCAGATATCCAGGAGATAGAAAACAAGGCAGATAGTGCCCTGAAACAGCTGTTGTATACAACACATGTCCCTATCAAGCACGGGGACAATTAAGCAACTGCCTTCTGTCCTGGAGAGAAGCCACCAACAAGCCACCCTGCAACAGAAACTCAGAAAGGGATCTGAAGCTGCCTGGAAGTGGGTCTTTGCCATCTCCCCCTTTCTCCCTTCTCTAGGTTCGTGGCCCTGAAGAACCAGGAGAAGTGATAGAGACCAATTGCCCTGAGAATCACCGCATTTGCATTTCAGGCCATCTGCTGCATATAATGAGAGCTGATGACATTGTCACAACAAGTAAAGTCAGCTGCCTGGTTGGAGCTAACGCCAGAATGAAGTCTACCAAAGCTCTCCCCATCACCTAACCCAGGAGAGGACCTGGACAGCACCCAGAAGAGGAAAAAAATAGAAGCAGAACAATAGCACCGCACAATGAGACTTCACAGAAGGATGCTCCTGGATGAACTGCTTACAGAACACCTCAGAGGAACACTGTTTCTAACTCCCCTAAACGGCACTAGCCAGAGAATTTTCAAAACACAAACTGAAATTCCGAAAATGCTTCCAGTATAAAATAAATGGCATCTGGTTAAACCTTGGTTTTTCTAATCAACTAATTTCCACAATGGGATAAACATGCTCTAAAACGAGACAGGCTTCTTTTTGCCATCATCACCCCCATCATCATCGTGATTATCATACCATTTGTCCTCTTCCATTTCTTAAAAGAGTTACCCACCCCATCAATAAATATAAAAACTAGATTTCCAAATGCAACTTCACCTGAGCTACTCAGAAACGCCCGGAGAGAAGGTGACCCAAAGTGATTCACAGCCACCCTTGCCAGGGGGAGCTTTGGCGCCTTAACTTCCGACACTACCACAGTCCCCCGCATCCGGTAATGGAAATCAAGTCTTCTCAGCTGGGCAGCCACACCAGCCTCTCCCTAAGTCTCAGGTCCAGCTGCTCTAGTAGAGAATGGTGCCTATTTATTTAAGGTTCCATCCAAAGTGAATGCCACACACCACACTTGACTTTTTAAAGTCACACCACCATAAATACGCATCCAATTTTATTAAAAACCCTTCTAGACTTTTCGTAAGACCCAGAAAACAAAGTAATAGTGTTTGTGTGTGCACACAGGTGTGAATATATACACATAGTTTCAGATGATGGGAGCAGTGATGTGACTCATTTCCCCAAACAGGTAATTCCAATTGTCAAATCACTTCTGGCTGGTATTTCTGTTACAGCACCCTCAAATACCAATTGCAAAGGATGTTTTTTCAGCTAGTAGTAAATACAGTTGTCATGTCATTCCTGGAACATAAAGATCAATGGATTATTACAGTAAAAACAATTCTCAAATAGGAATCAGGATGGCTGGGCTAGGTAAGGACTGATTCACCAGTGTCAGCTCCTTAACCAAGTTAAATACAGGTGCACCTCCAAACCTTATCAGCCTCTGCTCTCTCTGTCAAGTTAAAGGGTACACCAAACATGTTAGGGTGTGCTGAGGAAAGACACAGGGCAGCCCACGAATGTGGCAAGTCCGTCAAGGTCAAGCTGTACCCCCTACCCCATGGAAGCTTCTGCTTCCAACAAGGCTCACATAAGAGAAAAAAAGAAGCTGGGATACAGCAATGTTTACCATTTACTAGGCAATGACCCAGAAACAGGAAAAGGATCCAGAATTTAAAGTAGCAGCTGACAAGGGCACTAACAATTGAATTTTGCAAACACAACGTTCCGTGGTATGTAAAAACCAAGGGGTGGTGGGATGCTGGCTCTTTTTTTTTACTCCTAGTTGCGGGCATCCTGCTCAGTGAGGAGCCAGGTTAGCCAGCTCCAATCCACTGAAGAGCTCCGGAGCGGAGGGAAATGCGAAGAGCCTCCCCCGCAGTGCAGCTAATCACCAACAAAGCTCAAGACCCGCTGTCACAGCTGGTGCCCTCTGAGTCTCAGGAAAAACAGAGGTGACCAAGGGACGAGCGCGGCTGATGAGCTCTAGCTTTATCTAGCTCTGATTCCTCAAAGCTTCCCAGCTAGGATGACAAATGCCTGGATGCAGAGTCTAGGCTGCTCCTCAGTGACCTGCTACTTCAGTGGGTCAGCACACAGGGTCACCCCCCATACACCCTCCCATCTCCGCTTTTCTGTTTTTGGCTAGAGGTCCACAACAATTTTCCAGGGCAACACCTATCTAAATCCTGGTCTCTGTCTAATCCCCTGTAAATGATACAAATCTGGATGGAAAGATGTATTATTCTAAGAGAGGTCTCTCTCTCTCTCTCTCTCTCCCCCCCCCTCTCTCTCTCTCTCTCCTTCTCACACACTCACACTCTCCCCCCTTCCCCTCCTCTCTCTCTCCCCCCCCCTTTCTCTCTGGACCTGGCAATCCTGGCAATGCACCATCCCTGACAGCCACTTCAACAGAGCCAAGGACTTAAGAAAGTGATGTCAGTCACATTCAGCAAGGCCAGACACCCCTGTGAACAGGCTGGGTGGGCACATATCCAAAACATACAATTACCGACTCAGCTAAGCAGCAGCTTGAAAAAACCAAGTACCCAATTCTGCTTCTAGAAACAGGTCTGAGCTTTCCCACACCCCTACCAACATAATGGCATGTGATTAAACTGTCTTGTTGTGTTAGCCCTTTAGCAGACATAGAAACAAAAAAAGGCATTATCCTACCATAAAGCTGTCACCTTCTGAGTGCTAGTTAACAAATTGATTTCCCAGAAAGGGAGCAGGTATTGCTGCACTTTTATACACCACCCCCACAAATGTTTTCCTATGTGAATGCAATTGGCCTCTAAAGAGTTTCTCTAACATGTTAATAAAAAAAAGATCTCAGGCGGTGCCTGTGATGCAAAGGAGTAGGGCGCTGGCCCCATATACCACAGGTGGCGAGTTCAAACCAGGACTCAGCCAAAAACTGCAAAAAACAAGACCTCTATGATCAACAAAGCTATAAAGTCTTCCTTTACATTTTCCTAACTTGTCATTCTTTTTCATATTTTGGTATAAATAGAAAAACTCATTCATTTTCATACTTTTGAATAAATATAGAAGTTAATAGTTTTGTTTTCTTCTCAATTGCAATTATTTGGTTTGAGAGGAAGAAAGAATATTAACCAGCAGGAGCACATGCCTATAATCCCAGCTACTTGGGAGGCTGAGTTGAGAGGAAGGTTTGAGACCAGCCTGGGTAAGACACCGTCTTAAAAAAAAAAAAGAAAAAAAATATATATATATATATTTCTCCCCCGCCCCCCACAACCAGCAGTTTCCAAGAGGGTCCCAAAACCAGGTTTAGTCAGGTCAGGCTATGTCCTCCAATATGCAGCCCAAGAGTCTATTTATAACCTTGATAAATCTTTTTTTTCCTTTGAGACAGTCTCACTTTGTTGCCCTCTGTAGAGTGCTATGATATCATAGCTCACAGCAACCTCAAACTCTTAGGCTCAAGTAATCCTCTTGCCTGTGATCCTCCTGGCTCAGCCTTCCAAGTAGGAGGGACAATAGGCACCTGCCACAACACCCAGCTAGTTTTAGAGATGGGATCTCACTCTTGTAAGGTTGGTCTTCAACTGATGAGCTCAGGCAATCCACCTGCCTCGGCCTCCCAGAGCACTAGGATTATGGACGTGAGCCATCACGCCTGTCCCTTGATAAATAGATTTAGAAGGTGTATTATCAGTAGGACGGCCAAGAAGAATTACTGAGCAGTGTTATACAAATAAGTGCTGTCTGGTACCATGAATATCTCCACTGCAAATCCAAGTCTGTGGGTCTCCTAGACCAAACTGAGTTTTCACTGAAGGCACCCTACCTCAAATTCCAATTGAGCCAGATAAGATTTTTCATGTTAAACTATTCCAAACATCTCCAAATTTGATGAAAACTTCCTAGGTCTTTTCTTCTACACTGGAAATAAAAAGATGTTTTGTTTTATTTCAAGGTACAAGTAGTGTCTCCTGATAAGCTTTACATGATTCTCTTCTTCCTACTCCTAATGGCCAGTGCCTAATTTATTTGGGGGTAGTTTGGGAGATTTCCTTGCTGAATTTAATCTTCTGAACTGATAATGCATAGATGTATCATAAATCAAAATCAAAGATAGAGGATGGCGCCTGTGGCTCAGTGGGTAGGGCACCGGCCCCATATGCCGAAGGTGGTGGGTTCAAACATGGCCCTGGCCAAACTGCAACAAAGAAATAGCCAGGCGTTGTGGCAGACACCTGTAGTCTAAGCTACTCAGAAGGCTGAGGCAAGAGAATCACCTAAGCCCAAGAGCTGGAGGTTGCTGTGAGCTGTGATGCCACAGTACTTTACTGAGGGCAATAATGTAAGACTCTGTCTCTACAAAAAAAAAAAAGAAAATCAAAGATGGAAAAGAATATTCTTCCCTTACCTCTTCCCAATACTCCAAGGCAACACCTACTACCACGAATGCTAATGATGATTCTGTGTCTTCCTCCCTCAAAGTAGCCTGATGTAAATATTGTTATACACTTTGCCTTCCCCCTTCCCCAATTAACAAGATATCTAGGGAAATACAGATATAGATATGAACAAACATATGTATCCGTTCATAGGGAGATGCTTCACTGATTGTAACAGCTGCACATAGGCCATTATTTAGCAAAGCATAATTTATTAAACAGCCTCTATTAATGGGGCTGTCAGGTGGCTTCCAATCCGTTCCAAATCCAGACACTGTTGCAATGAATAACCTTGACGTAAGTCATTTTGCACCATGGACAAGTACATCTGTAGGGTAAGCACCTCAGGGCAAAGTTTGATCAAAGTGTATGTGATTGTGACGCACGTGGACCTTCACAGGCGCTGTAGCACTTTAAAGTCCCCTCTACTGATGTCTAAGATTACTCATTTCCCCAATCTTACCAACTATTCATGGCACAGGCCAGTTCTAAAAGGCCATGAACCCTGACACGGAGGATAGTGAGATGTATCAGAGGGCTAGTGTGGACCACATTCTCTTTCCATCTATTCCCTGACTCCCAACTGTGTCTGCCACAAGATAGCTAAGCAATTAACATGATGGGCTCAGAGAACAGAAAGGGCTGTGGTCCCACCTCCCATCTCTTCTCTACAGCTCAGTTTCCTCATCCATCAAGTGGACGGTGAACGCTCAGCAAATGTTCACCATGGTGGCATTCCCACTCCCACTCCCATCAGAGGCGGCTAATCCTTCCAAGCTCAAATGAGAGATCATGGCACAAAGAGACCTGACATCACTGTCCGCCAGGCTGCCCTCCTCTGAGCCCACCTGTGTGCCAGCACTCAGTTACACAGACAAGGGCCATACTCTGGGGGCAGAAAGTAATTGGATACATTTTTTTATTGTAGTTGATGATAAAATGTGCTGTAAAGGAAATAAACGTGATAGCATGACAGAAATAAGATAGGACGGGGACGTCAATTTAAGACTACGAAGCAGCCCTGGGCACAATGTGGAGCTCCCTCGGGAAAGAAC
This sequence comes from Otolemur garnettii, assembly GCF_000181295.1. Classification (NCBI taxonomy): domain Eukaryota; kingdom Metazoa; phylum Chordata; class Mammalia; order Primates; family Galagidae; genus Otolemur; species Otolemur garnettii. The sequence goes on from NW_003852410.1 coordinate 25,965,668, forward strand.
TTGCTGCTCAACTGCAGGAAGGCTTCAGGATCCAAGCAGCTTCTCAGTCAAGGTGAAGCTCTTCCCCAGCTAAGGGCAGGACTGGGTCAGGGGTACTGAGGTCCGCCTGTCTCTTCCCATTGGGTCAGATCTTCTGCATGTTCTGGGGATCTCTCTGCCCAGTCCTGCTTCCTCTCACTGCCTCTGCCACAGACCTTAACCTGTAGTAACCCTATGAACTGCTAATTCTGTGTCTGCATGCTGAATTGACACAGATGAAATAGATCCCTGTTGGGACCATCAAATCAAAATCCTCTTCACCTCCCTGTTCAGACCTTCCTTTTTAAACAAGCTAACCTGCCATCCACAATAGTGCACTTGGGTAATCCTTCTCAATCTGTTTCAGTTTCCACTCACCAGGTTCCCTGCCTTGCACACCTCCTGGCTCCACTGATAACTTCAAAATCTCAATTAAGCACAGACACCTTGCCCAATTCTTGACATGCGTTGTCTCACATAATCCTCATAGCCCCTGATGAGGTAGGCAGGTACTCCTGTACTTGAGAGAGAAGGAGAGGAGAGAGGAAGAAAAGGAAGAGGGAGGCAGAGAGTCATCTTCAGGAGACTAGACTTAAATAACTTGTCCCAAGTTCAGCCAAGAGCGGGGAAGAGACTCAAACCTAGGGGCTTCTGGTGACAAAGATCAGGGTCATCTTCACTGGTTCTTTTAAAACTTATCTCCCAAACTCACCTACTTCAGGAAGCCTTCCCCAGTAAACTATAAAGCTCAGATCCCCAAGCCCTTTGGAATCTTACAGGCAAGTTTTAATCTGTATTAATCTACATTTGCTGATTCTTGGTTTTGAAACAGTTCTAAGCTGTATCACATGGTTGGGTTCTGGCTCACAACCTAAGCTGTCAATGCCCCAGGATCCGAGGCCGCCACTTTTATGACTTTCGAGTTGTCCACAGTACTGGGACAAAAACAACCACACGGGTTTAGGAGGTCCCATCACACATCGAGACAGAGCCCCTCTGGGCTTGGACATGTTCTGTCTGTTTCTCCAAGTATCACTGGAGTCTGGCAAATACTGGCTCCCAGAAAACCTACACGGAAATGACTACATTTTTGAAAAGGGCTGTAAATGTTCCAAACCCAAAAAATGCCAAAAGGAAAAGCTAAATGTACACATTCACCTTGAAAGAACAGGCAACCACCCCCTAAAGGGACACATACAGGCACTCCAACGACACATCCTGGAGGAGAGGTGGACAACAGTGTGTAGATGTGGAACCAGAGCAAGGAAACATCCCCAGGACACACACACCCCTGTGAACCACCTAACAACACAGGGCAGAACATCTGTCTGAACTCCTCTTAAAAACACAGAAAACATTTCTGACTGCCTTAAGGGAAAATAGCGGAGGCACTACTTTCTCATAGCTGTTCTGCCTCCAGGGAACCACAAACCAGCGTACAACTGCAAGGCCATGTTTATGCCATGCTTTCTGGAATCACAAGTCGCTCTATCTAAAGCTGCTGTATCCAAACCTTTACCCATTTCTAAATGTTACCAATATAGCAACACATTCTAATCACAGCCCTAGGATAATAATCACATAATTTCTACTTTCTGCATAAAGGCTATTATTAAATGCCTAGACTCAAATGGGAAGTCTCCTTTATAACTAAATTTACCCAATTCTTTTTTAAAGTAGGGTTTATTTACTCTGCTGTCAATGCCGAAGTGTTAGCCTCAAGTCTTCCACCGATGTTTTTCAGGAAGGCTTCCAATATTCAAGTGAGGGTTAAGTCATTAAGTCGAGAGCTGGAGTGCAGAGAGAACTAAATATAACAGAAGGAAGAAGGAACACTGTGTCCCACGAAGAACAAAACAATTCAAAGGGATTTCCAGTTTAGTTTGGCTCCCGAAACCATGGTTTCACAAAATGCCACAAACTCAAAAGTACTCCAGAGACAGCCAAGTAACCCTGAGGATAACAGAGCTGTTAAGTGTCATTTGCAGAGGAGAATTTGGATGCTTGGTTAACCAATAGTATGGGAACCACATATTTCCTAAACGGGAGATGGGGAGTGGGGGGTGGGAGAGGAGGATACATCCTTGACTTGGAATTGAAAACTGCAGTTCCAAGGAGAACTGACTACTATTTCTAGGGCAATCCATAGCAACAGCTGTTACCACTACCTCATTTACATGTGACCCATTCAGAAAACTGTCCTGAGTGACTGATACCGTTCTGGCTGTTGCAGGCCTTGCCCAGGGTTTCCAGGTTAGGACTACTGTCAATTATCAGCCCAGCTGTCTTCAGCCATCCTGCTGATCTTTATAGCCTGACTTTTGCAATGCTGACTGCAAAGCGCAATTCAACTTTATGGAAAATAAAAACATCTCAATGGGTCCATAATGACCCACTTTTCAGCCCAGGTGTGACATCCCTGCAATTAGTCAGCAAGACACCTTGAGCTGTTAGGCCTAAAAACAAATCCATTTATCTACTACAGAAGAGCTGTTCATACCACATGGAAAACTGAGTAAGGAAGAGGGGGGTGGGGGAAAGCTCGCCACTTAAAAACAATTTAGCTAATAGATCACATATGTTCAGCTTTGTCTTCTTCCTCCTGCCTTTTTCTGGTTTTAAATTTTATTACCCTGGGGCATTTGCACAAAACAGAATCTTCTTCGTTGCTTAGGAATTAATCCACCCCTGCTGTTTGTTCCTCATTTGAGTCATAATCCCCCGTTTGTGACATCACAATTAGCCACTTGTGGTGATGATTATAATGTCATGAACAAAGGATTATGCCTGGGAGTTGGAAACACAACAGCAGGGGCACTAAATGCTGGGAAGGAACATCCTTGGGAATCAAGAGTTGAAGGGTGAAACAGAAAAAAAGGGTGGGGGAACAAATGGACTCGGGAAGCTCTATGAGAACAGAACCAGTACAGGTTTCACCTGGTGAAATAAACTGGTAAATTCCAGTTACATTTTCCCTCACCCACCCACTTTATGAAAAACTTTTTTTTTACATTAAATAGTACCAAAAAATGGTACTATTGATACATGGTTTATCCCATATAATGATCACTGTCAATATTTACCATCATCCTCTTTATAATTGTCTATGCAAATATTTCTTCCTAAACTATTTGAGAATATTTTGCAGAGATCATGAACCTTCAAACTCAAACACCTGACCTTCAACCCCAATACCTTAGTGAATTTCTTCGGACAAAGACATTCTCCAAAACTCAGGAGACACTGATAGACTATGACCTAATTTACAATCTATATTTGCATTTCACCAATTATCCCCCAAATTTCTTTTATGTCATGTCATTACTAGGTCATGCTGTGATATTTAAGAAAATGAAGACAACATCCTTTTTCAACTTTCCTCCATGGTCAACATTGCTAACCCAGAATTCAGAATCTTAGAAAACTTAAATCCACTGCAAGAAAAATCATAATGGCTACTATTTATCTGGTGCACACCATAGGCCCAAATCAAACACTTTACGTGAATTATCTCATCTGAACCCCGTAACAACTCCACTAACAACTCCACGGGGCCTGAGTCCTTCTAATCCACATTTTATAGAGAAGGAATGAAAAACCACTGCCAAAGAATGAAGCATGTATTGGGAAATACATCAAGGTGAACAGAACAGCCTGGTCCTCCTCCCCAGGACAATGCTTCCTCTAAAGAGCTGAATTCACGCTGGTCCTACCAGGCAATCTGACATGAATAGATTACAGAGATCCAGTCAACCTTCAGGACGAACTGAAAGCAGATCGATACTGCACTGTAAATGAAGACTGCAATTAAGAATGCAGATTGCAGGGTCAGGGCTGATTGTAATGTTTCAGCGTTTGATCATTACAGAATATTCCAATACACGTCCCACTCCCTGAGCGAGTTTTATGGTTGGGTGTGCAATGGGCCCCTTCTCTGTCGTTATTAACTGCCTATTTAACAGATCCAGGAATGCCATTTATTCTAAACACACAGTGGAGGTTTTAAAAGCAAGAAAAGAAGCTTTTCACAAGCTAAAAGCTTTTAGGACCGGATGGATCTTAAATCGCCTATTTCACAGAGACAGAAATGGCTCCAGGGAAGCTTGGATATCGTCACACATTTTTTTTAGCTTTTAGGAGAACATAAAGATGTAAGATTAACTAAACCTGACTCAAAACCAAAGCTGCTTGTGTAAACTGGTTGGGGAAAAGAGGAAAGGAACAAAAATTCACAACGTGAAAGCCAAGCCCACATTTGAAAATAATGACTTCTATACAGCTTAGTTCCCACAGATAAGACAGACCCCCTGGCGTGTATGGCCTGTGCCATGTACAGATTCCCAATGCCCAGCAAATTACAGGCACCAAACACCACCTGGGTGCCTGTCATTATTCTACTGCACGCTGCGCCCTTAGCACCCCTACCCCTCACCCCTGCACCACAACCTGATGATCAGAAACAGCTCTAGGAAAAGATTGCTCACCAGTGTAGCCTCCTGGCCTATACCAGAGGTGGGTTACGCCCCTCCCTGCTTCATTTCCTGTCCTGCTGGTGTTTTCTGAAGGACACAATGGAGACCTTCATTGCAAAGCAGCCCACAGTCACTCACATATTTTCCCAGCCCCCCCCAGGTGATTTTATAAATTTGAATAATTAACAACATGTTAAAATCAAAACTAAAAACCCAAATGTCCAGCTTCTCTTGAAGCTCAATTGGGGCAATAGTATGCGTATGCTCACTCAGGGTAGCAAAGATGGGGCCAGTGCCAGAGATGGGACCCGCTCTCACCCCCATCTCCACCATCCGCCTCTCCTCACCACCGTCCATGCCTTCTGCAACTTCACACTGCCTAGACCAGGACAGTAAGGGTGAAAGAGAGTAGTGTTAATAATTACACCAGGACAGGGTGGCCTTAACTGGACACATGGCCACTGGCTTGGGTTACCCGCTTTGGCCCTGGCTTCCACTCCCAGCATCAGGTGTGGCTTTGTTCTTTTCTGGCTCGGCTGCTTTGGTCTGCTGTGCTCATCAGTTTTGCTTTGGGACTGAGAGGATAGAAAGTTTTAATGCCTAATTAGTAAATCGCTTAAGGGGACAATCAAAATCAAGAAGGAGAAAATGTTCTAGTACTGGGGCAGCTGAAGAAAAGTGGGACAAGTTGAAAGGGGCAAGGTGTTATGGATTTTCCTTCTACTTGGGATCACCCTTTACTTCCCAGGGGGTTTAATTCTATTAAACCCTACAAACCTATGACCCACTGAGGTTTTATTAGCTGGAATCTAATGAGGAGACTTTAAGATCATACAGTTAAAGTTCTTCACGTATTTACTAGGGTCACTCTGTGATGTACGAGCCTGTCTCGTGGTGGGAGTGACCTGTTAAGGAAAAACAATACAAAGTTCCATGAAACTGAACGACAACTCTGGAGGCGTGCATTCTGTCCTGACGCGCTGTCAAAATCTCCTTTTATAATGAACCAAAGGCGCTGTTGGGCTCCTTGCCAAATGTGGCAGCCATTAGTTTGAAAACAGTTTGAAATGCTCAAGCATTTTGGACTCATATAATCAAAATCAATTAATGTACCATTTGGGAGTTTGCATGTACATCCATCCCTGAGGCAGCAAGCTTTTGAACTATCCAATTTGAGCATGGCACGATCTTCCAGGGTTTCTATCAGTGTCTCCAGTCACGTCAGCCTGGTGCCCTCCATGAATATTCTTTTCTTCTCCTAGACAGATAAAACTTAACTTAGGGATGATTGTCTTCACTGAAGGAAAAAATAAAAAAGCCATTATTCCACAAAACCTTTTCAGGAAGAAAAAGGAAAAAAATGGTATCTAATACAGAGGTCTTTCGTGAGGCGTGGAGGGCATTGGGAGGCACCCCAGAATGTAAGGGTGCTCATCTGAGATCTCATCTGACTTCACTCCATCAAGGAGAGTTGAGCCAGATAGGGTAGAGATTGTGTAACTGTTCACATATGAACCAGCAATTTCTTCCCCTTTAGGCTTCCACAGATTGAGTGAGAACCCTGAATGACGAGTACTATCTGTTTCGTGAGCCCCAAGTTAGTTTGGGTCAGAATAACACATTACTACTCATTACTTCTATGGGTGTGGGACAGGTGCTGTATTATACTTGGCACCCATCTTATCCACTTCAATCTTTACAGCAGCCTTCAGAAGTTGCCTCTATTATTCTCCCATTTTATAAGCCAGGAAATGAAGCCTAGACAAAGTAACTTGTTCAGATAAGGTCATACGGTTAGATACAGATTTTTGGACATAGTAGTTAACACATTTACTATCCTGGATCAAGACTACTGTAAATCTGGTCAGGCTCAGTGGGTCACACCTGCAATCCTAGCACACTAGGAGGCTGAGGCAGGTGGACTGCTTGATCTCAAGGAGTTCAAGACCAGCCTGAACAAGACCAAGACCCTTGTCTCTAAAACTAGCCAGCCATAGTGCCAGGCACCTGTAGTCCCAGCTACTCAGGAGGCTGAGGCAACAAGATTGCTTAGCTAAAGGGTCTGAGGTTGCTGTGAGCTACGATGACACAGCATTCTACTATGGGCAACATGGTGAGACTCTGTCTCAAAAAAAAAAAAAAAATATATACACACACACACATATATATAAACTCTGTAAATCAGTGATGAATTTTTTGGTAAATGTGTATTTAATTGTCAATTAGAGCATTTGCAAATGTAAGCCCTCAGAAATGGCCTGTAATCAATATCTGTCTTATCTATTGGTTATATGTTTAAAAGTTTCATTCCTGTCTATGCCTCAGTAGCTACACTTTGCTGACTTTCCCTTTTCTGTCTTCTTCATTTGATTTGGAGCAAACCAAATTTCAAATGCACAGGGTCCCAGACTGGTAGGGTGGCTTCTTTACTTGATGTATTTCTCAAGTTAGTAATTTCTGAAAATCGGTAGCCCCTTTTGCTGCGCAACATCTAGACCACAGGTCAGTTATAAAGAGTCCTTATGAGTGTCGGGGGTTGGGGGCAAGATAAAAGGAGAGTGACCAGTGGAGTTTCAAAGGGTACCTGTGTGTGGCCCTTCCTTCCTCACAAATTAAAGTTTATCAAAGCTGCTTGGGAAATTCGATACCAGAGGTACAGGCAGCACATAGCATGCTGTGCATAGAGCCTGAGCAGAGACTCATGATGTAGAATAGATTAGGATGCTTTATCACCCTTAGACAAATAGTGCTGGCCAGCTATATAAGGGGCTGAGGCTGAGATGATCAAGTTCAACAGCAACAACTTCCAGTCTCCTGAGCAAACCAAAGGCACCATGTGACTGTCTTCCCCCAAGCCAAAGGACACAGATGATGAATGGGAAATGACTATAATTTTAAGAGACACTTGAAAACCAGCAGTGGAGAATACCATTCCAAATAGTTGAACTCTGGTAGCCTGAGAGGTTTTAAGTAACCAAAGAAGGGACAGGTGTACATGTGTTCTCCAGGGAAGAAATAGTCAACATGTGATTTAAAACGCCTCCTTGGTGGTGTAGTCTTTGCAGACAGAGTTGTCACAATATGCAGTGGAGGAGTCAAGAATTGGGAGGAGTCAGGTGGGATCAGAATTAGTAGGCACAGCCTGATGGTATTTCCCTCCCCTCATCCCCTAATTATTTTGCAGTCCAGGGTAGTTGGACCGCTTTGTATCTTTGGTCTCTCCAGATCAGAGCAGCCCCAAACAAGGTAGCTACCTCCTGGCCAAAAAGTTCACTGCCTAAAAGGCCAATGTATATTTTCCATGTAGGCTTCCAGGTTTCTAGAAAAAGATTTCCAAAAAAAAAAAAAGAAAAAGAAAGAAAGAAAAAGATTTCCATAGCTACTTTGCGATCTTGTTATAACCATGTCCTATTTTGCTTAATTACTCAAAACAACCCAAAACTGGTTTCTGTTGGTTGTTTAACTAGAAATTTCTTTTTGTTCCCCCAAAGTAAATGCCCATTGTAATGCCCGGCAGGCTTTTTCAGATTATATCCCTAAAAAGGAATTAGTTGCTTATGGTAAATAACACAAGGATGACAGACAGACCATGTCTATCCATTCTTCACTTCCTAACAGATGGCTCGGAAAGAGTCAGACGCAACCACAACTTGTTAAACTGTATCAGGGTACCAAGACATCTAGCACCAAAACTTACCTGATGGGACTAAATTACATAAATGTGAACCACAAGATTCATTTGAATTATAACAAGGTAATTCAAAAAATATACTAGTATCACATACTTTTTAAAACTTCCCTAAATAAAGAGTTTTGGTTATTGTTAACTGGGCAAAATACCTGCCAGTCACCTCAGTAATCAAAATTCCAGATTCCTTCTGGATAATGAGAAAATAAAAATTTGACATACAAATTCTGAAGAAAATGACCCAATTTTCACTCATTTGCAAAAATGGCCTGAAAAACTAAAAACAAGTATCTAAGGCCAGGCACAGTGGCTCATGCCTGTAATCCCAGCACTCTGTCAGGCCAAGGCGGGTGGATGGCCTATACTCACAAGTTTGAGACCAGTGTGAGACAGAGTAAGATCTAGTCTCTAAAAATAGCCAGGCATTGTGGAGGGCACCTGTAGTTCAAGCTACTTGGGAGGCTGAGGCAAGAGAATCACTTGAGAGCAAGAATTTGAGGTTGCTGTGAGCTGTGATGCCACAGTAGTCTACCAAGGGTGACGAAGTAAAATTCTATCTCAAATGAACGAATAAACAAAAAAAAAAGTATCTAAAAAGAAGGTACTAGTTAAATTATGGCCCACACTATGATGGAATGATACATGGCTCCTAGAATGATGACAGTGATGTAATGTGAAGACCTGGGAGTTTATAACTGATGGACACACTAATAAATTTTTTATAATGAAAATTCTAAACTATATGCAATAGCAACAGAATATTGTAAACTCTCATGAATCCATTACCCAGCTACAAAAATTATCCTAAACTTAGGACTAATCTTCTTTCAACTGAAACACTAGTCATACCCTTGCCCTTCCCCCATCATATGGAAGGCAACAGCAAATACAATACCAATCACAATATTCTATTGAAGGGAGAAGACATAAGACTTCCCAGAAAGCATAATCGTGCTTTTAAAAAATAGCTAAGGCAGGGCACAGTGGTTCACCCCTGTAATCCTAGCACTTTGGGAGGCCCGGGCAAAAGGATGGATTGCTTGAGCCCAGGAAGCCAGAGTTTTAGACCAGCCTGGACAAAGCCAACAAAACCTGTTGTGAGGGTGGGAGGGAGATTAGCCAGGCGTGGGGCACATTTGTCACACCAGCTACTCAGAAGGTTGAGGCAGGGTGATCACTTGAGCCTAGGAATTTGGGGCTGCAATGAGCTATGATGATGCCACTGCACTCTAGCCTAGGTGACAGAATAAGACCCTATGCCCCCAAAATATAAATAAATAGCCAAAACACACAATACCTATAAATGTCTAACAGTGATACATGTGGGGGATAAGACTTCAGGGTTCAATTTCTAGCTGATGCATTTTTTAACCAATTTTTTCTACAAAGAACCAAGTATTACTTGCATTATAAAAATAATCTCAAATTCACTGTGTTGGGGGGACTGTTTCAGGATTAGAAACAATCTCAACTCTCACTTCCACTAATAATATCCAAAGTTACAGCAAAATCTTATTTTTCAATATGTTCCTAAACTAAATTCTAGCCTGACCTTCACCCCATCTCCTAAAAAGTGTCATCCAGGGAGAAGGATTCAGAAGGACAGTTCCTGTTAAAAACACTGCTTACTATACATCACGTGCCAGCTTTTACTAGAAAAGAAATTGTTATTCAAAAAATGTTAAAGAGTGATGCAAATTTATAGGGCAGCAGCACTGAGTGACAGACATCTGTGGTAGGGTAATGCGAGGCCCTTTCTTGCTTTGTTGATTCAACAATCAGCACTGAATGTCTCCTGTTCTAATTTATTTTAACTTCTGCTTAATTAAATGCATAAAAGAACTAATGTGTTGGATTTGGGGATTTAAAATGACTTTCACCCAGCTGTTTTTAAATGCACTAGGAAATTTCTTGAATATAATTGTTCTTTTAGAGGCAAAAAAGCAGACTGTAACCATGACATTCACACAGAGGGGAATTATCACCTAGTGACACTGGCTGACAACTTGTAAACAGTAATTCCCACCCAGAGTTTGAAAGACATTCCAGGACTTTTCCAGCTACCTCATGAGGTGATGTAAAAGTTGCAGAAAGAAAGGTCAAGGTAAGATTATTTATAATTCATTTTCTTTTTTTTAATTCATTTTCAACCAATTCAACAAACAGATGCCCAATAAACATTTTCTAAACCGAAGAGAATTCAGCAGCCTTCAATTTAACTTTTTGGAGGAGGGAATCATCTCCTCCTATCTCATTTGAAAAAAGAAAAAAAGAATGCACTAGTTATGGAATCCCGTTATGGCTTTAAATACCTTAGGTAGTAATAAAATTCAAAAATAAGGGCGCAAAGCCAAGCAAAGTGACCTCACACCTGTAATCCTAGCATCAGGAGGGAGTATCACTGGAGCCCAGGAGTTCAATACCAGCCTACGCAACACAGGAAGACTTTGTCGCTACAAAAAATAAAAAATTAGCCAGGCACGGTGGCATCTGTCTGTAGTCCCAGCTACTCAAGAGGCTGAAGCAGAAGTATGAGGCTGCTGTGAGCTATGATGACACTGCTGCAGGCTAGCCCAAGCAACAGAGCAAGACGTTATCTCAAAAATAAAAAAACAAACAAAAATGAGAAAGCAATGAGATGACAGTCAGCATCTAGAGCATTCTACTCAAGCAGACACTGGGTTTTCCTCATGCAAAGCCACGTTTCTTTTTCCTACTGCATCATAATGTAAGGAATTTAACATTCTACTTACTCCAACCCTGTCCAATTAAGTGTTGTTCAAAGGTCTATATTTTAAATGAAGAACATGTAGGGATGTATTTCCTACTCAGTCTGATTCCTAATGCCAAGACAGCACTCAGTAATAGCACTCTATTACCCTATCTGAACTGTGTCAACCCCATTTTACAGACTAAAAAATACCTCACTGAGAGCCCAACTTTGTAAAGTCTCAAGGTGGTGTTTTATCCTATGAAACTGTTCAGGCTCTTCATTATTTGCCAAAAAAGTAACCCAGAATTTTCTCAAGAGCCTTTCTTTGCCAAGCTACTAATCCATAGAAATTCCCATTACTTTCAGAAAACACAGAAAATTTGGTTCACATGCAGGGACAACTTTTGTTTTACATGCAGAGATACTTTTAGAATTTTTTAGACTTGAAGATACGAGAAAGACCAGCAATCAGTTTTCTCTCCAATACTTGTTCACACTGTAGCAGCAGAAACCCTAAGACCTCCAACAAAATAAGCTACATAGAAAAGTCTGTCCTCACAGACACCTAAGATTTTTTTTCCCATCTCTCTCTCTCCTGGACCCCATGACAACCTGGAGCCAGGCACTACCACATTCTCAAATTAAATCATGGTCTCAACCAAAGCCAGCTGGGCACTGTACACCCTCATTGTATTGTACAGTTTTGCATGGTCTCAAGCTTACATCCCTCCTCAAGTCAGGGTAAGCCTACCATGAGCTGAGATTTCAATGGCCACAACACAAAAAAAATGGCAGTGAAGGGTATTGCCTATGTTTCTACTTAATTGTATTTCAAAGAACTAACTGGTTTGTTTTGTTTTGTTTTTCCTTTTTGGAGACAAGAGTCTCACTCTGTTGCCCCGGGTAGAGTGCTGTAGCATCATAGCTCACAGCAACTTCAATCTCTTGGGTTTGAGCAATCTTCTTGTCTCAGCCTTCGGAGTAGCTGGGACTACAATGCCCAACTAATTTTTCTATTTTTAGCAGAGGTGGGGTCTTGCTCTTGCTCAGGTGGGTCTCCAATTTCTGAGCTCAAGTGATCCACCTGCCTCGACCTCCTCCTCGAGTGGTAGGATTACAGGCATGAGCCACCAAGTCTGGCCAAGTGATAATTTTCAAATAACGGCACAAACTCAACCAGGGCAAATTCCCCAATGCTGTGAAAACTTGCACCAAATCTGATGCTTGTAACTGAGGCTCAGGAAAATGCAGTGGGGCTGAAAAGAGATTACGGAGGCTGGAGAAAATGCAGTGGGACTGAAACAGATTTTAAACGCTCTGCCTCTCTCCCATAGGTAGTCCCCTTCTGGAGGGCTTATATTTTGTGTCACAGAGGTTAATGAGTTAGTGGGTCTGCTCAAGGTCTAGCTTTGGAGTATAACCATATGGGAGGCAGAGATAAGCAAGAAAAGGATGTGGCACTATCAATATAGGGGCAGATAATACCATTTTGAAAACAGATTACAAGTCCACAATGTGCTGTAACATAATTTAAACAAATTATCACAGAATAGACTCCTACTAGGAAAAGTGCTCTTAAGAATAACTCAGGTATGTATGAAAGCCACAGTGACATGTTAAGAACCTTGGGAACTAGTTAATTCTCAGACATCCTTAGATGACACTTTGCTGGCCTGAAAGAATTAGCAAATTTTCAAAAAGAACCTGATTTCAGGATAAGTCAACCCCCTCCTGGGTCTTCCCAAGTTTTTAAACATGAGCTACTAACCACAGACTAAGTCCCAGTGCAATTCAATCAGTTCACATTCAAGTAAAGAAAAGTTAACACTCAGCATTTACTGCCTGCCAGGAGCAGAGCTGGGCTTTTTCACATCTTCTCACAAGGCTGAAGGATAAGGCAGATATTTATTCCCATCAAAGGGGTTGAGTAAAGCTGTCCAAGGTCAAACAGCCAGCAAGTCAGAATCTGGCCAGAAGTCTAGATCTGCTAGACTCCAGAACCGAAACGCAACCACCCATCCAGCTATCTCTTCCATGAAAGAGCAGCCCCACTTGACTGTCCTCCTAACTCCACCTGCATTCTAAGAATGGCACATGTTCTGGTCTCCTCATCCCACCTGTCACCATGCCAGTGCCCAGCCAGTCCATTGCAGTGCCAGGGTATACCACAGTCCCTTCTCAATCTGCCAAGCTGTCTGAAGTACAACTGAATTCTGCAGCAATGGAGGACACATACCACAAAATATACCATAAAGTGTGTCCTGCAGAATTTTAAAGATGAGACTTGCTATGTATTTCCAAGCAGAAAATTCCTTGCTTAAAAGGAGAAGAAAAATCAAAGCAATTTATTCATTCACTAACATACTATAAGTATGGGAGTCCAGTAGTTAACTTAAATTGACTATCTAAAACACACAGTACTGGAATTAACAGTGGTGGGAAGGTCCAGGGAGAGAAGGAATGCTAAGAGACACAGGAGAAACACTGTAAGCCAGGTGGCCGCAGGTGTGACTGACTGTTATCACTGGAGACATGTTCAGTGCTCCTACGAGCCTCTTAACACAGTACCACCATCTGAGCACAGTACCCTGTTTGGAATTGGTCTTTCTAACATGATTCTAGGTCTCAGTGAACTAACTCATAAGCGTCAAGCTATAAGGCATAAAAATCATCTATCAACCCCACAGGAAATCAAGCACTAAAAAAAAAATCTGCCTAAAACAAACACTTCTGCTCATACTTTCGGTTTTGATCTATACAATCCAGTCCACTCTCAAGCAAAAATCAAAGTTTAAAATAAGCAATCCTACACAGCAGCTAGCATCCTTCATTTACAGGGCCCTAGGAAAAAAAAAATCAATAAAAAAAAAAAAAAAGCAAAGCACAGTATTAGATTTACCAAGGGACAAAATTGTAATTATAAAGCATTTCTACATTAACTAAAGTTCAGTATAATAAATGAGCTTTAAAAACTAGGCCACCATTGATTTAGTATATACTAAATAAGTATTCTGTGAATCTGGTGTGAGCAAAAGGCTTTATGCTACAGCTCATCGTAATTTCAAAGAGGAGTTCGTATGGCAGAGTGAATCCCCCTAAGAAATGACAGTCTTACTATATCATACTTTTAGCCCAAGATAATACCGTCTCTTGAAAATATTGGAGAGTCACATTTGTTGTTATTCTACTCCAAGATCTCATTAAACGTCAGGAAGTGTCTACAGTGTTCAGCAGACGGTAATGCTCACAAAGCAACCTTTTTTTAAAAAAAACTGATAAACCCATAAAACCAATTAAAGCCTTACATATTTCCTCTAATACTTTTTGTAAAATTTGCATAATTTCTGATTTGACAAAAGAAACTCAATTCTTGGTCTTCCCCTACCTAACCTTGAGTTGCTGTGTTACAAGGAGCCACCCACACATTGCCATTTGCTTTCTATAAAAATGAGCCTGATAAAAATGGGCCTGTCAGTTTCTATTCTGAAGCTGTGGCAGAAAAGCACAAGAAAAAGAACTTGGAGAGTGCTATTTTCAAATTTTGCAAGTTAAAGCACCACTTGGTAGAGTCCATACTCATGTTCTGCAACACGTAATTGTACACTCACTGACAAATACCCAACATTTAAATAAATAAGTAAGCTCTATAGACCACCACCAACTTAGCAAGATATGCTCTCAGAATCAGTCCTTCCTAATTGATTCTGGGTCTCAGTGAATAAACTCATAAGCCTCAAGTTCCAAGGCATAAAAATCATCCATCAACCCCACAGGAAATCAAGCACTAAAAAAATCTCTGCCTAAAACCAACACTTCTGCTGAAACTTTTTGTTTTGAGCTATATGATCCAGTCCACTCTCAGGCAAAAGTTAAAGTTTAAAATAACCAATCCTAGCCTATAATCCTACCACTCTGGGAGGCAGAGGTGGGTGGACTGCCTTGAGACCAGCCTGAGCCAGAGTGAGATCCCGTTTCTTAAAATAGGCGGGCATTGTGGCAGTGCCTGTAGTCCCAGCTACTTGGGAGGCTGAGGCAAGAGGATTACTTGAGCCCAAGAGTTTGAAGTTGCTGTGAGCTATAATGCCACAACACTTTAACAAGGGTGACAAAATGAGACTCTATCTCTAAAAAAGTAATAAAATAAAATAACCAATCCTAAAGAGCAGCCCAGCATCCTTCATTAAAATAATTGTTCTTAAGACAGGGTCTCACTCTGTTGTAAGCTAGACTGAAACGTGTAGCTTACCGCAGCGTCCAACTCCTGGGCTCCAGAGAAATGCCTGCCTCAGCCCCCTGAGCAGCTGGGACTATAGGCAGGCACCACCACACCAGGCTAATTCTTTTATTTACTTATTTATTTATTTAGAGACAGCATCTCACTATGTGGCCCTCGGTAGAGTGCCGTGAAGTCACAGGTCACAGCAACCTCCAACTCCTGGGTTTAGGTGATTGCCTCAGCCTCCCGAGTAGCTGGGACTACAGGCGCCCGCCACAGAGCCCAGCTATAATTCTTTTAGTTTTTATAGAGATGGTCTTGCTATTGCAGGCTCCTCTCCTATTTTTGTGTTTATCTGTTCCTTTCCCCTCTCCCAAATACCCTGAGGAAGGGAGATGCCCTATATATGTTTTAATGTCCACCATAACAGACAATAGCACCAAATACTTGGACCTTCACTATCTAAGATAAATTTTAACCTTAAAGTCTTATTTGAATGTTTATGAAAGTTTTTTTTTATTTTCCAACCTTTCTGAACCATATATATGGATGACAGTGATCTTACGTAGAAATGGGAAGACTTTCTTTGTAAAGAGTCAGACAATAAATATTTTAGGTGTGGCAAGCCACATGGTCTCTATTATAATCACCCAACTCTGCCACAATAGCAAGAAAATAGCCAAAAGTCAACAAATAAGAGAAGCTGTGTCTCAATAAAACTTTATTTATAAAAATAGGCAGTGGGCCAGATATTTGCTTGTGGGCCATGTTTTGCCAACCCCCAGACTTGTGGATCCTAGATCAGCAGAAAGAAGTTAAAGAGACTTAACTTCTAGGCTTAAATTCATTACTGGGTAATCCTGAGCAAGATACTTTGCTTTGTTTTGGTTTTCTATGTATAAAATGCAGAGAGAAAGGCAGGGATGAGAGAATACTAATACGGTTGTTCTGAGAAGCAAAGGAATTAAAATAGTTAAAGTGTTTAGAGTAGTCCCAAGAACATACTAAGTCTCATTTAAGTTTGCTACAAATAGTATGTATATGTGTATGTATTTGAGAGACAGGGTCCCAGACTACACAGTAATATCATTAAAGCTCATCTGTAACCTCGAATTCCTAGGCTTAAAAGATCCTCCTGCCTCAGCCTCACCAGTAGCTGCTATGAGTACAGGAGCTCCATACCATGCCTGCCTAATTTTTTAAATGTATTTATAGAGATGGGGTCTCTTGCCCCGACTGGTCTCCAACCCCAGGCCTCAAGCAATCCTTCCTCCTCAGCCTCCGAAAGTGCTGAGATTACAGTCATAAGCTACCACACCTAACCTACAAACATTATTTTAACAGGATTAATATCATTACCTGGAACCAGTAATACTAAATACATTTTTGTTTCTTTCTGTTATAGCTTTTTCAAAGATGCCAGATTTTCTACGAAAAATTAGAAATAAACATCCTTTCTATGTCTATGTTAATGCCTATGCATCTTAAAAACAGAAATTTTAAGTATACAGAGAGATTAAAATGTGAAGTCAAATACATAAGCTATGCAATCTAAAATTTACTTTGCTAGGAAGACAATAAAGTTTTGAGCTTATTCGTAAGACTTGTGGTTTTCACAGGATTTGAGTTCTTCTATTACAATTTGGAGTCATCTGGAACCCTTTCCTTTCAGCTCTTGTTTCCCAAGACCATCTTCAAGTGATGAATGCTGGTTTAAGGAAACAGGAAGGAAAAAAAAAAAAAAAAAAAAAAAAAAAAAAAAAAAACAAGGAAACAGGAAGGAGCAGGTGGCTGGGTCTAAGTTTTAAAAGCACCTTCTATTTTATATCATCAATTCAATGCACTGGGAGGTGTGTGTATATGGGGGTGGGTGGGTGATGCTACTATTATATAGAATTTCTTTAGTAAGTGTAAAAGTAGTTATTAAATTGAAGTCACCCATTCATTTCAAGTACTGTTTTATTTTTGAACAAAATAAAAACCTGACATCAGGTTTTCTTAAACATTTCTATCAAGTGGTCAGTGACAAATATACCTTGAGACATCTCTGGTAGGACAGGACAGAGGCCAGTGATATTGCTAAACCACCTACAATGCACAGGACGGTCTTCCGCAACAACCCATCCAGCCCCAATTGTCAGTAGTGCTGAGACTCAGAAATCCTGTCTCAGACTAAAGGAAATCAGTAACAGCAAAACCACCTGCCAGGTACTTTGTGTTTATCGTCTCATTTCACCTTCCCAACAACCCTGCCAAGACTGGTTTTCCCTTTGTCCACCAGCGGATGCCATAAAAGATGATGCAGAGAGGTCAGATGGCCGCCACGGCCTCGAGGGAAAGCAGAGAGCTGCACGCCAGTTTGGGGGGCTTACCGCACAACCTTGGCAGAAGTGAAAATTATCTGGCAAATGAAGAGTGGTAGGTTTAACTTAAGGGAAATAAGATATCTAGAGTCTCTGAGCTGCTATCAAATGAGAATCCCCATTTCTGTCAGGCCCAGAAGTAATTCAGACAGATAGCAGGAGAAGAGAAATCTCATCACCTTCACACCAGTAAGGAGCCTCCACAGCGGCTCTGCGGCAGTGCCCTTGATCTTCACCAGCCAGCGTTAAGAGGAGCAGGGGTTTTTATGGAGCACCTGGGAGTTTATTATACTCTGCAGCTCTTTCTCCTTTATAGGATTTTCTGCCCAAACTCAATAGTCACCAGCATTCTGGAGAGGTTAACATCATTCTTTATTTACTGAGTAAGATAAACCACCACCTATATCTGCTTCCAGCATAATTAGCCATCTCATTTGACCAAAGGGGGGTGGGGGGGAGTAAATCTTTAAGAGCCAGACTTCTAATCCTTTCCAACAAGTCTAATTTTATTTCATTTTGTAGACCTCTCAATTTCACATATAAAATTCCACCTGAAAGAATTTTCAGACTCAGCACCTCTGGTTCAAGCAGCTGGGATGCAAGCCACATACACCTGAGCTGATAGGTTCAAATCTGGCCGGCCCGCCAAGCAAGAATAGCCGGGCGTTGTGGTAGATGCCTGTGGTCCCAGCTACTTGGGAGGCAGAGGCGGGAGGCAGAGGCAGGAGACTCACTTGAGCCCAGGAGTTGAAGGTTGCTGTGAGCTGTGATGCCACAGCACTCTACCCAGGGCGACAGCTTAAGGCTCTGTCTCAAAAAAGAAAAAAAAAAAATTTTCACATGCATATTTCATTTCAGAAAACAAAATCCTCCAGGTACATATGGATGCTTTAGACTCTAAGTCATAACTTGGCCCAGACTTGCGAGATAACTCTGAGCCTCCATAAAATGTTGACACATTTCTATCCATATAAAAACCATCGACTCAAACAAACCTATTTGCCTAACTTTGTGCAATAGATTTAAAGCCATAATTCCAGGAACAGGATAGTGAAAATACACAGATAGGCAAGTACCACAGAAGGCCAGACGATATATTTCTTGGATCCCATTTCTTACCTCTTCCAGGTCTTTAGTTCTAAATGACAGAAAAGTAGGAGAGTGTATGATCAAGATTTCCTTTCCTCAGTATTTCACCTCAGGTTATACGGCCCGGCAGCACAAATCAGAACAGAATAAAAGATAAATTTCAGACATTAAATATGGATCCTCTTGTGAGAGCTCCTATTCAAACGGGGTGATGCTGAAAGAAGCACTATAATTTGTCAGAAAACTCCACTTGCCAGGAGAACCAAAAAAAAAAAAAAATCTAAACAAAACATAGGAGGTCCAATTTCTTAAAATTCATATATTCCTTCAAATAAAAACTTCCTACTCAGTATCTGTTAATAATGCCTTTTTTAACCCCAAACTAAAAATCATAAATATTATTTATAGCACAAAGTCTACTGCTGGGCTTAAGTGATTCTCTTGCCTCAGCCTCCCAAGTAGCTGGGACTACAGGCGCCTGCCACAATGCCCAGCTATTTTTTGGTTGTAGTTGTCATTGTTGTTTGGCAGGCCTGGCTGGATTCGAACCCAACAGCTCTGGTGTATGTGGCTGGCACCTTAGCCGCTTGAGCTACAGGCACCAAGCCCAAAATGGGGTTTTTTTACAGAATATCCAGATCCAGATCTATATAGGTTCCTTCACTGGAACAATCTTCAGTGAAAGAAACAAATAATTTTGATGCCCTCCTGTACTGAGGATTACACCACAAGGCCTGATGGTTCCTCAGATCAAGAGCTCTGCTCTCAGCCACCCCCTCAGTGAGGCCCAGGAATGTGGCTTCCTGCTCGAGAACTCTGACTCACAACTGTAAGGTTATCTTCTTGGAAATGAGAGGGGCATGACATTAGCTTGACTACAAGGAGCATGTAGAGTGGGAACTTGGCAATAATCCACTTAATAGGATCCAGATGTGAAGCCAAATCCAACAGTTCATTTTCTGAATTCATCACTGACAACTGAAGGAACTGAATTACTCAGGGCTAATTCTGCCAAAACACAAAGTACATGATTAAACCTTCACATTAAACCTTCCAACCCTCCTAACCAGAATTAATTCTGAAGGCCATGAAAAATACATGCCTGCCTACTGTGGTAGGTGCTTTATTTTATTTTTTTAATTGAGAGGGAGTCTCACTATGTCACCCTGGGTAGAGTGCCGTGGCATCACAGCTCACAGCAACCTCAAACTCCTGGGCTCAAGCGATTCTCTTGCCTCAGCACCAAGTAGCTGGGACTACAGTCACCTATCACATCACCTGGCTATTTTTTTGTTTGTTTTAGCTGGCTGGGGCTGGGTTCAAACCCTAAGCCCTGGTGCATGTGGCTGTCACCCTACCCACGGGCGTCACCTGTGGTAGGTGCTTTAAATACACTAGCTCCAGGCCTTATAATCACCTTCTAAGAATCTTCTCCCCTATAATGTTCATTACAAGTGAGACATTACGTCCAGCCCATAGTCCATGGGAGGAGAATTAAGCAGCAGCTTTTGAAAGAATGAGTACCAAAAAATTTGTGGAGATATTTTGAACTGAATGTTACCTTTATAACCCCCTCCAAGATGAGAAGAGAGCAGGTCTTCAGGAGTACTCAGAGCCCTGAGGTGAAAGTGTTGGTTTCTATTTGTTGCTCTGCTAACCAGAACCAGTCAACAGGCCAGCTACACTGTAGTGTATATAGAAAAGCATGCTTAATGAGGCATTAAGTCTGGTGCTTGTAAAAATTTAAATTATCAACATTTGGAAAGAAAAGGCAAGGAACTGAGTTTGGTTTTTTGTTTTAGCATTTTGGTTTTTTTTTTGACAGACCAATATTCATAAATCAAAATCATTTTTCTCTTTTCCATAATCACATTTCAAAACTAGCTTACAGGTACTGGTTTTTTACGTGCCTAGGGCTGCACACTTCTGCTAAGTATGCAAACTGATACCTCTCCTTTACTCCAAAGAAAGAGTGGGGGGGGGGGATTAAGAAGCTCTTTATCCACTGCAAAAATAAAGGGAGCAAAATGTATAAACAAAAACGAGATGAATGTGTTAATTTCTAGTGTTTCTGATATTTATAGCATGATAAACTGTTTCAGCCTAGGAAGAGTCATTCAGCAAAAGATGCTATAATTCTAAGAATATTCAGTTGCACAAATGCTTACATATTGTGAGCTGCCTCAGGCAACCAGGTAAATAAGACACACACAGCACAAGGAAGAGCATATAGACACAAAAGGAGAAATAAGATATTCACCGAAGCCAAGGTCTGCTATCCCTCTACTCAAAATCAACATCATTCTCACACGAAATAAATGTTTTAAGGTAACTTTTATAAAAATAAGAAGACTTCACAATAATCTCAGCAATTAGTAAGAAACTACTTCTTTTGAAAATGAGGGGAAAGGCCAGAAGTGGTGGCCCACACCTATAATCCCAACACTCTGGAAGGTTGAGGCAGGAAGATCCCTTAAGCTCAGGAGTTTGAGACCACAGCAAGACCCCATCTCTACTAAAAAAAAATAGGAGGCTGAAGCAGGAGGATCGCTTGAACCAGGAAGGAATGAACTAATAAATGAATGAAGGAAGCGAAGAAGGAAATAGTTTAATGAACTGCGTAAGATTTCCTGTGTCTGATGCTTAAGCATCATCCTTGTAAAGAGGGAGACGCTTTGTTACACTGTACCACAGTGGTTCTCAACCTGTGGGTCATGACCCCTTTGTTCCATTTGAAACAATGTAGCAATTATAAAGATTGAGAACCACTGCTGTACCAGGTGCTGCTCTACAAACCTGCTCTGTAAGGGCCCTGTTAGTCCTCGTACCAACACCATGAAGTAGGTATTATTACTGTCCCTATTTTAACAAATGGGAAACCAAGTCTCAAGGAAGTCAAATACATTTCCCATTCACTAGTTATGTGAATACAGGCGAATGGAGGGGCTCCAACCCAGACAATCCGGCCCTTCAGCACCCACACTCTGACGGGTATTCCACCCTACTGGTCACAGCCTGTACACAAGGCCTCTCTCAGGTCTTCAGGAGACTCAAAGTGCCGATACATGCTGTTTTGATCACTATGGCCTTGTAGTACAACCTGAAGTATAGTAAGCTGATGGCCCCAGCTTTGTTTTTATTACAAAGAATTGCCTTAGCTTTATGGCGTTTTTTCTGGTTCCATACAAAATGAAGAATTATTTAAGTTGGTATTTTAATGGGGATTGGATTAAATCTGTAGATTGCTTTGGGAAGCATAGCCATTTTAACAATGTTATTCTTCCCAGTCATGGGCATGGTATGTTCTTCCATTTGTTAATACCTCTTCTATTTCTTTTCTTAGGGTTTAGTAATTTTCTTTATAGAGGTCCTTCACTTCTTTTGTTAGATATATTCCTAGGTATTTCATTTTCTTTGAAGCTACTGTGAAGGGAATTGTGTCCCTGGGATTTTTTTTCTTCTTTTTTAATGTTTACCTGTCTAAGATGTAAGGGGGAATGATTGCTCAAATTCAGGAGACAGAGCGCTAACTTCTGATTGTCTGGAGAAAAGCCTTTTTTCACTTCAAGAGGCATACACAGCTTCATCAAACCATCTTCTCCAGTGAAGCAGAATGCAGTCCGTCCAGAGCTCCTGAAAATTTAACTGGAAAATACTACACCGAGCAGCACTGTTTGGACTTGCACAATCACAGCCTTTGTCAATGAAAGAAAACGTACATCACATACACCTGTACAAAGCCCTGAGAACATCTAATCAGACTGACAGCTTTGGAGCTACAAGAAAAAAACAATCAGTATCCGTCTTTGATGTTCATCAGGCCATGGCTCAAGACCCTTAAAAGCAGAGATCAGCGTGGATTTCAGGCCCAAGGAGCCCCAGGGAGCCCCTGCCACACTCTGGGCACTGACTGAGATGGGGAAGCAGGGAATAGGGGAGGGGTAGGAGAAAGGACAGCAAACGTCACTGCAATAATTCCCAAAGGCATCCTCCAAAGCAAGGCAGGAGAATGACCACTGCATTCTTGGTCTGAAAACAGACTCAGAAGTTAAGCACTTAGGGCTTGGGGGCAGAATCCATGATGTCTCAAACTTTTACAGGTATATACTATGCTCTTACTTGTACACAATCTTTTCTTGGCTGTGGCCGAAAATACATGACCATGAGCTTCTAGCAAACCCATCCTTTCTTTCTATAAATACTTTACCTAAAGCATAAGATCGTAATTACGAGCTTCTAGCAAACTCATCCTTTTATTCTACAAATACTTTACCTAGTAGGTGCTGAGTGCTTAGGCAGTGAACAAGATGAACCAAATTTCTGACTCTCAAAGAACTTGTACACTAGCCAGGGAAATAAACAACAAAACAAATGCTTATCTCAGGAATAAGTGACAGAAAGAAAATAAGATTTGAACATAAAAGTGTGACCGGGATGAGGGTAGGGTGGATAGAAACCAGGGAGTTAAGTTAAACATTAGATCCCTATTTTGAAGATGGAGAAATGAATTCAAATTGTTACCCAACCTTCCCAGGGTCACAAAAAAATAGTTAATGTCAGAGCCAGCATTCGAATGCATAGGTATCAAGTAAACAATCAGGACTGCACGCTGCCTCTTCTAATCCTGTACCTGCTCCTGAGATCTCAGTCACTCTCCTGGGACACCCTCATCAGGGACATCATAAGGACCTGCTACAGTGTGATGAGTCCCAAGTACGTAGGCACTGGCACCTGCTTAAACCAGGCCGCAACTTGCCCATTCTGGCAGCTTTTGCAACTCCTTAGCTTTAAGCCAATCAAAACTCCAAGTTGTGTCAAAAGAATGCCATGATTCAAGATGAACATTGCATTAAGATTTCACTTCCAAATGTAGGAACTGGAGTGGTCCTCTTTGCATCTCACTTCAAGGCCTAGAGCTCTTGTATTTCTCAAACATCTTCATGGAACTGTCTGCCCATGGGGTGAGCCCAAGCTGACCCCAGCCACTCAGCAGCCCTCTTTTTAACAAGCAAAGTACAAAGCATCTTCCCTGCTGATGCATGCTACCGATCAACTTAAGGACAAAGAGAATCAGCCTCTACTCTCAGCAGCCAAGTCAACAGCAATTTCTAAGGCAGGGAAACCTAAATACTCAGTGGTAAATAACTGCTTTACAGATTGCTGAATTCATTTCATCTTTAATTAACTGATTCCATGTTGAGCAAAGTAAGTAAGAGGGATGGGGGACAGGACATAGAGGAAACATTAGGGCACAACAACTCCCAAGAAAAATCAAAGATAAAGACAATGACTTAGACACAGGATGAGGCTTAGGACACACTACTCCAAAATATGGCATCTTGGCACTGGAGAGAACAGCAAAAGCAGGAAGGTCTCTCTGACCTTCCCCTTCACCCTACCCCCCAAGAAAGCAGATTGTAAAACCCTCATTCCAGGGGCCAGGTGCGGTAGCTCGCACCTAATCCTAGAACTCTGGGAGGCCAACATAAGTGGAGCACCTAAGCTCAGGAGTTCAAAACCAGCCTGAGCAAGAGCAAAACCCCCATCTTTACTAAACACAGAAAACTTAGCTGGGCGTTTTGGTGGGCGCCTATTGTCTCAGCTACTCGGCAGGCTGAGGCAAGAGGATCGCTTGAGCCCAAGAGTTTGTGGTTGCAGTGGCCTATGCTATCATGTCATTCTACCCAGGCTGACACAGTGAGACGGTCTCAAAAACAAAAAACCCTCATTCCAGGAGTCCTCCCTATACCGGGAGGAAAGAGATGTCCTCACCTGTAAGACACAGAGATGCTAGGAAGCACCTGAACCAACCAGTAGGCCCTGCTCCTTCCACTCCATTTACTACCATCAGACAATACCTTTCTTTCCTCCGACCATACTTTGGCACCATGGTCCATAAAAAGACAGTTTTCCTTGTTTCTCTAGGTCAGTGGTTCTCAACCTGTAGGTCGCAACCCACAGGAACTGTATTAAAGGGCAGCGGCATTAGCAATGTTGAGAACCACTGCTCTAGATCTTCTCATGTCTGAAGGCTCTCATAACACATAAAATTTTCTCTTGTCAATCTGTCTTTTATCACAGGACTCTAAGCCACAAGCCTTGTATTAGGTGAGAATAGGAATCTTTTCTGCCCTGCTCACGGCCAGAATGCAAAACCTCTTTAAGGACAGACATCTGTCTTGTTCACTGCTCTATCCTGGGTGCCTGAAACAAGAGTACCTGGCAGACAGTTACAAATAAATATGTAGGGAATAAATAAAAACATTTCTATAATGGCAACAAATTAAAAACAAAGGATGTGAGACCAGAAAGCAAATAAAACAAACTAGAAATATCTTCAAATATAAGAATATTGGATGTAACCCAGGAACCTATTTCTAAAAAAAAAAAAGAACATTCCAGAATCCTACAGACACTGAATCCCAATATATCCATCAAATAAAATCAGGTAAGTGACCTGGTAGAAGGCTAAACCAAGAATACTTGGAAAAGAAATCCCTAAAAGCTAATTTTTAAATAATGTCGCCAGAGGGGAATGACCGACACTGGTACCGAGTAATGCCATTGCTATCTCATGCCTCCTCTTTCCTCTGGAATTCACCCATCACAAGATTCCTTCCTTAAAAAAAAGGCATCACCTTTTACAGCTTATTTTGTGGAACTGTCAGCTCTTAACTATTCACATGTAAATTGGGGACTGGAGAAGCATTTCCATTCTAAACCTGCTAATCCCTGAGACTGAGAGTAAGACCACTTCTGAGTCACCTCACCTTCTGCATCATCTGAGGAAAGATTCCATGCTTGGGAAAGGAAGGAAATTATCTGATGAAATGTATGGCATCTACTCTTAAGAGTTAAATAGCCAGTAGGTGCAAGCCATTCATGGGCACAAGTAACTTGAAGACACCACTGAGAAAACAACTACATATAAATGATACTCCTCCTTGACTGAGAGGTTTCAATGGTAATATTCATGCAACCCATATTTTTAAGCACCTACTATGTGCCAGGCACTGCTCTAGGACCATATGATATAAGAATGACTAAAACTGGTAACAGTCCCTGAAGTTTCTACCTTAATCTATGGGGGTAAAGAGTATCATGAACAGGTCAATGAATAAGTGAAAAATGTAACTTACAAATATGGTTTAAATGCTGGGAAGACAATAATCAGTGATGGAATAAGGACAAACAAGAGAGGAGGAGATGACATCCATTTTCCATCACTGATAGGCAGCGCTGTGCCCTGGTACAACTCCAGCTGGGCCACACACAGGACTCAGAGACCCAACAATTCCACCTGCAGGATAACTCTCCAGGTGACAAGGACTTTTGCCCCACATCTCAACAAGCTAACAAGAAGCACAGGTGACCCTTCCTCTGTCACCAGCAGGAAGTTCAAACCACAAAGCCCTGGGCTACATGCAAGAACCCTGGACAGGATGGTCAATAGACCAGACAGGTAATATGTGTATTCTCCTAACCACAGAGCCTCAAAATATATGAAGTAAAACCGGACAGAAGAGATTAAGTAATTTGTCAAGGTTAGAGAGCCCAGGAAGAACACGTCATTTTATGCCCTTCTGTGCCTCTCAGATGCTACAATGCTCCCATTTGAAAACTGGCAGCGGTGGGAGCCAAGGTTAACTCTTAATCCCACAGTCAGCAGAGTCTAGAGCTTCCCTTTCACAGAGACTGGGCCTTTAGACCAGAAGAGATCCCTGATGAGGTAGGGGACAACACAGGAGAAAACAGCATGGCACAATGAATCTCAACAAAACAAAGCAAAGATAAATGGTGTGACGTGGCTACCAGTGCTTAGCTGGGCTGTAACTACGTGAGGCAGGAATCTGCTCTGCTCTCTCTTCTACTCCAGGTACCTGAACGCCAGGAGTGCCTGGCACAGTTAATCCAATATAACTGGATTACAGTTATCCAGTATACAGTTAATCCTGTATAACTAAAGGTTTGGACGCTAAATAGGAGTATTATTTAGAACAGAAGAAAACTGAAATCATAACATCCAAACTCAAAATGACAGAAAATTAGACACTGGTCCATTATCAAAAAAATGACTAGGAATAGAGGGCAAGTGTACTATAGTACTATGAACTATGTTGAAAGGGGGAATTTAAAGCAATGCGGAAAAGTTACAATATAAAATGAAAAGGCAGATTACAGAATATCACGGACAGGATGTCCTGGCTATCCCTGTGAGCATGTGTCTCTCCTGAGCATGGTGTGTATAGAAGAAAAACAAAACAAGGACATAGAAACATAAAGTCACATTTATCTCTGTATGGTTGAGATGAGCTGTTGTAACAGACTTTTCTTTTTGTTTATGAGTACTTTTTTTAAAGTTGCCTTTCCCCAATGTAGGATGTCCGTACATTCTGTAATGAATGCAGACTTGTTGGTTAGCATAATTTCAACCCCCATATGAGGTGGTTGTGGTGTAAATCTCCAGTTCAGGACACTTTGACAGGGAGATTCTGCAGCAGCCCACAAAAGCTTCTGATCTTTCACCCATTGACAAAAAGTTACTTTAGAAGAATGGCTCTCAACTAGGGGTAAATTTGCCCCCCCCCCCCCCGAGGTCATTTGGCAACCTCTGGGGAGTTTTGGTTGTCCCAATTTAGGGGGATGCTACTGGCACCAAGTGTCAGTATTGAGGCTGAGAGACCCTGGTCAAAGGTATTGAAATTTAAAAAATCATATTCTGGGGACAGGCCTGGTGACTCACACCTGTAAATCCTAGCACCCTGGGAAGCCTAGGTGGGGGGATTCCTTGAGCTCAGGAGTTTGAGACTAGCCTGAGCAAAAGTGAGACTCAGTCTCTACTAAGAAAAGAAAAACCAACCGGGAGTCATGGCATGTGCCTGTGGTCCCAGCTACTCAGGAAGCTGAGGGAGGAGGATCATTTGAGCCCAGGAATTTAAGGTTTCAGTGAGCTCTGATGATGCCACTGCCCTCTAGCCTGGGGAAGAGTGAGACTCTGTAAAAAAAAAAAAAAAAAAAAACCGAACACATACTGTTACAAACTGAAAAGCCTAAGGACATTATCTTAACTATAAATAAGAGAAGACAAGTTATTAACAATACTCAAAGTACTTTTTGTGGAAGAAAAACAGAAAGTGAACATCTGTTCATCCAAGCTTTCCGTAACTATAGCACACAGTCTAAGGCACACAGCAGGGAGGTCACCAAGTGTGCTATCCCAGAGAAAAGAGAAAGACCTAGAAAAAACTCCACCTAAGAAAAAACAACTCCAACTTCAGCTCTTTCATCAGTTTACATACTCTGCATCTGCAGAATGAGGACCATGGTACTATTTACTTAATGCTCATATGTCTTACATAGATCGATGCGTATAAAGCTCCTAGCAATGTCCCAGATATATAAGAGGTACAGTATTAACAGGTAGCCTGCCAAATTCAACGTATACATTCCAAAGAACTTCCAATATGTGGGTGCATAGAAATTGCTTAGCTTCAAGCTGTATACCAATGAATCCAGAGAAGTTGTGTCCTACAAACCACGTCTAGTCTGCTAGCTTCACAGACTTGCTTGGCTAGCAATTACATGAGAACATAAGAGAATGCGTGCTACCATCCAGATTTTTATGAAACTTCTTTTTTAAAAGGATTAACAATTTGACAAAATATTAAATACAACTTTCTTTTAAAGTAGAACCCCGAAGGGAGTAAGATTACTTCTGCTGAGACTGAAAAATCAATACACAAAAACTTAAGCAACTAAACCCTACCAAGATACCAGATGGCCTCTTAAGTATTTGGGGGATTTTTATTTTACAGGCAATACACCCATCTGGTAGCATATAGAAATTGTGTTTTTCCTTTAAAAAAAAGAAAATAGTGTCCAAATACACCCATATAATTGAGGTTGATGAATAGGGTTCTAAAAGTGTAGGCCACTAAGAAATAAATATAAACATACACACAGATAAAAGTGTAATTTATCTGAGCCATTAGAGTCAGCAGAGTCATATAAACTTTTTACTAGACAACTCCACAGCCAAAAATACAGGTTCAAATTGCTGAATCATTGTTCAGATGTAAATAGGATTCCTAAAACTTTTATTGGTAGTTAAAATTAGTTTACAACATAAACAAGAAAAGCAAGCTATAAACCCAAAGGGGGGAAAAACCCAAATGCACACATTTCACATAGAAATTCATTTGCAAGAGTTAGAATAGTTGAAAATGTTTGAAAACGATCACGTTTGAAAACAAAAAAGGACACATTAATAAATTTTAAAATAAAATTTGACTATGAGGTTTTACGATGTAATGTTTCTTTAATTTCGTTAAATTTTCACAGGAGTGTTAGGAAACATTCATTTCACCGAAAAGAACACTGCTGGTTAGGAATCCGTGGACTCTTAACACAAAATTTCTTCCTTGTTCAGCTATCACCCAGAGATCTTCCAGCCTCCCCCATGAAAACCGTGGACGCATCCAAGGGTTGGCTAACTACTGCATCCTAATAAAATCAGGTGCCAGTTTTCCCTTTTCCTGGCCAGAGCTCGATCATTCACGAGCTCTTTTTTGGCTGCTTCTCAACAGTTCTGTGTAGAACTCGACATTTATGTTCTTCAAACATGACTCTCAGTCCACAAAAATCTTGTATTACACATTCCCATTGATGTTCCCGGGTGTGTGGCAATGGCCAATTCCACAACACTATGTTGGCATTCACCCTTTTAGGATTATAGTACGTGGAGCCCCCACCCTTGGCTTCCTAGATTCAGTGTTAGAATCTTTATGCATTTAAAAGCTAATTTCTTAGCAGTATACAGCTCTGATTTTCCCACTTTCACTATAGACCACTGCATTTATACAGGGGGAGAAACAATGACCAAGCATTTTAATCCCCTGGTACTTATGGGTTTTATTTTTCCCTTTGAGAATAAGAGAGGAGAATTAACGACAAGGAGAAATCGAGAGAAACCAGGGATGCCCCTTATTAAGTTTAGTAGTGAAACCCAATGCCTTGTTTATTAGAACCTTTGGGCTACTGTTTATAAAAGGTGTTCTTTACAGTCTGCTTTTGATGAACCAGAAACATCTGTGTTCAGGGACCTAACAAAGCAGAGTCCAAACCCCAAATTTAGGCGCTAACAATTTCGAGCCTTACCACCAGCCACATGATCTAGAGCAGATAACTAAAACATTCTTAAGTGTCAGAATGCTCATCTGTAAGGGGCGATTTCTAAGGGGTCAAGATAAAAGTGCCTTGCACTCTACCAAAACCAATAAATCCCAGTTGTTTATATTATTCAGATTGACTGCTACTATGGTTTGAATGTGTCTCCTCCAAAATTCAGGTGTTAACAAATATATTAAGAGGTGGGCCTTGGCGGTGCCTGTGGCTCAAAAGGGTAGGGCGCTGGTCCCATATGCCAGAGGAGGCAGGTTCAGACCCAGCCCTGGCCAAAAACTGGAAAAAAAAAAAAAAAAAAAAAAAAGAGGTGGGCCTTTAGAAGGTGATTAGCCCATCAGGTTCTCCTCCTTGGGAATGGAATCAAGGTCTTTCTAAGTCTGAAGGAAGATACAGGCAGTGTTCCCTTCGCTTGGCCTTTCACTTTCTGCCTGAACAGACACAGCCTTCCTCCCCTAGAGGACACAGCAGTGAGGTGCCACCTTGAAAACAGACGACCAAAGCTGGCGTCATCTAGATCTTGGACTTCCCAGCCCCCAGAACTGTGAGGAGTAAATTTCTCTTGTTTATAAATCACCAAGTTTCTGGTATACTGGTACAACAATACAAAACAAATGAAGGCAAGCCCCAATTTGCTACTAGGTTTTTATATTCTTAGAAATAAACTCATAAAGGATTGCTCTTTAACATTGCCATTGCTATACCATATTAAACCTATATGCACTTCTTAACTCTTGGATTTCCAGAGACAGTTCAGGAAAAAAAGATCCTTTAATTTTTTCCTCTTTAATCTAGTTTTTTATTTTTAATTTTGGCATCCTTTCTTTATCCATGTAAATAAATAATTGCTCCAACAAAGATCACAATTGCTAAACTGGAAATTCACTAGCCAGCCTCCCACCCCCAACCCTACCATCATTACTCTTCTCATTTAGAGATTGAAATGTATAAGAAGCACATAAAAAACATTCTCTTGGGAAACATTCAAGCAATATGCCATTCTTCTTCCAATACAGGGTAACAGAGCCTAATAGAAAAATGTCTACCCCCTCTCCTTGAGTGTATTACAGATGGCAGGCAAAATGAGTGTGTGTCTAACGTATGTTCTGAAGAATGCCCAGGAAATGCAGGCAGTAGGCACTGCCTTGGTACGTTAGCCTAGAGTTACCCCACTCAAACACCCTACTTTTAGCTGCTGACACAAAATGAAATATTTTTGTCTCTGGATAGAGAAACTGATTTATATTAAGATTGATAATTCTGGCTCGGCGCCTATAGCTCAACCGGCTAAGGCGCCAGCCACATACACCTAAGGTGGCGGGTTCGAATCCCCAG
>NW_003852410.1:25996870-26004749 GCF_000181295.1 Otolemur garnettii
TGAGCTGTAATGCCATGGCACTCTACCCAGGGGGACAGCTTGAGGCTCTGTCTCAAAAAAAAAAAAAAAAAAAAAAAAAGATTGATAATTCCTTAACAAAACTTCCCCGTGGCTGCCCAGTTTTCATTCCCACTGTGGTGAACCTGTGTGCAGGCTAAGTGTCTTATATCTGAATCCTTACATCAGGACAGTGCCTGGAACACCTGAAGGCATTCAAAAAGGAAAGAATGAATATCGATGCCACGCAATCCACAGCAGTTACGGGCATCCATTTCTGCTGAGATTCAGTTATGAGACCTTGTGCATTAAATAAGGATGATCTGGGTAACACATCTACAACTAAGCTTATTAACATATTAAGTAAGTAATATATTAAGTAACATATTAAGTAAGTAACATATTAAGTAATTAACATATTAAGTAAGACTATGTTACTGTAATCTCAGAAAGTCTTCATCCCCAGTGTGGCCCACTACACCCTGCAATAGTTTCCTTCATGAATTTCACTGTTAGGATATCCTCAGGTGACCGTGCATAGAACTTTTAATTTCATCAAATTTTTTTTTTTTTTTTGAGACAGAGCCTCAAGCTGTCCCCCTGGGCAGAGTGCTATTGCTTCACTGCTCACAGCAACCTTCAACTCCTGGGTTCAAGCGAGTCTCCTGCCTCAGCCTCCCAAGTAGCTGGGACCACAGGCGCCTGCCACAGCGCCTGGCTATTTTTTGGTTGTAGCCATTATTGTTGTTTGGCGGGCCCGGGCTGGATTTGAACCGGCCACCTTAGGTGTATGTGGCTGGCGCCTTAGCCGCTTGAGCCACAGGCGCCGAGCCAATTTCATCAAATATTAACGCTTGATTTACTTTGGAGTTATAAAGTATATTGGGCTTCAAACGTATCAAAAGCATGAGAAAAAAATAAAATGACAGAGGATTCACGGATGGGTGCAAGGGGGTGTGAGCAGGCAGACAGACAGGTGGGCCTCAAGGGGCACAATCAGAATCAGGACACTTTATAAGGGAAAAAGATATTTCAGAAAGGCAGCCTAGCAAGGAAGTTAACAGCTCTAGCTGCAAACTCAGAGTATAAATTGTTGAATCTTAGTAAGTTAGATGCACTTGAACAAGTTAATTACACATTCTGTGACTCAGTGTCCTTCTCTAGAGAAATGATAGTATAGACCTTCCTTTGAGGAATTGCTATGAGGCTTAAATTAGGCAGTATGTGTATGGTGCTTAGTATCCTACATGGCATGTAGGAAAACTGCACTTGTGTTTTGAGAAAATTAATCCAGATAATACATAAGAAAAGACTAAAACAAAAAAACAGTTAAGAGCTGTTCAAACACTGTCAATCAGGTTAGCAGTTTCCTCTAAAACTAAATGTGTATTTACTATATGACCCTTAAGCATTTATCTCAGAGAAATGAAAAGTTAACTTCACTCAAAAACCCTGTATACAAATGTTCACAAGCATCTCTATTTGTAATAGCCCCAAACTAGGGAAGGACCAGATATCCTTCAACAGATGAATGGTTAAACTAATGGTTACATCCACACCATGGAATACTGCTCAGCAATAAGGAACAAACATCTTAGATGGGTCAAGGGAATTATGCTAAGTAAAGAAAGCCAGCACCAAAAGGTTATGTACTTAAGTGATTCCATTTCTATAACACTCTTTTTTGGGGGGCAGTTTTTGGCCAGAGCTGGGTTTGAACCTGCCACCTCCAGCATATGGGGCCGGCACTCTACTCCTTTGAGCCACAGGAGTAACACTATAACACTCTTAAAATGACAACAAAAGATTAGTGATTGTAGAAGGTTAGGAATGGAGGGATGGTCGCTATTAAGAGGCTCTTTGTGGTGATAGAAACAACCTGTATCTTGATTTAGTGGTGGTGTTTATACAACTCTTCACATGACAAAATACACAGAATTACACATACACACAGAGCTGGGTGCACATAAATCTGGTCAAATCAGAATAAAAGCTGTAGATGTACAATGTTAATTTCTTGGTTTTGGTATTTTCTTATAATTACATAGAAAGTACCATTTGGAGAGGCTGGTACATAGGTACATAGGTCCCCTCTGACAAAAATAACTTTTGAGGGAGACACCTGTAGCTCCGTGGGTAGGGCACCAGCCACATACACCAAGGCTGGCGGGTTTGAACCCAGCCTGGGCCTGCTAAAAACACTCAACAATGACAATTGCAACAGCAATAAAAGAAAATAGCTGGGCGTTGTGGTGGACACCTGTAATCCCAGCTACTTGAGAGACTAAGGCAGGACAATCACTTAAACCCAAGAGTTTGAGGTTGCTGTGAGCTGTGATGTCATAGCACTATACCCAAGGCAACAGCTTGAAACCCTGCCCCCCCCCCAAAAAAAACTTTTAAATGGAAGCATTTTTTGGATTTGGAATTACAGCAATTTTTGCACAAAGGAAGTAAGTTCCCTTAAGAATTAGATGGTCCATTGCAGAATCAAAAATGGGCCGTATCTGAGCCAAAAAAGCTCCTGTCTCTGCAGGGATCAGCCCCTATTTGTATCTGCGTAAAGTAGGTAGGATTTCAGGGTTTCACCACATAGTAACTTAGAGTGTAAAGTCTGGAAGTACGACTGAGTACCCAAGTTGCAAGCAAAATAAACTAAGTTAAGTTGATTAAAGAAAACAAACTTGTTGAAGTATTAGGTAGTTTAGCTCCCAACATCACTGAGTAGCTAGATCAGAAATTGACAAATTACAGCCAAATTGAGCCCACTGCTTGTTCTTATAAATTGCTTTATTAGAACACAGCCACACTCATTTGTATATGTATTATCTATGGCTGCTTTCACATTCAAATGGTAGAGCTGGGTAGTTCAAAGACTGTGTGGCCTTCCCAGATGGCATTTCTGGACCCACCCTGGGGCAGAAGGAAATATGGTTCCTGAAGGAAGGACCCATTCTGATAGGATTCACCATCTACTGACTAAACAGCCTTTGGTCTCTGAATCAACATCAGAGGTAGCCAGAGAACAATCACCACAGGCTTTGGGTAAGACTGATTGGCTTCAGGTGTGACCTGGCTGGTGGCCAGAAGGGAGTGCCCACATCACTCCTCCTCCCGTATCTTACCCAAGTACACCAAGGCAATGCCAGTAAGGAGTCTGCAAGAGTCATAGCCTTACTGGGCTTGGGACACCCCCATTGCTGATACAAAGACTTAGGTCATAACACTCAATTCCCTTTGAATATCTGGAAAGCCTAGACTACAAAGGTTAAAATAATAAATGCCTAACTCTTTGATGCCCAAATATCAACAAACATCTACCCACAAACATCAAGAACATCCAGAAAGACCTCAAATGAACTAAATAGGTACCATCGACCAATCCTGGAGGGACAGCCATATGTGACCTTCCAGGCAAAGAATTCAAAACAGCTGTCCTGAAGCAGCTCAGTGAAGTTCAAGACAACACAAAGAAGCATTTCAGAAGCCTATCAGAGAAATTTAACAATGAGATTGAAATTAAAAAATAAAATAGAAATTCTGAATCTGAAGAATTCGACTGACAAACTGAGAAATGTATCAGTGTCTCTCAATAGCAGAATTGACTAAGCAAAAGAAAGAA
Organism: Otolemur garnettii; assembly: GCF_000181295.1. Classification (NCBI taxonomy): domain Eukaryota; kingdom Metazoa; phylum Chordata; class Mammalia; order Primates; family Galagidae; genus Otolemur; species Otolemur garnettii. The sequence continues at coordinate 26,000,490 of NW_003852410.1, forward strand.
TGAGTTAGCTTAAAGACAGTATATTTGAAAATACTTGGTCAGAAGAGAAAAAAGGAAAAACAATAAAAAAGAAAGAAGTTTGCCTAGATGAGGGTAGAAAATAGCCTCAAAAGGGCAAATCTAAGAGTTACTGGCCTTAAGGAGGGCCAGAAGGAGGAGGGAGGGTTGGAGGGAGGGAGAGAGAGAGAGAGAGAGATTAGAGTAAAAAGTTTATTCCAAGAAATAATAACAGAAAACTCCGAAACCTAGAGAAAGATATGAATACCCAGGTACAAGATTTAACTCAAACAAGACTACCTCAAGGCATTTAATAATCAAGCTCTCAAAGGTCACAGGTAAAGAAAAGGTCCTAGAAGAAACAAAAAAAGAAAAAATTAACATATAAAGTCCAGCAAAAGAATTCTCAGTGGAAACTTTGCAGGCCAGGAGAGAATGGCATGACATACTCAAAGGGCTGAAGGAAAAAAACCTTAACCCTGGAATATAATATGTATATTATGCAAAAACATCCTTCCAACATGGAGGAGAAATAAAGACTTTTCTAGACAAACAAAAGCTAAGGGATTTCATCAACACTAGATCTATCCTACAAGAAATGTTCAAGGAGTTCTTAAAGCTGAGGGAAAAGGCATTAATGCAAAATAAGAAATCATGTAAAGGTACACAGCTCATGGTACAGTAAGGGTACAAATACAGAATACCTATTGCTATAATGATGGTGTATAAACCATTTATATCTTGAGCAGAAAAAACTTATAAGACAACCTATCAAAAATAACAACTTTCGGGTTCGAATCCAGCCCAGGCCTGCCAAACAATGATGGCTACAACCAAAAAATAGCCGGGCATTGTGGCGGGTACCTGTAGTCCCAGCTACTTTGGAGGCAGAGGCAGGAGAATCACTTGAGTCCAGGAGTTTGAGGTTGCTATTAGCTGTGATGCCATGGCACTCTACCCAGGGCAACAGCTTGAGGCTCTGTCTCAAAAAATAATAATAAAGTAAAATAACAACTTTTTCAGAGACAGATGTTACTAAAAGACATGCAGTGTATCTCAAAAGTAGCCATACAGAGAGAAAAATGATAATTTTAGCTAAATATATGTACCTTTGTTTACAAAATATTCTCTGTGTGTTGGCTACCTCTTTGTAAAATTTTGCAATAAATATTTTGTATATAAAGTATGTTTAGCTACAATTTCCCATTTTTTTACTATATATGACAACTTTCAGAGTACCCTGTAGACAGAAAACAGTAAGAAGTTAAAAAGCGGGGAAGAAGAAAGAAGGCAGGCTTTCTGTTAGATTTCTCTTTATTTGTTTGCAGTCAGAGCTGTCATATGTTTAAAATAATTGGTTATAAAATGTTTCTTGCAAGACTTATGGTAACCTCAAATCAAAAAACCTACAACAGATATAATACATCCTACAGTAGAAAAAAATTTAAAGAAATTAAAATATATTACCAGAGAAAATCACTTTTAACAAAAGAAGACAGGAAGAAAGTAAAAAACAAAGAGAGGACCAAACAACAATGAAAATTCAGGCTTGGCGCCTGTGGCTCAAGGGGCTAAGGCGCCAGCCACATACACCTAAGGTGGCAGGTTCGAATACCCAGCCCGGGCCTGCCAAACAACAATGATGGCTGCAACCAAAAAATGGCCCGGCGTTGTGGTGGGCACCTGTAGTCCCAGCTACTTGGGAGGCAGAGGCAGGAGACTCGCTTCAGCCCAGGAGTTGGAGGTTGCTGTGAGCGTGATGCCATGGCACTCTACCCAGGGGGATAGCTTGAGGCTCCATCTCAAAAAAAAAAAAAAAAAGAAAGAAAAAGAAAAAGAAAATTCAAATAACAACATGGCACAGTAAGTCCCTACCTATCAATAATAATACTGAATGTAAATGCACTAAACTATCCATTCAGAAAACAGTGGCTGATTGGATTAAAAAACAAGAGTCAACTATACTGTGTCTGCAAGAAACCAACTTCACCTATAAAAGCACCCACAAACTGAAAATAAAGGGATGCAAAAAAATATTTCATGCAGGGGGCGGTGCCTGTGGCTCAAAGGAGTAGGGCGCTGGCCCCATATGTCAGAGGTGGTAGGTTCAAACCCAGCCCCAGCCAAAAAGATATTTCGGGTAGATGGAAACCAAACAAGAACAGGAATAGCTAGCTATACTTACCTAAGTACTACAAAAACTTCAAAAAGAAACAAAGAAGGTCACTAGGTAGCGATAAAGGGGTCAATCCCATAAGAGGATATGAAAATTCTAAATATATATGCACCCAACACTGGCACATCCAGATATACAAAGCAAATATTATCAGAGCTAAAGAGAGAGAAAGGTGCCAACACAGTAATCACTGGAGAGCTCAGCACTCCACTTTCAGCACCAACACTCCACTCTCAGCTTTGGACAGATAGTCCACACAGACAATCCACAAAGAAACACAGGAGCTAATCTGCACTATACACCAAATCAACCTCATGTTTACACAATGCAGAATTCACATTCTTCTCCTCAGCTCACAGATCAATCTCAAGAACAGACCACGTGTTAGGCCACAAAAGCAGTCTTAAAAAATGCAAAGAAACTGAAATCATATCAATTATTTAATCTAATCACAACCAAATAAAACTAGAAATCAATAACAAGAGGACCATTGGAAAATATACAAACACATGAAAACTAAACAATGTTTTCCTGAATGGACCAGAGGGTCAATTAAGGGAGGGAGGTTAAGACTGGATATCCATGTGTAAAAGGATGAAACTAGACTTGTACTTCTCACCATATACAAAAATCAAATCAGAATCGATTGAGGACTTAAATCGAAGACCTGAAACTATGAAGCTACTGTAAGAAAACACTGAGGAAATGCTTCAGAATACTAGTCTGGGCAAGGACTTCTTGAATAGTACCCCCAAAGCTCAGGCAACCAAAGCAAAATTGGACAAATGAGATCACATCAAGCTAAAACCCTTCTGCACAGCGAAGGGAACAATCAACAAAGTGAAGTGACAACCCACAGAATGGGAGAAACTACCCAACTGACAGGGCATTAATAACTAGAATATAAGGAGCTCCAACAACTCGGTAAGAAATAAATCATCATCTAACGGGTACAATGTAGGGGTATACGGTACACCTCCTGGATGAAGGGCTCGACCACAACTTGTGCTTTTTGCTTTAACAAATGCAAGCAATGTAACCTAATCGTGCATACCTTTATATGAATCTGAAATTTTCTTTAAAAAATAATAAAATAATCCAATTAAAAAATCAGCAAAGGATCTGAATAGACATGTTCCAAAAGAAGACATACAAATGGCCAACAGGTTTATGAAAAAATGTTCAACATCAGTAGTCATCAAAGAAATGCAATTAAAACTTCTATAAGATACCATCTCATTCAGTTAAAATGGCTTTTATCAAAAACACAGGCAATAACAAACGCTGACAAGAATCATACTCTGTTGGTAGGCATGTAAATCAGAGCAACCACGATGGAGAACAGTATGGCGGTTCCACAGAAACTAAAAATAGAACTACCATATGACCCAGCAATCCACATTCTGGGGATATATCCAAAGGAGAGACGTTCTGTATATTGAAAAGATACCTGCACTCCCATGTTTACTGCAGCACTAATCACAATGGCCAAGATTTAGAATCAACCTAAATGTCATCAGTAGCTAAATGGATACAGAACCTGAAGAGCAAGCACACAATGGAATATCATAGCGCTGCAAAGAATAAGAAATTCTGCCATTTGCAACAACATGGATGGAACTGAAGAACATTATATTATGTGAAATAAGCCAAGCACCGAGAAGACAAATCTCACATGTTCTCACTCGTATGTGGGAGTTAAATACAATTGACCTCAAGAAGACAGAGAGGATATGGTAAAATGATGGTTTCCAAGGGACAGGAAGGGTGTCAGGGAGGGGAGTATAAAGTGGGGAGTAGTTACTGGGGGCCAAAATAAAGACATATAGGTAGAACAAACAATATTTGATAACATGGCAAAGTGAATATAAATTAACAGTAAGTTACAGTGTACTTTAAAATGACTTTTTAAGGAATGGAACTCAGATATTCCTATCACACAGAAATACAAAATGCCTCGGGGTGGCCCCTGTGGCTCAAAAGAGTAGGGCGCCGGCCCCATATGCCAGAGGTGGCAGGTTCAAACCCAGCCCTGGGCTCGGCACCTATAGCTCAACCGGCTAAGGCGCCAGCCACATACACCTAAG
>NW_003852410.1:26006103-26017699 GCF_000181295.1 Otolemur garnettii
GCGGGCCCGGGCTGGGGATTCGAACCCACCACCTTAGGTGTATGTGGCTGGCGCCTTAGCCGCTTGAGCCACAGGCGCCGAGCCAAACGTGTGCATTTATGAAGCTCATTTTAAAAGACAAAGCAAACGAGGCAGCCCTAATATCCTAACAACTTCCTAGCAGCAAATAGATGCTTTCAACCATAAAGCAACACCTTCGTTTTTTGTTGGACTTGACCTTAAGACAAGTGAGTATCTTCCTCTTTCAAAACAGGAGGAAAACAAATCCAGCAATGTAAAGCTTACAAGTCACTAGAGAAAGGAGAGAGGACAGTATTTTCAATGATGATCTCATTCAAAACATGTCTTTTGAAGTTTATAGGGTTCTATAAATCTTAGGTATTATAGATCCCATTCTTAGGGTCCTGACTTATATCCAGGACTACTAACTTAAAGATTTCTTCCAGTTAACAAAAGCCAAAGCATTCCTAATTGGGACATAGATGGAACAACTGATTGAGGGAGGGGAGCAAATGTGAGATGCAACAAGATCTAAGTTCAAAGCTCTTCAAATATGGAGTTCTGTCCCAAAACAAACCAAAACCCACCGGGTTTTAGAATCACTGTTGAATTCCCATGAACAGATTTAAATTCTTCCCTCAGATTATTCTTAGTTCATTTAATCTTTTTGTCTCCCTAGAGATGAAACACTATGGTCACAAACTGGCCAACCCCATTTGTTGGAAAATGGTACACACAATCTCTACGTATGAGAAATCACATCTGTGTCATAGGAAGTTCTCACAAGGAACACACACACAAAAAAAATACAACAAAGACGTATGGGGAATGATACTCAAACCTAAAGCTCCAACGTTAACTTTGGCACATCTGCCAAAAATGATTTTCCAGAAAAGACAGAGGCCTGCCACAGTGGGTGGCACCTCTTTATCAGCTCCAAGAACTCCAGGGCACGTAATTAGCACCCAATTAGTTATTAATAACTTAATATTCACATATCTGCTGAAACTCTGTAGGTATGCAGTATAATTTAAATGTGATCGCGATCCTCTCTGTTAGGATAGCTGTGGTGCACACAAGGGGCTTGGTTCCACAGAGCTGGAAGGAGGGAAGAAATGAAAGCCTCATCCATTCCTTCCTGTAGGGTTCAAATGGTCAACTGACAATACAAAGCATTTCCTAGTTCATCTCCAAGAGTTAAACTTAAAAATTAAAGTAAGTAATCAAATCGACCACTTAGTAAGCATTTACTGGCTGCCTACCATAGGCAGTCACTGCAGTAGCTTCAATGCCTTAACATACTCTAGTAAAGCCAGCACAGCAATAATAATTATTTATAAAGCCATCATTACATACCAGGTGCTGCTCTAATCATTTTAAACATATACAGTATATTACTTCATCTATTAGTTCATTTACTCCTCACTGCCACCTATTAGCTAGCTCTTACTATTATCGACCATTTTACAAATGAGGAAACTGAGGCACAAGTTCACATAATTTGCTAAAGGCAGCTTATGTGTGGCACAGCTAAGGCGCAAACTCAGTTCTGTATATACTACAGCCGTTGCTTTTGAAACACAAAGCTCTAGTTAATCTCTTTTCTCTAAGGCCTTTTATAAAACTCCCCATCAGTGGGTTTCATACAAGGCCAGGCAAGGGTCCTGAGCACATCTGTCTACTGGCCTACCCTCACAGAAGGCCTGGGTTCGAGTCTTGGTTTCCTCATTAACATAGTGTGATTACACACCAGCCACTTCGTCTCTGTATCATATTCTCATTTGTTTTTTTTGTTGTTGTTGTTGTTGCAGTTTGGCCAGGGCCGGGTTCGAACCCACCACCCTCAGTATATGGGGCCGGTGCCCTACTCACTGAGCAACAGGCACGGCCCCATATTCTCATTTTTATTTATTTATTTTTTGGGAGAAACAGTCTCACTCTGTACCCCTGGGTACAGTGTTATGACATCGTAGCTCATAGTAACCTCAAATTCTTGGGCTTGAGCAATCCTCTTGCCTCAGCTTCCCAAGGAGCTGGGACTACAGGCATGGGTCACAACACTTGGCTGGTTATTCTATTTTAGCAGAGACCCGGTCTGGTTTTTGCTCGGGCTAGTCTCCAACTCCTGAGCTCAAGTAATCCACCTGCCTTGGCCTCCCAGGATCCTAGGATTGCAGGCGTGAGCCACCTCGCTCAGCCATATATTCTCGTTTTTAAAATAGATCTCCTATTAGTTTCCCACAGGCACAAAACTCCCCACCTACCCACCCTGCAAACCAAACAGCTCACTCCAGAGTTACTAGACTTCCCTCATCCACAAAGAAACGGATATACTCTTTTCTGTGGAGTTTGAAAACATGAACCACGTCCACGTCCATTGGTTAAAGACAGTCTGGTCTCACACTGCCAGGGCCAGGAAAGGAGAGTACCAGGACCGCGAGAGAAGAATTCACCCTCTGACCTCAGCATGCTTGTTTCTGTGAGGTCTCTAAACAACCCTAGTACCTGGCTGCACCCACACCACCCAAACCCAAGTGTTTTAAAACAATGATGAGGGTGCTTTGTAAAAGGTTTTTTTGCAAACTTGCATGGAGCACCTCCTTGCTAGTTTAGTTTCAATGCTCCATGTGTTCAAAGGAAATTTTACCTTCAGACAAATAAATACCAGAATACAGGGTGGGGGTCTTTTTTATTAGCTTAATGAAATGTTGAAATGTTCATTTATTTTACAAATGCTGCTCGGCCACACCTAAGGAATAGTGATGGCGTCTTCATTGCCGATCTCCAGTAAGAACACTGTTTCTAGTGAACATCTAGATAAGCTTATAAAACATGAAGGATATTGAAAATATAGGGTCTGGCTTCAAGAAGCTTATGATTCTGGGAGAAGAAAAATGAAGTCCTCTCCAAAGAAAGCGTTTCCTAACCAAAGCACACAAGCAAAAGCAATCTGAAACATGGGGGCATATACTGCCTTAGCACTTCCAAGAAATTTATTTCAAGGAAAGAAGGATATGTGTTGAAGTTTAGTTAGAAGGATTTTCATCACAGCACTCATTATAATATCTAAAATTATAAGTATCACTTGTTTAACAATACAGAAATAGTTAAATAAAATCATGGTGTAAGGATTAAACTCAACATTTCTCTACAGTTGATTTCTAAAGATTTCAGAAGAATATTTAATCACCCAGGACAATACTCAAAACAAAGAGTTCAATGTAAAAAGGTTGATTACAACAGTGTACAATAGTATTTATTTCCAATTTTAAAACCTGAGATGTGGGTGGGCGGGGCAGTGGCCCATGCCTGTAATCTTAGCACTCTGGGAGGCCCAAGTGGGTGGACTGCCTGGTCTCATAGGTTCGAGACCAGCCTGAGCCACAGCAAGGCCCTGTCTCTAAAAATAGTCAGGTATTGTGGTGGTTGCCTGTAATCCCAGCTATTGGGGAAGCTGAGGCAAAAGAATCGCCTGAGCCCAAGAGTTTGAGGTTGCTGTGAGCTATGATGCCATAGTACTCCCACGGAATACATCAAGGTATTCAGAGTAACTCAGATTTATTTCACCCATGTTTATTAAATGCTTTTTTAAAATAAAAACACAAAACCATAATATTATTACACCTAAATAATTACAACAACAGTTGCCTCGTACTGACCCATTTCTAATCAGGGTACAATGTCCAAATGCCCTGTTTTTACTAGTTAATTCATTTGAACCACGATCTAAATAAGTACATACAACAGAGAATGGCTGATGATATATATATATCTGTCCCCTGACTAGGTGACACAATTTATACACCACCCATCTGTATCTCAGCCTTAAACTCATGGGCACAAATGATACTCCTGCCTCAACCTCCCCAGCAGGTGGGACTACAGGTACCCACCACAATACCTAGTTAATCTTTTTATATTTTGTAGAGGCAGGAGCTCACTCTGGCTCAGGCTGGTCTCCAATTCCTGGCCTCAATCCTCCTACCTCCACCTCCCGGAGTGCTAGGATTACAGGTGGGAGCCAACCTGCCTGGCTTCTTTTTTTTCTTTTTTTGAGACAGAGTCTCCCTACACCGCCTTTGGTAGAATGCCATGGCATCCCAGCGCACAGCAACCTCCAACTCTTGGGCTTAAGTGATTCTCTTGCCTTAGCCTCCCAAGTAGCTGGGACTACAGGTACCTGCCATAACACCTGGCTATCTTTGGTTGTTGTTGTTGCAGTTGTCATTGTTGTTTAGCTAGCCCAGGCTGGGTTCGAACCTGTCACCCTCGGTGTATATAGCCGGCACCATAACCACTGTGCTACAGGCACCAAGCCCTTCTTTTTTTTTTTTTTAGAGAAAGCATCTAGCTCTGTTGCACAGATTGGCCTTGAACTTCTGAGCTCAAGCAATCCTCCTATTCCAGCCTCCTGAGTAGCTGCCGGTGCTCAGCTTTGGTTAGCATAGCTCTTAACTACTTTAATCTACAGGTCTTTTTCTCCATCTCACTTTAACCTCCCTTGCAATTTACTTGTTAAAGAAAGCAGATTTTTGCTCACTCTGGAATATGCCAGTGGTAGCCACATAATGTTGTTTACCATGTTTTCCAGTTTTCTGAAATTCCTATAAATTAGACTTGAACAGATCAGGTATGTTTGTTTTTATAAGACTACTTCCTTGAAAATAAAGTGGCAGATAATAGCTAGCTGTCTTTGGGTTCATGTCTCACACCTTGCTCCATCAATTCATTAATGGGCTCCAAAATGGCAAGCCTTTATTCCATCACTGACTTCATGTTTAGTTTATAATGATTTTATAGAAGAAAAACTTCCCTTCAGCCATGACTTGGTTACCTAGTATTAATAATTCTTTTTTTTTTTATTTCTTATAGCATAACTGTACATTAATGCAATCATGGGGTACAGTGTGCTGTTTTTATATACATTTTGAAATACTCTCATCAAACTAGTTAACATAACCTTCATGTCATTTTCTTAGTTATTGTATTAATAATTCTTAAAATGTAAATATACTACATCCACACTTCCACTGCACACAATATGGCCAGAAGCCACAACCAAAAGCTTTGTTATTTTCGAATCAAATGTAGGGTTCAAGGAGTTTCCCTCAAAGTCAAGATAAACACATTTGAGTTTATGACCATTCAGTACAAAGAGCAGCAAAGAGAACTCGTGGAATCCGAAGGGAACTCCAGTCTCTCTCTTCCTCTGCTGTGCCAGGAATACAATGCAGTCCTCTTCTGGGGACTGCATGCCCGGCTACCACATCACTCTTTAGGTGCCTTCCCAGAACCATCAGAGGACTCTGAGCAGCTTCCCAAACTTAAAGCAAGCCATCTGTGACCACAACAGCAGATGCCCCAAGGCTGGCCAAGAAAGGTCCTTGCGTAAGGGCACCACAGCAGAGCAAACTGACAAACCGTAGACAAGAAAAATGGAATCAACAGTCTGAACTCAAGTGAACGACAGCTTTACAAATTGGAAAGCTGATGGGCCTGAGGCGGAGAAAGGGGAACACCTCAGCACAGGGTCAGGGCCTGGGGCTAGTGGGCAGCACTGTGGTTGAGAAAAATGGCCAGAAGATCCGATTTAATAACTCCAGGTCAACACTTGGGCTTCTGCTTTGGTCCTTTGATTCTTAAACTAACAATCCAGGCAAGTGGGGAGCAGGAAAACAACTCGGCGGGTGAGCCCTGCCATGGCCCTGCCAGCAACTATGCCAGGCATCTCTGGGGCTTCCAGATGGGGAGGCTGGGTGTGCCCTCCTTATTGCCAACAAGGTCTCCTCAGAAGGCACTCATTAGCTAAATGTGCACCAGCTCACAGGAAAGGGGCCCAGGCCATTAAATATAAATGCAAAACAAAATGAGACCCATCCATTCTAAATATCAGATCTTTGCAGCAGGCCAGGTTTATTTCCTGCTTTTCATTCTTCTAAAAGGCGTTAAGTGCTGACATCATGGCCCATCACTGTGCTTCTAGATTTGGACCCACTCCTCTAGAACCAAGAAAAGAAATTGATTTTCCTAATCACTGTCAGATTTCATGAACGTATCTGTTGACACTGGATTAAATTTCTGTGTATGTAATAGTGACCCATCTTCGAAGCAGAACCTCAGGCCCATCTGTAGTGGGACAAAACACAAAAGCTGATAAGCCTTAAATGAATTGGAAGCAATTACCTAAATGAGAGTCAGAACTAGCTTAAAAGATTTTACTTTAAAAATAAATCAATACAAAAGGTAGCACAGAAAGACAGTAAGGCAAAATAAACATTTGAAAACTTTCATACCCAAATTAATAAAAAATTCTGTGTAACAAATCACTTAGCATTAACTGTAATCCATGAGATAACTGTGGGCTGTTGTTCTTGCCCTCCTGAGGTTTCCACCCACTAAAAGAAGTCGTTTCTATTCTACTGTTCTACTTGCCCATAAGAGCAAGAGCTTCCTCTGTTTCTGTTTGCTGCTGTTATCACCAAGGCCTAGAACAATGCTTTACAGTAAGTATTTTATATATATTTGGGGGCAGGAAAGACAAGAGTAGGGAGGAGGAGGAAGAAGGAACCAGGAGTACTTCAGAACTAACAAGATACTCCAAAGAGATGATGATCAAAGAGCTGAGCTCTGGATTCTTCTCTGCAAATTTGCCTCTAGTTTCACGTCACCAGAAAATAACCTACCTGGACTTCCCCCAGCCAAAGCTGGAAGAGTGTTCCCCTATCCCTTCCCACCTCCACACCAAGTTTCTTCTCAGAGACCTCTCAAACAGCATGAGGCAACATGTAACCCATCAACTTTTTCCATCTGCAAACACACTCCCACTTAAAGACTAGGGCCCTGTTTACTACAGACTCATTGTATTTGGACAGTAACCCAAGAAGAAGACAGCAGTAGACACCTGAAATATCCAAAAGCAACTGGGTCTTGTCTGAATCACTGCAGTTTGTGTTAGACTTCATCTCCTTAAAACCTGAAAGCCCATTCTGCAGGATGAACAGGAGGCAAGATTGTTTAATAATAACCCTCAGGATTGGATCAAACAGCTCAGATCCTTGCTAGTCACATGATTTTAAACAGGTCACTTTTTCCCTTGGGGACATTTGCCTCACCTGCTCCCTTTGGGGGGTATATGAGGATAAATATGGTAACATGCAAAATGCACTAGATACAGAGCCTGACCCTTGGTTTATATTCAGCAAACAAGCTGTGTTCATGAGGAGAAATGCAAGGAGGAAGGGGAGCAACACTTAGCACACCCTGGAGAGAAAGGCCATGTTAAGTGCTGGAGATGGCCAGGCTGTATACCCCAGTTCATACCCCAGATCCTGTTCTGATTTCTCCAGAGGGCAGCTTTCATTTTGGAAAAAGACAGTGATTACTGTCCCTACCACACTGACTTTGTCAGCGCCATTTCTCCCTTAAGGCTGCTATGAATTTTCATGTTCACACAAGGCACTCAAACAGCAAAATGGGTTGTAAATCACTGACCATGGGCAGGACTCTGAGAGGATAGAACCAGTCAGGGAAAACACCTGGCCAGCTAAAGTGCTGTAAGAGTTCAGAGCAGGAGGCAAAGCTCTGAGAAGCTCCAGGGAAAGGCAAACCAGTTAAGGAGAGACACCCATAGTTTCTACGATACTCTCACTGGTATCACCACACCCAACCCATCCTAGTATGTGCTGCTTCCCTCTCGTAGCTCTTGCGAGTAGGCAATGATATGCTGAACACCCAGTGCTCTACATTTATGCTTTTCCTAGAAGCAATCTGATGGCTTAGGACATGGTAAGGGCTAACAGTAACCCCGGCAACTCTCAGAAAAGGTAAGTCTACATACTAAAGCCTGGAACCCATGACTATCACCTCCCAGGATAAAAGAGTAACTACGTTACCCGTCAGTGTGCAGAAGATTGGTTCTAGGACTCCCCCACAGATCCCGAAATCCCCAGATGTTCTCAAGTTCATGAAACAGAATGACACAGTGCTTGGCGTTTAACCGATGCACATCTTCCTGAATACTTTAAACCATCTCTAGATTAATTATAATACTAAATACAATGTAAATGTTATACAGTTTTAAATGTCTTCATTTTTTATTGTAGTACTATTATTTTTATTGTTATATTGTTATTTTTCTCAAAATCTTCAACCCATATCTGGTTGAATTCCACAAACATAGAACCCACAGATAGGGAAGGCCAACCGTAATTACCTTACATGGCAAAAGATGGGATCAAGCTAAGGATTTTGAGAGAAGGGAGTTTATCCCAGATTATCCAGGTGATCCCTAAATCCAATGACAAGTATCCTTATCACACTGTGGCCAGGAGATCTGACAGGCAGAAGAGGAGGTAGCAGTGGGACACAGATTGAGCCACAGACAAGGACTGTCAGCAGCCACCAGAACCTAGATGAGGCAAACTGTGAGAGAACAGGTGTCTACAGGCTGAAGCCACTGGGTCTGTCAGAACTTGTGGCACAGCCCCAGGCAATTAACAGCTACCTCACTTTGCATGCAAGTACATGACCAAGTAATAGCCAAGGTGTCAAGTTCTCCTCCTCAAGTGTCTAGGAGCCACCAACTGAACCAGTCAGAAAGTGACAGTCTGGCTCAAGGTAGTTGGGGCAAGATTAGGAGGTGGGTGTGGTTGCCCACACTTGCAATTCTAGAACTTTGAGAATCTGAGGCAGGACGATTGCTTGAGGCCAGGAGTTTGAGACCAGCCTGAGCAAGAATGAGATCCCACCTCTACAAAAATAGAAAAATTGGTTAAGCATGATGGCACACATATATAGTACAGGTACTCGGTAGGCTGAGGCAAGAAACTGAGTCTTAGATTTGAGGTTACAGTTAGCTATAATCATGCACCTGTATTCTAGCCTGGGAAACAGAGTAAGACCTTGTCTCAACAAAATAAATACATAAATGAACAAATAAATAAATAAGTAATATACATATGGGACAGTATACCGCACTTACCACGGTACTTAAGGAAATGTGGATGCCAGCTGTAGGTAATAACACCAGATATTTGAAGTTGATAGTGTGTATATGCACATACACAATTTTGCTTAAATTACTCTGCAAACTTTCAACCTCTACTTTGCAAAATCTGAAAAGAAAAGATCATGACTTATAGTTGGATGCCCAGGCTTCATAAATGTACAGTCTGCCACCTCCCAGAGACCACCAGAGCCCTAACCTCCCACCTGAGGCTGGAAGACCACCGTGTGATCTCAGGAGTCCACAAGCTCTAAATTTTCCCTTTCTACGAAAGCTAAAAATAAAATATTCTCATTTATAAACACCAAATCAGGCAAGTGCTCTTATGACTGGCAATCAAAAGACAATGTTGTGCAAAAAACTTAAATATCTTTATCTTTGTTTCTGAGGTTTGGAAAAATTCACGAGGTTCTTGTAAGGTGTTTTCCCCTATGATAACAGGTCTACAAATAAATTTGAGAAACGCTGCTCCATAGTACAGTCCTGACATTTGGTAAACATAGCAGAAGAAAAACTGCATACAAATATTAAATATCCGTGTCGCAGGTGCTCTTAAAAACAAGGCAGCATCATTTCCATATCAGCATCTGAAGCGAATGAGCAAGAAGACGCCTCTTTCCCTCAGCTGATTAGGTTTTTATAAGACCACTTGTGAATACCTGCAAATATAACTTGGGACCATAATTTTGAAAACAGTGGCTATAGCTTAACAAATCTAAAGATAGCAACCCCTTTTTGAACGGCAACCAAAATTGGGTTTTTTTTAATTACGTCCTTAAAATTCCTCAAGACTGAGTCACAGCTCCAAGTGATAACTGAAATCCGATTACGATGTAGAGATTACACACAGTTCTCTTAACAAGATTATTCCAGTCTGAATAAATAATAATTCACAGACTGGAATGATAAGATGGCTGACTTCACTTATCAACATCACATGGTAGGCAAAGTTCTCAAAGGGCTGGACTATGTTTATGGGCAGGGTTTTCTCTCCAGTGGAGTTTTAGATGGGATTGATGTCTTTGTGGTCCACGGCCAACAATGATAAACACACACACAAAATTCACTTGACAGCACTGTCGAGGAGGCACAGCAAGGAAGCAAAGCAAGGCAACCTGGTCAACTCCGCAGCTGCCCCACATTCCACAGGTGTGTGTTCCAGCATCACAAATAGCTTAATGTCCCTCAGAAATGGAAACACGGGGGTGGAGGCTCATGCTGACAATCCTAGCACTCTGGGTGGGGGGATTGCCTGAGCTCAGGAGTTCAAGACCAACCTGTCCCAGAGCAAAACCCTATCTCTACTGGAAACAGAAAACTAGCCAGGCTTTGGGGCAGGAGCCTATAGTCCCAGCTACTCAGGAGGCTGAGGCACGAAGTTTTCTTGACCCCAGGAACTTGAGGTTGCTGTGAGCTATGAAGCCATGGAACTCTACCCAGGGGGACAGAGCAAGACTTATCTCAAAGAGAAAAAAAAAGGAAACCGTAAGGCCGTGGTTCTCAACCTGCCTAATGCCTCCTAATGTGGGACCCTTTAACACAGTTCCACATGTTGTGGTGACTCCCAACCATAAAATTATTTTCGTTGCTACTTCATAACTATAATTTTGCTACTGTTATGAATCGTAATGTAAATATCTGATATGTAAGATGTATTTTCATTGTTACAAAGGGAGTGGCAGCCCACAGGTTGAGAACTGCTGCCCTAAGGGAACCAGGCTGGGAAGGAATGGGATATGTTCTGCTTGACCTGCATAACTCCATCTTCAACCCTGAAAAGGTCGCAGAGAACCCTCTGGCCTCCTTTCCATCCTTGAAATACAGTCCCTACCAACAACTCCAGCACCCCAGGAGCATCTCAGATGGACTGCTTCACTCAGGGCTCTCAAAAACCTTGTGAGGGGGGTTTTATGGGCAGGGTTTTCTCTCCAGTAGAGTTTTCGATGGGATTGATATCTTTGTGACCTACTATCACCCTTATTATTTGATGAGAATATTAACCAAGTTAAGCTTCAAGTATCCTGCCCAGGGTCATTCTGACAATAAATAGTACAAAAGCCAGAAATCAAATTCTGGTCTGAGCTGGTTATGAAACAACCTGACTACAGATGAGCAACTGGCAGAGATAATCCCATAATGCCATAGCATCTTAGTCCTGGTAGAAATATAAGGACATCGATAGAATCTAAAATAATTCACATTAACATAAAATTGTGCCAGCTCCCTTACTGCACACAGACCAACAGCTAGAGGGAGACAGCTCTGTACCCTCTGCAATAATAAACTAAGTGGCAGGAGGCTGCCCTCACTCTCTGGCAGGCGGGAGGGCTGCCCTCACTCCTCTCTGGCAGGCGGGAGGGCTGCCCTCACTCCTCTCTAGCAGGCAGGAAGGCTGCCCTCACTCTCTGGCGGGCAGGAAGGCTGCCCTCACTCCTCTCTAGCAGGCAGGAAGGCTGCCCTCACTCCTCTCTGGCAGGCAGGAGGGCTGCCCTCACTCCTCTCTGGCAGGCAGGAAGGCTGCCCTCACTCCTCTCTAGCAGGCAGGAAGGCTGCCCTCACTCCTCTCTGGCAGGCAGGAAGGCTGCCCTCACT
>NW_003852410.1:26020235-26072026 GCF_000181295.1 Otolemur garnettii
GCAGGCAGGAAGGCTGCCCTCACTCCTCTCTAGCAGGCAGGAAGGCTGCCCTCACTCTCTGGCAGGCAGGAAGGCTGCCCTCACTCTCTGGCAGGCAGGAAAGCTGCCCTCACTCTCTGGCAGGCAAGAAGGCTGCCCTCATTGTCTAGCAGGCAGGAAGGCTGCCCTCACTCTCTAGCAGGCAGGAAGGCTGCCCTCACTCCTCTCTAGCAGGCAGGAAGGCTGCCCTCACTGTCTAGCGTACTCATCTCTGGTTTGTATGAGGACAGACACTGGAGATTCACCAATTGGCACAGTACCCAAGGTTGAAATGAACAGATTCTACAATCCATCACTGAATCAAAATTTCAAACTTCCAGCAAGGTGGAACCACGCTAATTCCAACAGTACAGGATCTTACCATGTAAAATATTACCTTGAGATTAACCAATACGTACATACACTGCAGGAAATAAGAGAAAACAAATTTTCAGTCAAAACGCATTGGAAATGAATATTTCTACCAGCACTATTCATAGTCAAAAAGTAGAAACTACCCCACTGCCCATAAAGTAATGAATGGATAAACAAAATGAGGTGTATCCACACAATGGACCATTATTTGCCCATAAAAAGAATGAAGCACTGATACTACATGATGAATGAACCTTAAAACATTAGGTAAGTGAAAGACGCCAGGTACAAAAGGCCACATATTAAATGAAATGTCCAGAATAGGCAAATTTATAAAGTGAGACAGCAATTAGTAGTTGCTTAGGAGTAGGTATTCAGGGGAAGTGGGGAAGTGGCTGCTAAAGGGAACCCAGTTCTCTTAAATACAATAAAAATGTTCTAAAATAGACTGCTGTACAACTCAGGGAACACAGGGAAAACACTTTAAATGGGTGAACTGTATGGTTATTAATTCTATCACCAAAAAAAAAAAAAGTAAGTAACTGGAGCACTTAGTTGTCTGTCTGTTTAGCAACAGCAATACTCCATACTACAGCTGCTAGGAAAGAGAATCCGACCTTCAGGACGCTCAGTATCGGGAAGAACTTACCCAACAAGGAAGGAGACCACCAGCGTGAAGTGGTAAGCTGTCCAGTGTTGGGAGCATCCAAGCAGAGGCAACCTGACAAGACTACTACACTGAAAGGATGTACTTCAATTTAGGGCTAAGTGCTGTGGGGAACAATCTGTAAGGTACTAAAATTCTATCATTTATCAGACAACATTTAAGTGACTAAAGAATTAGTCAATAAACCAAGACATGTTTAAGAACACAAAATACGGAAATAGGCTACCTAGAATCAAATTCGCACTCCACATTAGCCTAAGGGAAGCAATCAGCCTAAGACTCAGTTTTTCTTTTTTTTTTTCCTGAAATAAAGTCAATAATAACAATAATATAAATTAATACTTTATAGGGTAGTTTGGTAAGGACTGAACAATATGATAAGACCCTCCTCATAGCTTCTGTAACAGGATTTCTAAGACATAATCTGCAGGCAGACTTCCTATTAAAACAAAAATACCATTCACTAGCATTCATTGATTAAAAGCAGCAGGACCCTATTCTAAAAACAGATCCTAACAATAGAGCATATACAATATTTTCCAATCAATACCCAGAGGTTCTTTTTAAAAAATTAGTGCCATTTTAATACTGTAGCAAAGGCATGGTATAAAATACTGGATAATAGAATTCTCTCAAAAAAAACCTAATGTGCCTCAAAGTACTGAAATCCCTAAATTAACACAGTGTGATTTTACATGTCCTCTTTTCCTTCATTCCTTCATTCTTATGCTGACAGCTTGTTATTCACCAACTCATTTTGTTGAGTTGGTCCCAGGCAACCAAACCATTTCTGTAATATGGCTGTTTGACAGGCCACAATGAATATTAGTGAAGTCTTTATTGCATGCGCAGAAGTTCATAGTATACTTTACAAAGTCTCAGCTCTCCTTCAAACCTTGTCTGTTATAAATACAAACTTTAGTTATATATTATTCTCACTTTGAGATCACTGACACCATTGACTATTTGCAGGGCAACAAATGCAATCAAAACACTAACGCATCAGAGAGATTAGAAAACTGCCAAAGACTGAGCTGCATCAACAGCTTGAGATCAGCTCACTCAACAGTGCTGTGACAGTATTACACCTGCAAAACCAACATAGCTTTGGTGTGCATATCGGATATGGCATTGCATTCTAGCAGTTTGTTTCTGAGATGTATAGAGGAAACATCCTGTCATTAGAATTATTCTCAGAGGATGGGCACAGGCATCCTTCTCTGAAAGTTAACCTTGTGACAAATACTGTTCCAGGCAGTTAGGGGACCTCATGGGAGAAAATGGGAAAACTCTCTCCAACCTCTCTCTGCAGAGCAAGGAGGAGGTCAACAAGGAACGTTACCTGCACCTGAGTGTTTATTAATATTCACAACAGCTGAAATATGGAATCAACCACGTATTCATCAACAGATGAATGGATAGAGAATATGGTACCTATACTCGATGGAATACTATTTAACAACAAAAAATGAAACCTTGCAAGCCTGCAGCATAAGTGGAACTGGAGGTCTTTGTGGTAAATGAAAAGGCCAGTCACAGAAAGACAAATACTGCCATTTTCTCACTCACATATGCTAAAAACGTTGACCTTATGGAGGCAAAAAGTAGATGTACAGTTACTAAGAGGTTGGGAAGGGTGTATGGGGCTGGGGGATGAAGAGAAAGACGTAGGTTAGTAGGTGCAAATATACAGTTAAATATACAGAATAAGCTCTAATGTTAAAAGACAGTAGGGTGACTATAGGGAACAACAATATATATTTCAAAACAGCTAGAAGAAAAGATTTGAAATGTTCAAGGTGACAGATAGCCTAAACATCCTGATTTGAATATTACACATTGTATGCATGTATCAAAATATCACATATACCCCATAAATATGTACAATTATTACTTACCAATAAAAAGAAATAGTTTTCCACAGAAGCATTTGACAGAATCTAGTACCACTTCATGATTAAAAAGAAAAAAAAAAAAAAAAAACCACTTAGCTAATTAGGAGTAACAGAGAAATTCCTCAACCTGATAAAGGGCATCAATTAAAACACCCCAGCCAACATCATATTCAATGGCAAAAGATAACATGCTTTTCCTCCTAAAATGAAAAACAAGAAAAGGATGTCTTATTTTACCAACTTTATTCTGAAGGCTCCTTCTATTCACTTCTACACTGAAGGTTCTAGCCAAGACAATGAGGCAAGAAATAAAAAATAAAGAATAAAAAATGCAGATTGGAAAGGAATTAGTAAAACTGTGTCTATCTGCAGATGGCATGACCTTGTTACAGAAAATCCAGGAATCCACAGAAAATCCTATCAGAGATAATGTAAGTAGTTCATCAAGGTTGCAGAACACAAGATAAATACACAAAAATCTATCCTATTTATATGTTAGCAATGAACAATCTAAAAACGAAATTTAAAATTGGTGTTTCACATCACTTTCTCCCAAATTCCAAATTTTCAATCTATGAGCTGGATATTATAAAATTATCCCAATGACTTTCATTTCTAGCTCTCGGAGAACTACATGAATTATACTTTAAGCAACTAAAGACTCATTTATTCGATTAATAAATACGTAGCAAGTGCTTCATACATTCTTCCTACATCCCAGGCACAGGAGAAACAACAATGAATAAAAATATTCCCGCCACTCCCCATCCAGAAACTTGCATTCTAGTTGAGAAGGCAATAAACAAATCAATGAACAATAACTTCCAATAGTGTTAAGTGCCATAGTAAAAACATAGGTAGGAAAACGGTGACTGATGGAAGAGTGGGATGTGTTTTAGATGTAAAGCTGGAGAAACTTACCTGAGGAGGTGACATTCTCATGATGAGCCAAATCAAGAAGGGGACAGTAAGGAGAGCTTATGTACATAACAGGAACAGCGTGTGTAAGAACTTGGAACGGCAACAAGCCTGGCGTATTCCTGAAACAGCCAATATTAAGGATGAGCAAGAAGGCTAGAGCTAGCTAGGGGAAGGTAAGAGCCATATCAATGAGGAGGCTTGCAGGCCTCAGTCCAGAGTGAAAGCTCTACCCTCTATGGCAAGCCATGGTCAGGGAAGGGAAGGGGAATGAGGAGAATGAAGGAAAGTGATGTGATCACATCTGATTGCTCTGGTTCTTTGTGGAATAGATGGTCAGAAATGCTCAACCAAATGCAACACTCGCTGTGCGGCCCTGAGTATGCCACCCTAGCTCTCTGAGCCATTATCTAATTTACCACAACTGAGCCCCAGTTTCCAAATGACTGTCAGATGAAGTACTTGAAAGCTCTTTGCAAAATAAAAGTGGCTGGTGAACATACAGTATTACCATCCTCGCTGAGGCCTTCTCTAATCTTCTTAGTATAAGTCATTTCTTTCTCTGGAAACCACGCCCCACCTTATCTTTCTTCCTTCTCTAGTTCTGATCACTTCCTATCCAGTACTGTCAGTATCATTTCTGTGTCTTCTTCCTTCCTTGGGAGCATCTACACAATTTTATTGCAAGCGTTATTTACATGTCTTTCTTGGTCACTAAATTATAAATTCCTTGAAGGGAGGTTCCACAACTTGTTCATACCTGTATCCCCAGTGCCTACATCACAAAACCCAAAGGGAAGCTTTTCACATGCTTCAATTTACCTTTCCTCTTGAACAAGGAAGAATCTCCTCAGGCTGGGCAGGGTGGCTCACACCTCTAACCCTAGCACTCCGCAAGGCTGAGGCAGCTGGACAACCTGAGCAACCTGAGACCCCGTCTCTACTAAAATACTAGCTGCACCTTGTAGCAGGAACATATTCCCAGGTACTCAGAAGGCTGAGACAAGAGGATTGCTTGAGCCCAAGAGTTTGAGGTTGCTGTGCGCTATGACACATGGTGCTCTAGCAGGGTGACTGAGATTGTCTCAAATTTAAAAAAAAAAAAAAGAGTCCGCTCAACAAGCGAGCAGAATAAACACTTTTATAGTATTCAAACTGTCTATGCAAACAAAAGGCTCAAACACTTTGGCAACATGGATTTGTACACAACAAATATAATTTTTAGAAAGTTAGTCTTTCTAATAGACTCACCATATCCAAGAGGGGTATGTTCCAAAACCCCTTCAGATTCCTAAACCATGGGGTATCAAATAAACAGAATATACATTATTATTTCCCTATACATACACACCTATGACTAAGCTTAATTTATAACATGGGCACAGTAAGAGATTAATTAAAGAGAACAATTATAACAACTGTAATAAATATTACATGAATACGGTTTGGGGTGTCTCTCTCTTTCAAAATATTTATTGTACTATATTCACCTGTTTTCAGATTACAGTTGCCTGTGGATAACTGAGACCTTGAGATATAAAACCGTAGACAGAGAGAAGGCAATTATACTCACTTAGCATGCCTGGAAAATATTTTACACCTGGCAAGAAGTTGCCAGCCATCTTTTTTCATACTGTACAATTTCAAGGTAGTAAAACTATAAGGGTCAGTTTTGATTCCTCAATCCCAATTAACAGTTCCTGGCTTCCAATAATTCTGAAGATCTGAATTTTAGTTAAATCTAAGGAGACATTTTTTAAGTAGCTGACAATTAGGATAGTACTTTGGGTAAAGTATGTGTCTTTCTTCCCTTACGGTCAAAGAGACTTCAGATGATAAATATTTTGAATGATGCCAAACTACAAAGGCATTACAATGAATGTCAGCTGACCTAAAAGCTTCCTTCAGTTATGTCTGTCTTTAGAAAGATCCCTGAAAGCTCTCCAAAGACAAAGAGTAACCTCCTTCCGACTAGGGGGAAGATGACAGGAGATAATATTATTACTAGGAAAGCACAGAATAGTAAAGTATTAACTAGGTTCAAACCTAGTGCTTGAAACACTAAAGAAAACCTAAAAGTTTTATTTCTATGGTTTTCATATTCACAGAAGAAGGTAGAAGCCAGATTAGTGGAATTTGTTCTCATTACGTTAGTGAATTCACTCACGTTCCTGACAATATCTTTAAAGGGACACAATTTTGAAAAATTCCTCTGGCCAACAGCTCCATTAAAAAGACCCAGAATAAGGCCCAGGAAGCATCGTTTTAAGGTCCTTCCTCTTCGTTTCATTTCATGCCAATATCATCCAAATATCCATTTAGGCTAAGGTGACCAGATTTAAACATCGGTAAAGCGGGACACCATTGATCAGGGGTGGGGCGGGGGTGGGGCGGAGTAGGGGTGTGTTTTGATCAAAAATTTGGTCTATACGGAGCAACAAAAATTTTCATAAAACGTAAAACAGTATTGTAACTTCTTTTAATTTCAACATAAGTACAATTTACAAATATAATCCATTTTAAAAAATTATGTATAGGGCAGCACCTGTGGCTCAAAGGAGTAAGGCACAGGTCCACCTGGGCGACCTTGCCCAGGAGGGGAGTAGGGAGTTTACATTAGCTTTTTCATTTCCAAATGAAGTTACATTAACCTCTTCATTCCCAAATGGAGTTACATTAACCTTTTCAGCAGGTGAAAACCGTATATTCCCTTCCCATTGTCCCGCCCTTCCCTAGATTGTCCTGCATTCTTTCCAAAAATCGGGACTTTTTTTAAATGCCATGGGACAAATTGTTGGGAATCTGGACTGTCCCACCACTGGTCACCTTAATTTAGGCCAGGTAAGGTGGCTCATGTCTATAATCCTAGCACTCTGGGAGGCCAAGGAGGGTGGATTACCTGAGTTTAGGAGTGAGAGACCAGCCTGGGCCAAGGGTGAGACTCCCTCACTACTAAAAACAGAAAAACTAGCCCGGCTTGTGGTGGCAGGTGCCTGTAGGTCCACCTACTCAGGGGCTGACACAGGAAAATAGCTGAAGCCCAAGAGTTCAAAATTGCTGTGAGCTATGCTAGGGCACTCTACACATGGTGACAGAATGAGACACTGTCTCAAAAAAATAAATAAATAATAATCAGTTCAAAAACAAATCATCCATTTAAAGCAAATTCCTCTGGGCAGTGCCTGTGGCTCAGTGGGCAGAGCGCCGGCCCCATATACCAAGGGTGGCAGGTTCGAACCCAGTCCCAGCCAAACTGCAACAAAAAAAAAAGCCAGGCGTTGTGGTGGGCACCTGTAGTCCCAGCTACTTGGGAGGCTGAGGCAAGAGAATCACCTAAGCCCAGGAGTTGGAGGTTGCTGTGAGCTGTGTGACGCCACGGCACTCTACAAAGGGTGATAAAGTAAGACTCTGTCCCTAAAAGAAAAATAAATAAATAAAAAATAAAGCACACTCCTCCCACTATATGACCGAGAAACCCCACTTAGATGTACATCGCAGTCATAAACTGACACTCAGTGTCACTGGGGCACACTAGGGCAACCCAAGTATCTTCTCCAGTTCCATAATTTGGGGTCAGGTGCTTGAAAAAGCACTCTCCATCCATCTTCTGTTTAGCAAACATTTGGATTTAATATTGGACTTCACTCCTGGCAGGATGGCTCATCAGCCTGACAAAAGAGCCCTTGAAAGGCAAAAGAGCAAAGAGCCTAAAGCTGAAGCTGTGTACACTTATAACTGCAGATAACATCAACAGCCTGCAGGTGAGAGACCAAGAGGAATCCTTTTATTATTACTTTACAGACTCCACAGCCTTCCAAAGAATCTACAGTAAACCTTTATCCTCTTTATCGCCTTCTTACCTGAGACCACAGAAGTAATATCAGTTACAAGGTTTAGGAAACTAGTGCCTAGCTGTCACTGCCTGCAGCTGGCAAGGAGCTTTCTTCATAAAGATCTCTCTTTATCACACCATGGAGCCTTTTGCAACTTTTGTGTTTAAAACCAAGAAGCAATACAGAGGAAGAACCAGGCAAATCATTTCACAGTAACAGAGCCTAACAGTGTCTCTCCCTGACCTTCCTAAGTCCCTCTTATACCCTGAAAATAGTTGATATAAAAATCTAATTTAGGGACCCGTAACATTCCTGCAGATGCCCTCCATGGACTGCTCGAAGCCACATATGCCTCTGCTTCCTGCCTGCCCCTCAACTTCCTGTACCAAATCAGTAAGAAGTAACATCATGCAGAAAATAAATGGCAGACGTTTCACTGTGCAGTAGATAACTGGCTCTGGAGACTGAGTATGGTATGTTTATTGTAAGAACAGTTTTACACAAGACAACAAAAATGCTTATGAGCCATGAGACCTTGATCAAGTTATTTAAACTGTGTTTCCTTTCCCTTCTTATAAAATGGGAATAATACTTAACTTGCAGGATTTGTGGCTGGAATAAATTAGACATGTCTTCACATAGTACATGGCATTGGGTTAGAGCCGGATTAACAGCAGCCATTAACCCCCCCCATCACCCTGAAGTGCTTCAACATAACCACACCTTTCCCCAAAATCCAAATAATTTACATTATTGCAAATTATCACGTCATTAGACATTGACAGGACAATGTCGCTAGAAAAAGACAGAGGTAACAAGAAAAGAGAAGGGAGGGTGAGAAAGTGAAGACCATTTGTGTTCAAGTTAGACCACCAAGCAAAATACCTGTGATTCTTGGGTCTTATTCCCCGTCCCCAGCACACAGGTCAATACAAGTAGACACTCCAAAATATACTTGCTGTATGTAAGAAAATGCAAAAATGAAAATAAGGGCTTGATGCTGAGGCTTAACTAAACTTGAGATTTAAGAAATGACCGAAAACCCTTGGCACGGTTTCACTTTAGCTGGTGTTCTCTTCACTTAGGAATGTCTGACCAAAGGGCAGAAAGATTTTTCCTTTGGCTCTGTTTATAATGAAGCTGCAAAACATTAAACCACACCTCACTTGACCTCAATAAGCCCAGGAAACGAGAAAACAGACTTACTCATTTCCCCCAAGTTTTCCCACCATTTGATTCTTTCATATTTCAGACTTCTTTTAATGACTTTCTACTGCATTCAACAAACAGAGAATCCTCCCATTGATAATTAAACACCTGCTAATTCCTACAAAAGCATCCTAAAATTTAAAAAAAAAGTGAAGAGTCTGATGAATAAAACATCCCCTGTATTCCGCAGGGCTGAGTTCAAATAAAGAAAAATGGATCATTAAACAAAACGTGTCAATTCTGCAAGGCTCAGTTGCCCCAGCTAGTGACCATGTTTATACTTAGATTACTTTGAGGTAAAAAGGTTATATATTTAAATATTCATTACCCCAAGAATACTTAAAAAGAAACAGGCCTTATAACATCAGCAGCCATCATGAAGGACAAGACAGAGGTAAGTGATTATTTTTGGTTAACTTTCTATTATGAAAATTTCCAACATTTGAAGATAGAAGAGTCCCCACATACCCATTCTCTACTTTCAACAGTTAACACATAACATATGCCAAATCTTACTTCTTTTTACCTGACCCACTCCTGACTCCAACTTAATTATCTTAAAGTAAATTCCTGACATAATCGTTTCCCCTATAACTAATTCAGCATCTGTCACTAAAAGATAAGGGCTCTTTTAAATATAATTCCAACACTATTATCTTGTCTATACCTAAAAAGTGGCAATAAGTCCACAAATCAGATAACATCCATTATCCAAATTTCCCCATTAAAAAAAAATTTTTTAACATTGATTTGTTCAAATCTGGATCCAAAATCCACAAGCTGCATTTGGGTGATACGTCTATTAAATCTCTTTCAATCCAAAGGTGTTTCTCTGCCTCTTTAAGCTGTTCATTCATGTGTTGCATAAACAGGGTCGATGAAAGTGTTGAATTCCCCTCACTGTGGGTTTTGTTGATTGCATCCCAGGGGTATCATTTTACATCCTGCTCTGTCCTCAGCATTTCATCTAGAAGCTTCATCTGAGGTGCTGTTTTTCTAAGAATACATCACAGGTAGTCATGTGGATACAGAAATGAAATCGGATGACAAATGTAAAATGCCTCTAATGATTTGCCAAGCAGCCTGGGCACACCCCTGTCCCTGCCTCCTTCCCATAGTCCTTACCCCTCTCCCCTATAAGCCTTTACTCCCGACATTGCTGAAAAGTTGAGAATCTGCAATCTGCCCACTTTGGCCACCCAACAGTAGGACGTGTGCAGCTACAGTCAGGAGTGGCCATCTTCCTTCCCTGGCGTGGACTGTGACTCTGACATAGTGAATAACTTGGTGGATGCAGACAGAACTCACCCCCAAACCCTCATCTTATCTCACATTGAAACATTCCAATTCCTTGCCATAGGTGGTTTTGAATGGTAATTCTGTAAGTGAAAAAGGCCACATTCAAGTCACCTGCCCATTCCACAGGCAGCCAGGATGGCAAACATAACCCCTTATGTCTTAGGTTAAATGAAAAATGGAATTCAGGCTACCAAATCCCTGTTTTAATGGCACACCAGCAGGCAAATATAGATTTTTAAGCATAAGCAATTTCTACCATCACTGCTAAGGGAGGGTAAAAAAAAAACTAACAAAAAACAGGCCTTTCTTTTTGCTGCTATCAGGATGGACAATTAAGAGCATAGAATAATGCATTTTTAGTTTTTAAAAAGCTTTATCGGGAAATAGGCCACCATAAAGTAATTCATCTATAAAGCAGTAAGAGATGTCATCAATTTTACCTTACACTTGAATCACACTCTTGATTCCTATTCAGCTGTATTTCAATTATGCTTTTTATTTGAAGAGAAGCCCCTACGAACACATAATGTCACCTAAAACAGATCTTAAAAAAAACCCTGTTGGGACAGAAGTTATTTATTTAATGCATAAACTACTCCGCTTCACTCAGGCAGTAATGGTCTCAATGCTGGAAATATTCGCAAAGAAAAAGAAAGCAGCTGTAAGAATACCGGGTTCAAAATTTAAATGTAGTTGAGGAAGTTCTACAACAGTAGCAACTTCAGCATTTTTAAATTTTTAAACATAGAATGCAATTTAAACAAGTAACCTCCACCCTTAATGAACCTTATTGTCAGGCACTTTAAATGCCCTTGAAGCATACTGTCCTGGGTAGTCTATGGGGTACATCTTGGGTATGATGTTCCAGGATCCCAATGACCAGTAAATTCACCAAGAACAAACAAATTTATTCTAAAGAATGTGTAATAACAATAGAACCTTGCATTTACCACTCATGGGCTTCAAACCCACCCAAGTAAGAGAATCAGAAGAGCTGGTAACTAACATCCTAAAACTGTAACTTGAAATTTAATGGCCCCCTTAGCCAGGCGTTGTGTATGGTGGGCACCTGTAGTCCAGCTACTTGGGAAGCTGAGGCAAGAGAATCACTTGAGCCCAGGAGTTTGAGGTTGCTGTGAGCTATGACTCCACAGCACTCTACCCAGGATAACAGAGTGAGACTCTGTCTCACCAAAAAAAAAAGAAAGTAATGGCCACTTTAGAAGCCCTTAGATCCTAGAACCTACAGATATAAACTAAAAAGTCATTCATACAACAGGACAGATTTGGGGCGGGTAAGGGGGCAATTTTTCATGAAGAAGTAGTTTTTTTTGTTTGTTTCTTTCTTTTTTGAGACAGAGTCTCAATCTCTTAATCCCAATCCCACTGAGAATAGGAACCTCCATGCTACACACACTGCACTCTCAGCAAACCCAAAACCTCCATCAAGGGGTGGGCCTAAGTGAAAAGGAGTTGGACAGGGTTATAAGCTGCTCCTAAGCTCCCTGGTTTCCCTTTTTGAATTTTAAGGTAAACATAGAACCTTTGAGCACATGAATCCAAGATAACAGTGAGGCTGCAGAGCCTCTGACATGCCCCCTTGAACAACAGCATTTTTTTTTCTTTTTTGAGACAGAGTCTCAGAGTGCCTTGGCATCACAGCTCACAGCGATCTCAAACTCTTGGGCTCAAGCAATCCTCTTGCCTAGCCTCCTGAGTAGCTGAGACTACAGGTGACTGGTGTACTGGAACTCCTAAGCTCAAATGATCCACCTACCTTGGCCTCCCAGAGTGCTAGGATTACAGGTGTGAGCCGCCACCATAACAGCATTTCTAAATAAACACTGGAGGCTGTTTGGCGACTGGCAGTGAAATGCGGGCATAGACTTACCCCGCCCTCTGCAATTCCGCTGGAAGTTTTGTCTCTTCAAGTGTATTTACAATTCCAGCAGGTGAAGCCTTTCCCAGGTACTCCTGTGCTTGACTTCTAAAACAATGACTGAAGGATTTCTTTGCATCATCTTTAATTTCTCCTTTCCAATTATAGGAAGCCTATATTTATAGGCATCCAGGCTACAACATTGTCAACACTTTATCTGTACTAAAGAAAAGTCATATTCTTTCCCGATTTTAGATACCTCACTCAGGAACCAAGTTCCCTAGGCTGGCACAAAGGTCGGGGGGGGGGGGGAGACTAGCCAGGGGAGGACCCAGTTGCAGTCCCAGCTATACCTCCCTCCCTCCCTCTTAAAGTCACTCATGCCCCCAGCTTTGTCAGACATTTGGGAGCCCCTTCTTGATCCAACATTTGAAAACATTTGATCACTCTATGATCAAAGCCCTGCCCCGGATTAACCTTAAAGACAGTAATTAGCCTCATGGTTCCTTCCCATCACTTCTCCATGTTCCAGTCCCCCACTTTTCTTTTGCCTTATCCATGCTGGCATCCTGTCCTCCTCAGCCAAAGCCAATCAGAATCGCTCCCAGGGAAGAATCTGAGTTTTGGGAGTGCTGTCTCCCAAAACTAAACAAGGTACGGACCAACTCATCCTAACACCAGCTGGCCATTATCTGCCCCTCTCCTGGTTCCTGCTCTTTCCAAGGCATCGTTATGTTGTGATAATAATTGGGGGTCATGATTCCTTCACCCCAAGAAAAAAAATGCACAGTACCCTTCCAAATCCAAATGTTGACTTAAGTCAGTCATAATCTATTCACAAGCAAGGAAACCCCTGTTGTATCAGGTGGAAATGCATGTGGCACTTCCCTAATATAGATACAGAGTGCAAAATCACAGTGCCTTCTTCACAGGGTGATGTCTGAAATTCTACAACACAAAAGAAAGGACATAATTACTTTCACTAAAAGCAGGAAAATAATACTCTTCCTTTATTACATTTAGGGTGAGAATGTGCCTTCTGAAAGACAACTTGGAAAAAGGAAAGAGTCTTAATCTGATTCTTTAAGAAGCAACTACTAGCTGGAAATAACCAAAATATATGTCTCTTCATCTCTGCTCAGTAATCCACACAGTTTAAACTTCTTCTCTATGAAGGAAAGACTATTACTGAACGCTCGAAACCAGACACCAGGTTCTAAAAGACATGAAAAGTTTTACTTTGCTCAGTTACAGGATTTATAATTATTTGTATGATAAATCAGAGAAAAGCACTTTCATTTGCAAGAGGAAAATAATTTACAAGATTCATAGGTCCCTGTCATTTAGTAAAATTAGGTCTTTACCTGTAGTGTCTAAAAATCCGACAACATAATCTTTCAAATCTAAATGGGTGGCAGGTCCTAAAATACGTACTGCAATCTGTCACTTAAAAATAATAGCAGAAAAATTATCATCCAAAGTGACTGACAACAGAAAACTACAAAAACATACCAGCTTCTGTTAGGCACTAATTACAATTAGCTAACTCTCCTTCCTGAAATCCTTCCAGCTCCCCCTTCCTCGTCTACCTTCTGTAATTTCAAAGCAAGTCTTCTGCTTCAACCAAAAGCTAAGGTTTGAGAAACACAAAAATGCCTTTTTACCTGAAACTAAAAATAAGTTCTTTGACTACGTGCTGAACAAGGTGTCGGGAAAGAGGCAAGAAAGTCAACCACAAAAGAAGTTTAAACTTGGTTTCTAACCCCCAGAAACTTAACTTACAGGCGGGAAAAAAGAACACCTAAATGAATGATGTGTGCCCAGCAAATATTGTACCATCTGTTCATCTTAGTATATAAGACGCTCTGAGATTAAGTGAAGACTTTCGAGAAATGGTTTCAAGACTTCCAAGAAAAACAGACTGCTGAGAGAATAAATGAACCAAAATTAAATGAGCGTTTACACAATGCCATACCCTGTGCTGGCTATCTCACATACACCCTACTTAATTATGTAGAGAACCAGCCTATCCTGACACAAAGAAAGAAAGAAGAGAGTGAAAGAGTAAGGAAGAGAGAGAGGGAAGGAAGGAGGAAGGGGGAAAAAGTTACAGTACTGACATGAATCCAGACGCAAATTGCTAAGGCAAAGCCAGGTATAACAGAAGAAGTAGGCTTGTGTTGACAATCTATTTCTAGCTTACACCTCACACCTCTGGAGAAGAATCACTTCTGAATGTTTACTATCTATAGCTCACACCATATAATCGTAGTAAAGATTCAAGATTAAGTCATTTAAATTTTAGCAAGATGCCTGAAGGATAGAAAGGCAGCCCAATACTCTCCAGGGCCTGACACTGTCACTTAAGGTAGTATTTATTAGCATCTATCATTTCTAGCATGGAGCACTCAGGAATGCATAAGACAATACAAGGACATTCATTGAGGACATGAGAAAAAATAGTTAACCCCCATATTCATAGTAGTTGTGACTACATGCTTGACTTTTTTTAAAAGACACATAGAGTCTGTTCACCAGGCTAGAGTGCAGGAGCATTGTCATAGCTCACTGCAACCTCCAACTCCTGGACTCAAGCAATCCTCCTATCTCAGCCTCCCATTACTAGGATTACAGGGATGGTCTACCGTGCCTGGACAACACTTTACATCTTTAATGTTTTACAATTTACATACAATTTTAGTATAAAAACACATATACACAATAAAAATACACACACACAGGGGACATGGGTCTCAATTTTTTTACTGATAAGACAATGGTATCAATGAAGACCACTGACTGAATTTTCTAAACTCATTAAAAGAATTGACTATTAACTTCAAGCATCTTCCACTGCCAAACCAAATGACATGACTTTAGAATAACTTCATTCATCGAAGGGGAGAAAAAAAAACTCTCTAGTTTCATTTCATACTCTCCTCAGAAGGTATTTAATTCCTAGCTGATTCTGGGCACAATCAATGGCTGACCATTACAAATCTGTGGGGCTCCCTCATTATGAGTTCATACAGCAACCAAATCCCATTTTCCCTCAGCAAATTCAATTCACATCAATAGCCTCATATATCACTGGCTACTGCTGTTGGCTGCCTGATTTGAAACATAAAAATTTTTTTGAAAGATTACTGCCAACACATAATAGGCAAACTGCAATTTCAATTCCCTATGCATGTGCTGGAAGGAGGGGGCTCCACATGCTACAAAATGTAAATGAAGCCGTTGTTATCAGCTGTTTATAAGCCCCATGACAGCGTCCTCCCTTATTCCTCCACTCACTGTAAGGCAGAAAAAAAAAAAAAAACATCAAAAGTGTCACCATTCAAGAAAGTCATTTTATTATTCTACTCAATACTAGTTCCCTGGTCTCTTAATTTTCTGAGCAGTTATACAAAATGCAACAAAATTAAGCAGCGCTGCTGTACACAGCCAGTCTTCATTAGGGAGAATTCAGGGTGAAGGAGTAACAGAATTGCGAGATGTTATTTATTGAGATGTTTTCATCAGCACCTTTTTAAGAATTCATCACTTATAAGAGCTAACATTTAAGGAGTGACATCTGCTCTAACCAAGGTAGACTTCCTCAGGGTCAAAGCAGTCCTCAAAGCCCATAAACAAATCCACACACCTAGCTGACTGCAAACTTCTGGTTCCATCCGTGATGCCACCTACCTGACACATCACTAATACACTGTTCACATTCCCTGTTGACTTCTTCCAGAAAACACGAGTTCTTACTAATTCACATGTAAGTCCAGGGAAGGTGGCTCAGGCCTGTAATCCTAGCACTGTGGGAAGCCAAGGCAGGAGGATCACTAGAAGTCAGGAGTGCAATACCAGCCTGAGCAAGAGCGAGACCCTGTCTTCACAAAAACTAAAAGAACTAGCTGAGTGTGGTAGTGGATGCCTGTGATCCCAGCTACTCCAGGAGGCTGAGGGAGGAGGATCAGTTGAACCCAGGAGTTGGAGGCTGCAGTGAGCTATCATGATGCCACTATAACACTCTAGCCAGGATGACAAGGAAGACTCTGTCTCCAGAAAAAGAAAAAGAGAAGGAAAAGCCACATTTAATACTACCCACTGATCCCCACCAATACAGGAGTGGGAAAATAAAATACAGTAGGTCCATGTATTACAGTGGACAACTCTTAAAGTGGGAGACCAAGGAAGGCACTCCAGGCTCACTATGCAGCGTTGGGTTCCTCCAAAGCTGCACTGATGATGTCTTGGGTGGGACAATTCCTTCCTGTGGGTGGCTGTTCTGTGCACTACCAGATGTGCAGCAGCATCCCCGGCCTCTACCTACCGAATCCCCATCCCCGGCCTCTACCTACCGAATCCCCATCCCCAGCCTCTACCTACCGAATCCCAGTGGCACTCTTCTCCCAATCCTGACAATATAAAATGTTTCCAAACATTGCCAAACGGCCTGTTGATGGAGAGCAAGATTGTAAAGTCCTGGTTGCAAATCACTTGTCTAGTGTGTCAACAGGCAGAAGCTGTATATACAGTAGAACCTCCATAGTTCTACTAATTTTCATAGACAGGACATGCACCACACACGTTATCAATACAGGAGGCCTAGTTCCATATGTTGACCCCCTACATTGCCTTCACTAGTTTGTTACAGTCACCTTGGTGGTCAACTTACATAGGTTCTAGTATATATGGAACTCTATACAGAAACTCATTACAAACCCAGACTCTCCTACCCATGATGCCTTCTTAAACACAGAATACAATCAAGTTTGCCTGACCAACAGAAGAGCTACATTGATTCTGATTGCTAAACGTCTACTAATGATCAATGAAACAAACTCCTTATAATAAAAAAGAATACTGCCACTTTATTATTGCACTGACTCAATAACTAACTGGAGGAAAAAACACCTAGAAAATATCTATTGTGAGTTTTCCAGATTTATCAACATAAAGCTTCTAGAAAGTTCAGGTCTATAGGTCAAAATTCTTTATTTGATCAATTGTTAGGAAAGCCTTTTAAGAAAAATGTCTTCAGACCCAAATCCCTTAACAGAAGATGGATATGCTGTGATATTTAGTTTAATAGAAATAAAGGTGAATCTTTTTTTCCCTAAACAACCACTGCTGAACTTCTGCAAACCAATACTAAAAAAGACAATTTTTATTTAACAGTTAAAGAAACCAGCTTCCAAAAGCTCAATTGCCATCTGCAATTATAATCAGGCCTAATTTAGAAAACCCCACCATGTTTTAGTCTTAATTAAAAATGGCACATCCTTGCAAGGGAATGCAACGTGAATTCACAATTCAAATGTTAGCAGGACACACACACACACCCCCTTAATGTTAGAGTTTAAGCTGGTGGGACTTAACTATTTTCCAGTTTCTTAATGAACATAACTTCAGTATAAACTTTTATTTAAGTTTCATATTTTAAATTAGAAAGGCATGTGGATTATGCTTAGACAATTTGCCAGAAATACGAATGGATTTTTTTTTAAGCCTGCCATCTTTCACGCAGCACATGGCTGATCCTACATGCCAGCCACTATTATCTTTACTCTGCTTCAGTGTAATATTTCCACCGATGCAAAAATAGGTTTTCCACCGTGCTAAATAATAAGATTTACCAAGTACCACTTGGCCTCTTTGTAAGCTTAGTAATTAGTTATAATGTGTCCCCTGCACATTTATAATTCAGCATAACTTTTATATTATAATTCCTTAAAATGGTCTCCAATACTATCAGGCTTTTGCCTACAGGACATTAAACGCAGACGTTATTTGAAAAACACTATCCAAATTCCCACTGTCCATCAAAGCCACTTAAAATGTGATATAACAAAGGAGACGCAGAATGCAGAACGTAAGAACAACACAGGCACATCTTGAACTCACAGAATTAAAGAGAAATGTTTTCATACTGATCCAATGCAGTGACTCCAACTTCTTCCAAAATTCTTCAGTGTTAGGATTCAGGTCCCTCTGCATGAGCAGAGCCTCTGGCAAGGAAGGCAAGAGGGGGGTGCAAAGCTGTGAACAATAAGCTTGCCTCCCCGGTAAGCCTGTAAAATTAAGCCTCTCTCAGCTGGACAATTAGCTCTATTATAGCTAATCAGGAAGAAAGAAATGAAGGCCATCTGGTTCTTAGAAGTTCTGTAGCAGCTTAATATTACCTTCTTTTTTTTTTTTTTTTTTTTTGAGACAGAGTCTCACTCTGTGTGGCCCAGGCTAAAGTGCCATGGCATCAGGTCTCAAGCAATCCTCCTGCCTTAGCCTTCCAAGTAGTTGGGACTACACACACCTGCTGGCCATGATGCCCAGCTAATTTTTTTCTATTTTTAGTAACAACTCTCACCCATGGGGGTCTCGCCTTGCTCAAGCTGGTCTTGAACTTCTGAGCCCAAGCAATCTTCCTGCCTCAGCTTCCCAGAGTGCCAGGATTACAGGTGTGATCCACCATATCCAGCTCAACACTACCTCCCTAAAAGTAAACTTCCTATGTAACAAGAAGGCAAGAGAAAGCAACAAGAGGAACACTCTTTTAAATTGCCTGTACACCATGCAGATCAAGTTCCTAACTATTTTATCAGAAGTAATTGAAAAGTGATTAAATGTCAACACCCTAACTAGAGACACCTCACTTGGATTTTACTACTTATTAATGAGATAGCCATTGACAAACAAGCTGACGTCTACAATAAACTGGGTGATCAACTCCATGCCCAGTCCTCTGCCAGGCAACTCTGCAGTTCCTCCCACCCAGTGTACTTCTCTGTCCCCTGACATGGGGCTTTACCATGTGACTTGCTTCTGTTGTTAGCTTAATTGCAAGGCTGAATTTATTGTTAAGAATATGGGATTGCCCTCAAATCCCAAGAAGGGCAGGGATCCAGGCTAGCCGCAGATACAAACCAGGATCAGGTACTCAATCCTTCCATAAAACCAACAGCACTCCTCTTTTTTTAACCCTTCTGTAATGCAAGTAAGTGTTCTAACTCGGACAGACTAGAGAGTAATTCAGGCGTGGAGGGCAGTGGTAAAATGTCTTTATTCAGCTCTTGTTGGCTGATGAACTAAGTTAATAGAGATCCACGCTTATCCAGCTCCTGGTAGCCAGGGAGTGAGCTACACAAAAAGACCACAATCGACAATCCACACAAATAGAAGGTCCTGTGCACCTTTATTCCCAGGAGGAGCAATAGAGGCAAGGTGCCAAGCAGCAGTCATATAAGCATGACTTCACTGCACACAGTCATGGCTGTCTAGGAACACAGAGACCTTCCCCTGAGTGAGAAACCCCAAACAGCTGCATCTCGTCCCCCATCCAAGGCCACGGGTGAGAAACCCCCAGTCTCATCCCACACCCAAGGCCAGGAGTAAGAAACCCCAAACAAATGTGTCTCATTCCCTACCCAAGGCCATGGGTGAGGAAGCCCAAACAACTGTCTGGCCCTCTACCTTCTCTGCCCATCTACTTCAGTCCCCTCTCACTGAACCAAATTTTCTGTCTTTCAGGGTCACAGTGTCAATAGCAGAAAATCAACTCCCAGCAGCAACTTTTCTCAAAATTCCTGGGTTTACCACCACTGCACACCCGCAGCGGTACCACCCCCATCCAAGGAGGATGAGGACCATTATCAACCCATCGACTGTGTGGGGGCTGGATATGGTGGAGTCTCCAGGGCTGCTGCATAAACTTGGATACTTTTTGTAGAACATAAAAGTGCCTGGTCAATTAAGAACAAAGAAATCCAGCCCACATACCCTGTTCACAGGACCAAGTACCCTGGAACGGGGCTGCTGTCCACCAGGAGGAAGGCATGGCTTATTCTGCACAAAGGTGCCATTTGTTCAGAACGGGTGACCTAGTGGGATGATGAGGGTGTCCACACATGGCAGACAGAAGTGCTCAGCATGGAGTGTCCATGTCTAATGGAGGTGAAGCAGTGTCTGCGTGGAACAGTGATCCAACGTGCTGTGGGACAGATGCACAGATTGAGCACCCGAGAAACTGTTCCAGACCTGACGCAGACTAACAACAGTCACATGATCCTAAATGGCTCCTTTTGTGATTGGGACAATCAGGGCATATTTGAATGGGCTCTGAGGATTAGAAAGTAGTGCTGCATCAAAGGTGATTTCCCAATTTTAATGGATACATTAATACAGAACTATAGGAGAACATCCTTATTTGTAGGTCATGAACATACATGCATGTGTCCAGAGGTGACAATGCATCAGGGTGGCAATGAATCCAAGTAGTTCAGGCTGGGGAGGGTGGGGGTGAGGGTGGGGGGTGGAGAGGGGTTCTTTTATGTTGTTATTGCAATTTCTTTCCTGTATTTTTTTTGACCTGTTATGGGTAAAGTGCATGGTACATAAGGAAGGAGTAGGTTCTTTCCATTATGAGGCCTTGGGTGGGGATGCTCACTCAGAAAGGCACTTGAGCTGAGATGTTCAAGAGACAGAGATGCCACATACAAATCTAAGGGGCAGAGATAATTATGGTGGTGATTTTACAACCAAACAGTATACAGTACTTACTGAGTGCAAAGCAATGGTCTAAATTCTTTTTGTATTTTGACTCATGTATTCCTCAGCACAAACTTAAGTAGAATTATTAAGTATTATTAAAAAGTAGGATTATTATTATGCCTAACTTAAAGATGAGGAAATTCGGCCGGGCACTGTGGCTCATGCCTGTAATCCCAGCATTCTGGAAGGCCAAAGCAGGTGGATAGTTTGAGCTCACGAGTTCTAGATCAGCCTGAGCAAGAGCAACACCATTTCTAAAAATAGCTGGGCGCTGTGGTGGGCACCTGTCCCAGTTACTTGGGAGGCTGAGCCAAGAGCCCAAGAGTTTGAGGTTGCGAGCTGTGACACCACAGCACTCTACCGAGGGTAACAAAGTAAAACTCTGTTTCAAAAAATAAAAAAGACAAGAAAACTCACCGGAGGTCACAGGATTGGTCAGCAGCTCAGCCAGGATTTGAACCCACCAGTTTAGCTCCAGGGTCTACGATACTGTACCATCAAGGCAATAGCCCGAGCAACTAACGGAGGGAGGGCGAGGCCAGCTGGAACCAGGCCCAATGAACCATCCCAGCTGTGAAGGCTGGAGCTGGTGTGTGAGTGGCGAACGCAAGGGAAGAGGTGAGAGGCAGAGGCAGGTCCACCAGTAAAAGTGTGGATTTTTTAATGTGTTAATAAGAAGGTGTTTCCAAAAGCACGGTGACCACCTGGAGGCTTTAACTTAAGGAGGACAGTGGTTTACACGCAATAGCAGAAGAGACAGAACCGACTGGCCCAAGACAATCAAGATTTCAGAGGCAAAGCCTACAGGACTTGGGCGATTATCTAGAAAGCCACACCATGAAACCTCCTGTTAAACTAAAACTGTATTTGCCATCCAAATTCCTTGAATTAGATTCGATCTACAAAGGTCACAGTATATCACTAATGGTTTTCTATTCTGGTCACCTGACTCTTTGGGGAAAGAAAAAACACTACAGTAACAAAACTACCCCTACCCTCTTCCACTATGAGACCTTTAGTAACCCTTAATAGTTCCATGATTTAAAGTTGAGACTACACCATGTTCAGTTTATATAACCATTTCCCCCCCATAATAAACAATATCCAGTTCATTCTAATTTCATAGCTTTCCTTCATACAAACAGACTCTCTCTTTCTCTCTCTCTCATGCACAGATTAACTCATTTGTTCTCCCTGAATCTCACCAAAGATTGTACCTGGCACTGTAATTGGAAGGGTTTTAAATAGATAATTTAACCTTGAGAGAACATTCGTTTCACTCAACACATCCTTCCAATCTAAGAAATACACAAATTCCCTTTCACCTCAGCATGTCTTTCTTTAATTGTGACAGCAGTGCGGAGAAATTCATTTTCAAAGAGCTGATTGAGCCACAAGGGAATATTAATACCTAAATATTGAAGCAATCCTGATGCTTTGCTTAAAGGGAAGCTGGCTTTGCTAGATGAAAAGGTTCCAAAATGTCTCTGGTCTATGTCTTTTTAAAAAACATGTTTTTAGCATATTTTCATCTCTCTGCATTAAGTCAGAAAGTAAAAGGCACAATTTATTTCTCTTAGAAAAAGCCCTTTGCTTCCGATTGCCAGCAAATGCATTTGCTAGGATGCTGCTAGTTTT
Source organism: Otolemur garnettii (assembly GCF_000181295.1). Classification (NCBI taxonomy): domain Eukaryota; kingdom Metazoa; phylum Chordata; class Mammalia; order Primates; family Galagidae; genus Otolemur; species Otolemur garnettii. The sequence continues at coordinate 26,042,505 of NW_003852410.1, forward strand.
CTGAGTGTCCTAAAAGGGCATGATTTTCTTCACTTTTGAATATGGACGGATAAATGTTCTTTTGACTCCTTGACAGTCTAAGTGTAAACTACTCTGCTGTGCTGAGTGTGGCTACAGAAAGCATCTCCCATCCGAAGTGAGCACAGACAGGGAGGCACGGAAGGAGTGGAATGTTCGGGACAAAGCTGAGCTGTCCTTTGTCATCCTCTAGTTCACAGTAAAGGCTGTTCCACCTAATGATTACAAGCACAAAAAAAAAAAAAAAAAAAAATTAATTCTAGGAACCAGAGAATTCAGAACAAGTAATAGGATCCCATTCCCCTGAAGCTGATATCATCAAATTCTCTCACATGATTTACAACCTGGCAATCTATCTCTTTCCATTGATTATCCTGCTATTGTGGGATATAACTGCTCTCTGCCCATTCCAAGAACTCTAAAGTGTTGCACTGAGAATACACTAATGCACCTTTAATGTGGGGGGGGGGGAGCAAAGGAACAAAATAGGCTGGAGAATGCATAAAGCTGAGGATCCTTTCAAAAGGGGTGGAGTTAACAGCTTTTCAGGGAGGCAATTAGGCATTTCAAGCCCAGCAGCTACCTGGGCTCAGGGAGCTAACACTGCTAACTGGAAATAAGCCACAAGCTCCGCACTGCCGAGAACTACCTGGAACTGAACAAGAAGCACGTGTGCATCTCACTCTGGGCAAAGGCCATCCAAGAAAAGTTCTCAACCTGAGTGAATTGCAGAGTCCCAAGAAATGTTACAGAAAGATGCTTCACATTCCAAGACGCTCACCAGGCAAGCTCTTTAAATGAGAGCCTTGTCAACAGATCATACACTGCCGTGTAGTATCAAAACCTTGATGCAGGGGTCAAAGGAACATCCTCCTGCTGCCTCTTTCTTGTATGGTTCTTAAGCAGAGAATGGTTTTTATGTGTTTATTAAATGGTTGGGGAGAGAAATCAAAAGAATATATTGTGACACATGAAATGTACATGAAATTCAAATTTCAGTGTCCCTAAATAAAAGTTTGTGGGCACATAGCCCTGCGTTGATATATTATCCGTGGCTACTTCTGCAGTACAAGGCAGTGAGTCAGTCCAACTGAGACATATGGTCTGCAAAGCCAAAAACATCTACTATCTGAAAAAGATAGTAGTTTGCAGAGAAAGTTTGCCAACCCCTGCTTTAATTCACCCACAAATTTCAGGAAAACAGCTCCAAATAAACTAAAGACCCACTAGAAACATGTAGTTTCTAATGAAACAAAAATTGTTCTTTTCCTTCTAAATAGGTTCCCTTCTCAGAAAACATCACCAGAAAAATCAGCAAAAAAATGTCACATTCCATTATGTGTGGAAAAAAATTCCACATTTCCATTCCAAGAAAGCTTTCAAGTTTTCTGACTTGGTAGCCAACATAGTGAGTGCTTAGAAATAGAGCAGGAAAAAGATGAAAATTAAAAACGATGAGAAATGCACTTTACATACCTAATTCCATTTGACCCACGCAAGGAGGTTCTAAGGGATGGTTACCCCCATTTTACAGGTGAGAAGACTAACCCCAAGATAAGTGGAATAACATCCTCAAAGGTCACAGTGGTACATGATGTCTTCAGAGCTTGAGACCAGGTTTTATTGGCTCTTAAATCCCACACTTTCAACCATTACAAGATGATTAAGATACCAGTTCAAACCTTGCTTTTGCCATTCAGAAAAAGAATGACACCATGAGAGAATAAATAGTGTTAAGTGAATGAAATGAGAACTATCCACCCATGAAAGGAATGGTCACTTTACAGAGACATGTGTCTTATCAAATGCTGCATATGCTTCAGTGCTGAGCTCTTAACTAATATCCAGTTCCTGTTCTTACTATTACCCTGAGTACAGCCAAATCCATGTAGGCAAACATACTACATAATCTCTTTATCCATCTGCTATAAAGACTGCTGGCTGCAGCCCAGAGTCCTTGCCCCACAGAGGCTCCTTTTCCCAAGCTTACTTCCCAGGGCAATTTTTTAGATCCATCAATAAATCATTTGTAATCTAAGAAACAGTGATGATACATCTACCAAATGATTCAAGTCTTTCAAAATCTCTGATGACATAGCCAGCAGTAGTATTGCAGATTTTACTGCTGTTCTTCACTAGGCACCAAAGTGACCCCACACACCCTCACAGTGTGCCAGGCACTTTAAATGTATTAAATTAAGCCTCCCATCCCTACAGTGTCAGTACTATAATTACTCTCATTTTACAGATTAGGAAACTAAGGCATAAAGAAATTAAGTGAATTGCCAGTAAGTGGCAGAGCTGGGATTCAAACTCAGACAGTGTGACATAAGGGTTGACCCTCCTTCCCACACACTTCACTAACTCTCCATACCAGATACTAATAAACATATTTAAGTGTGAAAATAAGTATTATCCAAACTTATCCTCATTATAAAAAGAAGAGCAGTCCTATAAAGAGGAATCTTTAATTTTTAATTAATTGAAAAGGGGTGGGAATAACCCACTTAAAGCAATAGAAATTGAAAACAGATCCTCTTAAAATGCAATCTTATTTCTTATTTTAAAATAAAGAGAATATGAAGAATGTTTAGAGATGGGGGGTGCTTTAAGGTGCTAGACAACAACCACTTTCTGCATTGTCCTTTTAAGAGCCGAAAATTTTTGATTATTCTAAACACAACTCAGCCTTTCCATGAAGAGCGAGCCCCCTTTGATGATAAAGGCATATGATTCTGAAAAATAATTTTTCCAAGTACAAGAGGCCATCGTTTAGTTAGTGTTAATCAGTACCAAACCCTCTATAGAGCTCAAAGGCACCAGTATGTTCAGGCTGCCTAACCTGAAACCATGGGTGACAAAGCATGGCAGTCCTACCACTCACTCCTCAGGCTGAGCCACCAGGGCAGATGTAAGGGATCATGCTTTTCCTCACTGAGCCCAGAGCTTCCTTCTCAACAGAAGGACCAGAGTATTATCTTGGATAATCCTCCAAAGGGCCAATAACAAGGGATCAGTGTAGAGACATAGGATAAGATCCTACCCGATATCTAGCCCTGAATTGGAGACAGCCCAGCCAGGCATCTGCAAAGGAATTCTTTATCACCAACAGTTCAAGAGGTCTAGGAATGGACTGGGGTCTCTCCCCTAGCCTGCCTCTCAGGCAGACTCATCCTGCCTTAGGCAATTAAGAATTTATTATCTTACACAAGTGAAGTCCAAAGACAGACCAGGCTTTCACAGCCAGCTCATTCAGCAACTTCAGGATGCAGGCAAGAACCCAGGTTCTTCCCTTCCCACCTCTTCAACCTTGACTTCACCCTCAGCAGGTCAACAGCTGTGGGCAGCACATCTTGGCCACACCCAGGCCAGGCAGTGCCAACACCACCACTCAGGCTACAAGGACACACTGAGTTTTCCCTGACAGGGCCTACTGGGTAGAGATCACATGACAAGTCTTGAACCAATCACTAATAAGGGCTGCAATGCAAAGAAAGACAATCCTGGAGCTCAGCTTCATGGAGGAAGGTGGACAAAATCAAGGCTCTATTAGGAAGGAAGCCAGAAACACAGGTGCTGCCAACGTATCAAACAACAACCCAACAAGCCGTCTGCGCTGGATAAGATGCAGACCAGGGATCAAAACTGGCCACCTACAGGACAGGTCTAGCCAAATACAACCAGCTCAGCCCTCATGCGGTAACAAAAACTGAATCCATTAGCAAAATTGTAAAAATGGGAGAGGTAATTAGGTAAAATTTTAGATCTCTAGTTTCTCTTCAAATGTTAGAATGATCTAAAACAACACTGACTCAAATCCCCACAGGACAATAATCTGCCCAAGCCCAGCCAAGCTGGTCCCTGAGAAGCAAGCTGTGTCCAGCTCACCACAGTGGGTGGCTCCCTGCTTCTCTGCTCCCTCCCTCCTTCACCGCTAGCTTCCTGAGCCCAGATGGCATTTACATGATTTTACAACCTCAGCATCAGCTGTGCAGATACAAGCTGCAGCAAGTGGGCCCCGGAACTGATAACCCCCCCCCCAACAGCTAAAACCTCACCCCTAGGCCATCAGGAGGGAAAGTGGGGTTAATAATCAAATTTCTGACCAGATTCTGCTATCTTTGTTCAGACCCTCCCTCTTCCACCTCCTTCCCCCAACAACAGCAGCAAAAGGAGGGAGGGGAGAACAGTAAGGTTTAAAGAGTTTCTGGAACTGCCTTTTTGTGGGAAAGGAAAAAAAAATCTCAGGAAATGAGAGCAGCAGTGATGTGTCTCAGGACAGTCTTAGATTGACTGTGGACTTTGATGCATCTGGCTGGCATTTGGCCCGAGGCATTCCAGTTTTAACAAATCCCGAGGAACACAGTTTGATCTGACTTCCCAAATCACGTGGCATTTTCTCAGGACAATATTCGTAAGTATTTAAAGGATATTCATGTCAAGAAGAGGATTTACACCAAAATGAACACCTCTCAGGAGCAGACCCTTACACACAGCGTTTACATCACAGGGGGTTGTCCATTCCACTTCTGTTTCACCAGCTGCAATGCTGAGGGGAAGAGAGACACAACATACCACAATATTCTGGATCCTTGAATCTGTAACAAGTTGATTAGTTTAGAATATGTCAGGTCATTCGAGGCTCTAACGTGGGCATATGTTATTTTCACCTGCCCAAGATTCCTTCCTTCTTCTATTGGCAAAAACCCTTCTTTCCTAAGAGAATGCCATTCTGTGAGGGTGGGGTGGGGGCTTTCAGTGTTTGCAATGGTCCCCTAACTATATGAAAGTGAGAATATTTAAACAGTAGGAAATAAAGCAGTGCCGAGACTGAGGCCAGAGGACAGGGACTCTGTGCAAAGAATCTTAAGAAATAACCTTACACTGAGCCCACTGATTAGTAAAGCAGAGGCTATTCATAAAAGCCTGCCAAGGTTTATGTACTCAATGTCCCCTACCGGTGACTTGTGCATGAACCACGGGAAGTATCTGGCTAAGGTAGGAAAAGGTATATGTGGGAATGACACGGGTCCAAGCCCAAAAGGATGGAAGAGTCAGAAGAAAACCCCCGATGTGGCAACAGAATTCAAATATAGTCTAGTCCCCACCACATACCCCTACTCTAGCTTTACTGTAGCATAACTGACAAATCAAGCCAGGCACAGCGGGTCATGGACTGTGCCTTGGGAAGCCAACGCAGATTAACTGAGGCCAGGAGTTCAATACCAGCACGAGCAACACAGCAAAGCCCAGTCTCTACAAAAACTTTTAAAAACTAGCTGTGGGCTAGGCGCCTGTGGCTCAAGCACCTAAGGCGCCAGCCACATACACCTAAGGTGGCGGGTTCGAATCCCTAGCCCGGGCCCACCAAGCAACAATGATGGCTGCAACAAAAAAAATGGCCAGGCGTTGTGGCGGGCGCCTGTGGTCCCAGCTACTTGGGAGGCAGAGGCAGGAGACTCGCTTGAGCCCAGGAGTTGGAGGTTGCTGTGAGCCTGATGCCATGGCACTCTACCCAGGGGGATAGCTTGAGGCTCTGTCTCAAAAAAAAAAAAAAAAAAACCAGCTCTCCAAGTTTCACAAAATAGAACAGTCAATTCTCAGGAGCCAGGAAAAGCAGTAACCCAGTAAAGAAGCAAAGAGCAAAAAAGAAGGGCTCTGAGCACAACTCTTGGACCCTCCCACATCTAAACCACGCCCAGCCCTGACTGCAAGGAAGGTCTTTAGAACCAAGCTGTAGAAGAGGGGTCAGGCTTGCTGCCTGGTGGTAACAGACAGTGTGTGGTTAATTAAGCAGGTTTTACTGCAGCTAAAACCCTGGGCCTATCTTCTCCCTGATCCCATAAAGCATTCATGGCAGTTTGGTTTTTAACCAATACAGGAGTAATTTGAAATCAATTTCCTCTCTCCTTGATGAACAATGGACTATTTAGTGTGACCCACAGAGAAAATTAGAAACCCATGTTTGTCAGACAGCTACCTGGAGCCTGACTGGTACCACCAGGACGACGCTGGCCTTATTCCCCTCTGCACTGTGTTAGCACCACTGGCTTGGGTGTTCGAACCCTTCTCTTAATCACAAAGAGGCAGGAGCCATATTTTATCCTTCTGGTTCAATCAACACATGTATAGGGAGTAACAACTATGAACTAGACACTGTGGAGACCCAAGTCAGCAAGACAGATATAGATAGTCTCAGCTCTGCTGGCACACAGAGCCTGGCAAAAGGCTAGAAGGGTCTGCAACAGAAGCGTAAGAAGGCTCCATTAACGCAGTCACATACAGACATTTAGTTAGCCAGCTGCATCGCACATGAAGCCCCCTGCAGGCTGGAGTTCTACCACTATTCCTAGCCACCCCACCCTGGACAATTTTAGCCTTGGCTTAACTTCATCATAAGGTTCCAGCAGGGCTCTTGTGGGGTCCAAATGCACCAGAGTGAACTGCCTATTCCCTCTGCTCCCAGATACCACATGCTTAATTTTACCACCTTCACATTTTTGCTCCTATGTCAACTTCTCCCACTTAAGTCTATTTAAAAATAGGTGGCAACCCACCCACCCTCCACCCCACTTCTAATAACTGTTTCCTTTACGCTTTCCTTTTTCCTGACACTTGTAACCTTCTACTATGTACCCTCTACACACACACACACACAATAAAATACATACTACAAAAAAGCAGGTATTATTTGTTGGTTTTGTACCTTTTTCAAATACCTAAAACACCAACAAAATCAACAAACTCCATGAATATGAGAAATGGATGGATGAATAGACAGAAACTAAGACGCTTATGGAGGAGATCATTCTGATTAATCTTTCAATCTCCAGCATCTTACAGAAATTTGAGCCCATAAATAACCTATAACCAAAGGCTATAACATCTTTACTTGTGGCAATTTTCCTCTAGGTAATAAAACTCTCATCATAGGGCAAAAGTAAACTTGCTCACACTCCAGTTTCTCACTGTCTTTCTCAACTGTGTTCCTGGTAAGTTAGCTCAACCAAGGAAGGGCAGGCAGGGGTTCAGCTGAGTAGAAGCCTCAACTCTGATTCAATTAGAAAAGTGCTTTTCAAAAACCTGTGGGGGCTTGGGGAGGGTTCTCCCTCTGTTGCCTGGGCTAGAGTGCAGCGGCATCACCATAGCTCACAGCAACCTCAAAATCCTGAGCTCAAGTCATCCTCCTGCCTCAGCCTCCCGAGTAGCTGGAACTATAGGCATGCCCTACTACACCTGGCTAACTTTTCCATTTTTTGTAGAAATGAGGTCTAGCCATGTTGCTCGGGCTGTGCTCAAACTCCTGGCCTCAAACTATCTTCCCAGCTCAGCCTTCCAAAATGCTGAGTTTACAGGTGGCCAAATTCTGTTTTATATACTGAAATTTCAAGTAAAAGCGTATTTGCAAAATAGGTTTTACTGCTAAAGGAAGGCTTGAAAACACTCATCTTTAAGCCACTTAAAACAAGAAACATCCTCAAAAAGCTTTATAATATGTTCAAAAGTCAGGGTACAATGTTTTAGCCAGAGTCCTTAACAGACCAGGTGTGGTGGCTCACATCTATCTAGCACTCTGAGAGGCTGAGGAGGGAGGATCGCTCAGCTCAAAGGTTGGAGATCAGCCTGAGCAAGAGCGAGACCCCGTCCCTACTAAAATATAGAAAAATTAGCCAGGTGTCATGACAAGTGCCTGCAGTTCCATCTACTTGGGAGGGGAGGCAAGAGGATCACTTGATCAAGCCCAAGAGTTTGGGGTTGCTCTAAGCTATGATGCCATGGCACTCAACCCAGGGTGACAGAGTATGACACTGTCTCAAAAAAAAAAAAATTGCCCTTAACAAATCCCCTGAATCTCCTGAAAAGCACAGTACATGTTTTATGTAATGATACAGTTCATGTTTGGGGTAATGCCAACATTTGCCACCCACTGATCTTGATTAAAATCAAAGTCTTCATGAAGGTGACTGGGGGTTAGAGTTATTATGCTTTTTAGTACCTGAAAAGAACAGAAGATGAGTAGAAGATTATAAAGTGCACCTTGTCATCTATAGGCTTCATTCTACTGAATTCTTTTATTATATAAAACCTCTACAACTTTCAGAAACAGGAATGCATGTTTGCTGTAGTAAGGAATGCAGGACCTGTGAAAGCACCTAGACAAAGTTTTATCACATAGTAGGTATTCACTTATTTTGAATCTGTAGGTCCCTTGAGTGGAGCCACTCTTAATTGAGATTTGAGAGACACAAAACTAGCTGTCTTCCTATCCATCTGTTATGGGTTGAATTGTGTCCCCCAAAATTCAAACATCCAAACCCCTTATACCTCAGAATTTGACCTGATTTGGAAGTAGGGTTACTGCAGATGTAATTAAGATGAAATCATCAGAGCAGGCCTTAATATAACACAACTCCTGTCCCTTATAAAAAATGGGACACAGACATACATGTACAGGAAAATTGCCACATGGATGTAAAGACAGACATTGGGTGTTGCTGCTGCAAGCCAAGAGACATCAAGGATTACCAGCACACCAGCAGAAGCCCGTGGAGATTGCCCCTTGAAGCCTGCAGAAGGAACCAACCCGACCCTCACCTTGATCTCAGATTTCTAGCCTCCAGAACTGCAGGACAATAAATTTCTGTCATTTAAGCCAGCCAGACTGTTCATTTTAATACAGGGACGACAGCAAACTAATGCTCCACCCAAGCTCACATCTTATCCTGTGGCCCCATGAAACGGACGTCACACCCCACGCGCTTGGACACTGTTCTTATGACACCCAGTAGAGTTATAACTTAACTGATGGCTGAGTGTAAGGCATGTTTGTTGTATCTCTTGACTATCTTTCAGTAACAAACCCCCCAAATAAGAAGACAGGACAGGGACAGCCCAGAACGATCAACTTCACATCCCAGTTTCAGAGGTGAGGAGTCTCCTGAGTGAAAAAGAGACAAGTGCGAGCTGCATGGCCTTCCTGAAGCAAGAAAAGCTGCTCTTCCCAATTTCTCTACTTTGTTGGCCCACTCCTTTTCTTCCCCTGGTGAATAAAAACACCCAAGGGGAAACGCGGGCCCATTCATCAACATTCCTAGCCAGACAGTGAGCTACTTAATGGCCTTATCGATTCCTTGTTTTGCTCTACATTACATGTTCCATTGGCTCAAGCAGTCCATAGGAGAAGACTCAAGATGGTGTTGGCAAAAAAGGCATTATTTCATTTTAAGCTTGTTACCACCGAGACCAGTCAACCCTGAACAGAAGTAGCTGAGTTTCAAAACAAGCAAGTGCAAAATTTCTATTCATTCCGTGCCAGTAGCTCCTTCCCATGGCCAATGCCCCTTCGTTTCAAAGCCTATATCTTGGTTGGTGAAGGAAAACAAATGGTGGCAGCCACTGGGCCCTTTAAGTGCATTTTCCATGCTAGAATAATGTTTGGTTTTGTTTTATACTCCATGATAATGTCTCAGAATGCTTTAAGAGGATAAACTTCCTCTTAGTAAAATGACCTTAATTAAAACTAACGCAAATCACTCTATCCATTTTCACATAAATATCAATATGCAACAAAAATAAAGTGATTAAATGGCTCACAAAAATCTGTCAAAGAACTACCGAGTCTTAAATTAAACATGACACAAGCCAACAACACACACAGGATGTTAAAATAAACTTAGTAAGGTCAGGACAATGACTTAACACCAAATTCTACATGGTAAAAAGATTAAATCAGGCCCTTTAACAAATGAACTTGGATGCCCTGGACAACGTGGAGCTTGCAGTATCCTAAGCTAATAGATAGACCAGGGAAAGTAAAATTCAACACGGTAATGTTCTACAGTGGCCCTCAATATCTGCATACTCAGGTTCAGAAAAGAGCAGACTGAAGTCCGAGGCCCTGAAGGGTTGACTGTACTAGTCCATGTTATGTGAGGGACTTGAGCACCTGCAGACTCTGGTGTTTGAGTCCCACACACCCAGCCCACAGCCTTTGCCTTTCCACCCTTATCAGACACTGGTCTTTTGATCTTCGACTTCCCAGGCTCCCGAACAGTGAGCCAATAAACTTCTGTTCATTATAAATTACCCAGGCTCAGATATTCTGTTACAGCAGCACAAAACAGACTAAGAGACTATTACTAACATTTAAGTCAAACTGGAAACAATTACTCACTTCTAAAAAGTCGTTGAGAGTCTAAACTCACATTTGTGAAATTAATCATTTCTTTTCATCGTCTTTTGTGTCAAAGAATCACAAATAGCAACTGAGAGACAGGTTTCAAATACCCTCCTGCCACTAACACCCTGTGACCTTGACTGGGTTGCAGACTCCCTGGAACGTAGCTTCCTCCTCAGGAATGAGAGAAGAGTTGCACTAGATCAAAAACTAACCTCTAATTTTAAAGCCCACAATGGCAAGGGTTGTGCTGTGCTGCCACCCCAATTATCTGTCGGATAAAGAAGTCGGGCTACATGTTTTGTTGAGCTCCAACAAGAAAGGATCAGACCTGAAGAAAGGATTCTGTTTTTTTTTTTAAAAAAAAAAAAAAAAGTTTAAGACGACTGGTAAAATCTGGTCTTGTTTTTTGGGGAAAAAAAAATCTTGTTGCTTATATAAATATATATGGGTGTTGTCTCACACTCACACAATAAAAGAAATTTGAACCTAAAGTAAAATTGCACTTAATGTTGAGCTCAGCGAGCATAGTCAGTGTCTTCTTTCAAAGGGAAACAAGTTGGGACTGATTTTAGGGGACTCGAGAATGAGGGGTAGCCACAGATACATTTTTACTTTAAGCATTTCAAAGACAAACAACTTCAAACAATATTCTCTCCTAAAATATATTTTGGCCAAAGTTGGTGAAAAATGACCTAAAAAGCATACATTTTCCATTTCTAAAAGCAAGTACAAAAGGTGACTGCTCAAATTTGTTTTCAAAACAAATTGTCCTTTTACACCATATGGATTTTTGCCTTGAGGGCAGGCTATGGATAAATTATGTGAGGGGAGGAGCTTTCTTTTCAAAAATTTTCCAAGTCTTGTCAAAAAAAATATAATGTGTAACACACAGTCTGTAGCTGCTTCAAGCTTCATTTGCTGAGAGAAACAGAATTATAAAAAGAAAAACAACATATAAATTACCTAATCTTTTACTCTGGTATGAATGTTAGCAAGACTTCTTGGCTATTACATTAATATAAACCCATTACCCAAACCTATGAAATAGATAAAGACTCTGTAAGACTCAAAACCAGATGTCCATGTAAATCTTAGACACAGTCCCACCAGAGCTTAACAGATAGTATATACATAAATGGTACTCCAGTCTACTGGTTTGTGGGAATAGCATCAATCATTTCATTGATTCATAGAAGGGTCAAGGTCCAGAGCCCAGTTACTACATTATCAAAGTGAAATTCTTTACCAGCTGGCCTCAAGTAGTCACAGGAAAAATGCCATCTTTACCCGAATTCTGACAGCTAGTTCCTTTCTTGGAACCGTAACACTATTGCCACTTATCTTGAAGAACAATGCAAACTTTTGAGGACAGATTCCCAGCTCTGAAGAAAGATACTGTGGCATTCCCCCACCCTTTTTTTTAACTTCAGCAAACTCTCAGCAGCTGAATGACATTATGAATACAGAGCCTCCTTAAATTGACCACCCAAGGGACGTAATAAGCTGGTCAACATATGGAGGTGGTCAACATAAGGAACTAGGCCTAGTGTTCTGACACATAGATGTGGTGCATGTCCAGTTTATGAAAAGTAGGTCAGTTTAAGAAGGTGGTTGGCATAGGGAGGTGGTCAACCATGGAAGTTCGACTGTATATCAACTATGTTTGTTAGGTAATGTTATTCAGTTTGGCAAATATTTATTAGGTATGTACTTTGTGCCAGGCCCAAAGTACCATCCACCCAGCCTGGAAACAAATGGTTCACCAGCAAACACTGACAGCAAAGTTCCTACATTAGGGTACAAAAGTTCTGTCCAAGGAGGTGGGAGACTATCGGTGCTCTCTGTGTGCAGATACAACGCAGCACCTCCAGATGGAAACTAAAAAATGTAGACTGTCTTCTGTGTGTATTGACAAAATGACAAACATCTGTACACAGACCAATTTTCTCACTTTTCATCTGGATTAAGAAGAAACACCTTGGCTCGGTGCCTATAGCTCAACCGGCTAAGGCGCCAGCCACATACACCTAAGGTGGCGGGTTCGAATCCCCAGCCCGGACCCGCCAAACAACAATGACGGCTGCAACCAAAAAATAGCCGGGCATTGTGGCGGGCGCCTGTGGTCCCAGCTACTTGGGAGGCAGAGGCAGGAGACTCGCTTGAGCCCAGGAGTTGGAGGTTGCTGTGAGCTGTAATGCCATGGCACTCTACCCAGGGGGACAGCTTGAGGCTCTGTCTCAAAAAAAAAAAAGAAGAAACACCTTCATTTTCCCACAATTAACTAGGAATGGTTAAAAGAAGAAAAAAACAAAACAAAATAAAACAATGCACCAATTATAACAATTCCCTGTCCGTTCCAGACCTTCGCTATGCTCAGATCAGCCCAATTTTATTGTAACATCATGTTTCTTCCTGTAAACTATTTCCCCAAACACGCTGTGCAGATTTCTCTGTCATGCTTTATTGATAAGAGTCAGACTTGAAAGCAGGGCCTCGAGATTATTAGCATAGTATAAATTAAAGACATGCTGATGGATGTGGGCACCACTGGCACAACCGACCCACGGCAGACGTGAGGCTCACACCAAGGACCTGGAACAAAGTACATACCTAATCAATATTTGCCAAACTGAATAACACTACCTAACAAACACAAACCCACGTCGGTCCTGGGTGCACTTCAGCAGAAATAATTGGTTCGAAGGAAGGAAGGGGCATCGGAGCAGCACTGGCAGTATCTGTCTCTTCTGCATGGACTCCCAATGTCCAACAGTTAAGACCTGACCTACTCTACCCGAGCCTATCTGCACCCTGGCCAAGTCAGTTCACACCTGGTCTGCTCAGAAATGGAAGAAATGCCTGTGTATTGTAACTAACAACCCACAGCTGCACCCACGGAGGCGGCAAGGGAGGCCTCTGCATTGTAATCCACCCAGCACCCTCCTCCCCAGTGAGCATTTTCATTCCTTCTTTGTGTTTAAATCCATTTTGGTCCACGGCATTCTGATTAGTTCATGCTAGGCAGAGGACAGGCTTCCAAATACTTATTCATTCAATCCAATCATTCAGGGCCAGGTAGGATATTCAGTTAAGAACCATGCCTAGTATATAGTTTAGATTCTGCTTTCAGAATTCTCGGCTTTTTTTCAAGAAGTAATTCTAACAATCAATACACATTCATTACATGCCACAGTGAACACCCTGAGATGCATTTTATTTTTTAAACACAGCTGTCCATCTGCTGCCTACATTGCTTTATCAAGCTCTAAGTGATTAAGGAAAAAAGAGAATTCGTTTGCAGTGATAATACACAGATCTGTGTATCTTTCCAATTGCCTTCAAGGTTGAAAGAAATGAGGTCTTGATGAGTACCAGCTAGCTATTAATTAGATTTGGTAGCAACAAAATATTACTTTTCAAGCACTTTAAAGAACTGAGAACGGCTACAGAGCCAGCAGAATTTTTCTTTCTGTCTTTTGGTTTCTGTGACCCCCTTTTCTAAGTCCTCTCCTCACCCAAAATGCCTGTCTTAAAGGAAATGAAGAGAACAAGAACAAGAGCTGATGAGCAAATGCAAGTGATTATTATAAAAACCACATTCAATCTCCAATTTTCGAAACCCGGTTCATTTTGTTTAGCTAAGAAAAGGAGAACTGTATACACAGCTTATTTTTAAGGACCAGACTTTAAGCCTTTAAGCAGCAATTCCCACCCATATAACTGTTCTTTTAACTGTGAGAAAAATTGGGGCCATCTATTTTTTTTTTTAAAGCTCATCATTTTTACCTAGCTAACAAAAGAAATGCTGATTCCTGGATTAAAGGAAACTACAGAGCCACCTAAAAACATTTCAGCTCCACAGCGGGGCCTCTCTTCACATACACTGTTTTAGAATTTCTCCTGATGGAGGACAGAGGTGCCCGGGGGTATCTGGAGATATGCTGCAAAGAAGGATGTAAGGGTGTGGGCCAGGTTGCCTGGGCCTATTCCAGACCGATGCATCTCTAATTCCAGTGTACAGAGGAATCAGATTCTGATCCATGAGAATCCAAAGTGGGACTGAAGAGTCTAACACTCTGCATATCTAACAAGGTCCCAGGTGGTGCCAATGCTGCCATTCAGAGGGCGACTCGTGAGTGGTAAGACACAGAACATCCTAGAACACCTGGTACCAACGCTGCCATTCAGAGGGTGACACTCTTGAGTGGTAAGACACAGAACATCCTAGACCACCACAGGCCTACATGGAACGCACTGTTTTTGCCTGCCCAGTGCCCATTCTCCCTAGGAAACCACCTTCAGTACATTCCCTTGACCACCACACTTACGTCAAAGACGGGCCCCTAGTGAGCCCAGGGACCTGGAACTTGTGGAGAAACTGGATGTCTTCTTTTTTTAGAGACAGAGTCTCTTTACAAGGATATTCAACGTGCACAAAGCTTATGGGGCTGCCTTCACCAGACTTCAAGGACGTCAGAGGGTGATTTTCAGAGACAGGGTAAGTATTGAGAGAGCTCTACGAGTTCACTCTCTTTCCTTTGAAAAAAAGGAGGGGGAAGGAAGGGGAATTTTCTACAATTATCACTAAGAAAATTATTTGCAGCTATTTTGATGAGACACAACTTTATAGAAAAGCAAAAATGGCATGTTGCAGGATCCATTTACTCTAGCACAGTTTAAGCTCCAAAGAAAGGGAAGTCAGTCATCATTTTTTCTCCCCCAGTGCCTCTAACTGAGAGAAACTCCAAGCAGTTTGAGCTCATCCAACACTTTCTTTATGCTCGTTTACTTACATGGCACTTTCTAGACTGTTTGCTCTGAAAGCAAGAACGCGTCTTAGTTATCCTTTTTCACTCTCAGGACAAAACTCAGCAATGGACACACAGCAGAGTAGGATGACCTACTAAGTGTCGGCATCCTGCGCAACACCTGGCATTTGTTATCCTCTGACACGTCCCTCTGACTTACCCCCCGCCCCTTTTTTTGAGACATAATCTCACTCTGACACCCTTGGTAGAGTTCCAGGGCATCCATCTTAGTTCACAGCAACCTCAAACTCCTGAGTTCAAGTGATCCTCCTGCCTCAGCTTCCCAAGTAGCTGGGACTATAGGCGCCCACCATAACACCCAGCTAGTCTTTCTATTTTTAGCAGAGACGGGCTCTTGCTCTTGCTCTGGCTGGTCTTAAACTCCTGAGCTCCAGCAATCCTCCCACCTCAGCCTCCCAGAGGGCTGGGATTACAAGCGTGAGCCACTACACCTGACTCCTCTAACCCCCTTTGAGAACAGTTCTCAGTGGTTCTCTGGGAAACCAAGGTTCAGAGCACACTGACAAACTTAAGCTGGTTACATCTAGAAACAATATTTAAACCAAATCTATCTGTCTATCTACTCAGTTCCAAAGTCCACACCCACCCCCTCAACATCCTGCACCTGAATTATGATGCTTCGGTGAATACTTCTAACCAGGAATACAAAACACTCTCCTTGCCACGTTCACTACCTGTGGCCACAGGATTCTCTCTAGTTCCCCTCCACTCCCCCCTGTCTTCTCTGCTTCCTACTGCTTCTCCATTTCATTTCCACACTACTTACCTGCAGCGGGAGGCCACAGGCCTCCCTTGCTGAAAGACAATGTAGCCATCAAGGCAAGGACACCCTGGCAAATTTGATACATCTTCTCTGGCACCCCACAACACACAGAGGGAAGAAAGCCCACTGCAGGGCCAGTGACACAGCATGAGGGATGTCCCCAGGTTCCTGTATTTTTGGCCTACAACTACCACAGGAAGCTCATCCCTGTGCCCTGTCAACCTCCAAAAGAAAGAAAAAGAAACAATATATATAAGAAACAAGGTCAAGAAGACCAGAGGAAGGGAGGCCTAGCCAAGACCTCATTTCTATTATCCTATGACCGTGAAGTTACAATTCTCTGTAACAACGTTAAGCAAATCCTGGAGAATATACACAAGGAGGAACAAAGACTGTTCTATGTGACATGGCCTAATGACCATCAGCAGGAAAATGGCTAATCACCTCTGTGACATACTTTCCACAATAAAATACTACACTGCAATTACTTAATAAAAGGACTAGGTTAATGTATTAGGGATCAACAATAAGGTATTTCTAAAAACCATTATGAAATGAAAAAAGCAAACAGTACAATGATAAATAAAGTGTATTACAATTTGTTTTATTAAATAATCTCTGTGGCCCTCCACCTGTATTTCTAGCACTCTCGGAGGCTATATGGAATGCTTGATCTCAGGAGTTAGAGACCAGCCTGAGCAAGAGCAAGACTCCGCCTCTAAAAAAACAAAAATAGCCAGGCACCATGGCAGGCGCCTATAGTCCTAGCTACTTGGGAGGCTGAGGCAAGAGGATCAAGCCCAAGAGTTTGATGTCGCTGTGAGCTATAATGCCACAGCACTCTACTGAGGGCAACAGAGTAAGACTCTGTCTCAAAAAGAAAATAAATAAAATAATCTCTGTGTTTGTATAAATATTTATCTGTAAAGCTATTACAGCAGCTCCATGCTTGGGGACGGAGGGATGAGAGAAAGCCATCCACAGATTTAAGCCCCAGCTAAAATGTTCTGAGAAGGAATATACTCATGTATGATACATAATATTTTAATTAAAGAAAAATGCCAGTGATGTCTGACCCAGGAGCAGATGTCCCTGTGCTCCTGACCCATTCATCCCTATGTGACACAGAGATGATTCCAACCTGAAAAGGCCATGTCCACTGGGACACATAGATGAGGTCTAGGGCCCTGGGGTGTGCAACCTTTTTTCTTCTCAATGTTGCACATTGGAAAAATAACTGTTCTCTTGGGCCACATATTAAATACTAACAAAAGCTGATTAAAAAAAAAAAAAAAAAAGTCCGTGCATACTTTTTGCAATATCCAACACCACAGTTAAGCAAAGCAGTCCTCAAATAATGTGCATTTGGCCTGCAGGCCCAAGGATGGACACCCCTGGTAGGCACTTCACCAACAAGCTGTGTCATGCTCAGTCACCACTCACCAGAATATGTCTGGGAAACCTTTATTTCGTCTGATGCCTTGTGGCTCTAGCATTATCTCTGACCTCCCTTCCTTGACTCCTTCCTACAGCTTTCCTGAGAATGTAGGCCTCTTGCTCTAGCCCAACTTTAAGTGGCTTGGTTTTGTAAATCTAATCTGGTAACAGACCCTGATCGTATGCCTATTCTATTTTCATTTTCCATGCTGAGTTCAGACATCATAGAGCCAGCCAGGGACCTACCTACAACCTCCAACAAGCAGCCACCACAAACCCAGGGTGCAAAGGACTTAACAATGTTAGGACAAGGCAGTCTCGACCGCCCACAGTCCAGGGGCCTGAGCCGCCCACACTGACTCCCAATCACAGCACCAGTCACCTGAGTTCTGAAAGTTCAGAATGACCTTGAGTCACCGAGAGCTAAATTTTAAAAGAGTTGCTTTCAAGTCCCAGTCCTACCACTGAGGACCTGTGTAAATGAAGGAAACTTTTTTTTTTTGAGATAGAGTCTTACTATGTCGCCCTCAGTAGAGTGCCGGTAGAGTGCAGTGGCGTCACAGGTCAAACTCTTGGGCTTAAGTGATCTGCCTCCCGAGTAGCTGGGACTACAGGCGCCCACCACAACGCCCGGCTACTTTCAGTTGCAGTTGTTATTGTTGGTTATCAGGTTCAGGCCAGGCTCAAATCTACCAGTCTCAGTATACGTGGCCAGCACTGTACTTACTGAGCTACGGGCACCGAGTCTGAAGGAAAGTTTTTCTGTCAGCCTCATAGCTTTCGCATTTCTAAGGTGGAGACAGTACCTTAGAAGCCGATAGCTTCTTGCATACTTAAAGTTGGGCTAGAGCAGGAGGCCTACATTCTTAGGGAATCTGAGGCAAAAAGTCAAGGTAGGTAGGTCAGAGATAATGTTGGAGCCA
Organism: Otolemur garnettii; assembly: GCF_000181295.1. Lineage (NCBI taxonomy): Eukaryota > Metazoa > Chordata > Mammalia > Primates > Galagidae > Otolemur > Otolemur garnettii. The sequence goes on from NW_003852410.1 coordinate 26,060,655, forward strand.
CAAGGCATCAGACAAAATAAAGGTTTCCCAGACATGAGCCTATCTTGTGGGGTAATAGGAGGATTAAATGAAAACATGCAAAGTGCTAAATTTCAAGACCTGCAACATACCATTCAATGTGTGTTAGGAGTTGGCAGGCCCAGTGGTGACTCGCACCTGTAATCCTAGCACTCTTGGAGGCGGAGGCAGGAAGCATACCTGACCTCAAGAGTTGGACACCACCCTGAGCAAGATGGAGACTCCATGCCTACTAAAAAGAGAAAAACAAGCCAGGCATGGTGGCAAGCACCTGTAGTCCCAGCTACTCAGGAAGCTGAAGAAAGAGGATCACTTGACTCCAGGAGTTTGAGGTCACTATGAACTATGACGCCAAGGCACTCCACCTATGGTGACAAAGTGAGACTCTGTCTCCAAAAAAAAAAAAAAAAAACGATAGGAGTTGGCAAACTTTTTCTCTAATAGACCACACAGTAAAAATTTCATTGTGTACAGGCTGTACAGCACTCTGCTGCTACAGTGCTGCTTATAACAAATGGGGCCAGGTACAGTGGTGAGCACCTGTAATCCCACCTACTACAATAAGGTGGGAGGATCCCCTGAGCCCAGGAATTAGATGATGCAGTGAACCACAGTCACAGTGTGACCATAGTCACAGGCAACAGAACAAGTTATTCTCTCAAGTGAAGGAGGTGGCATGGTTGTGTTCCAATAAAACTTTATTTCATGGACCTGAAATTTCAATGTCATGATTTTATATATCTCAAAACATTATTTTTAATTTTTTAACAATTATAAATGTGAAAAAAACCCACCATACTTGGCTTACTACTATGCAACAAAGGCAGTGGGTCAGATTTGGTTCCAGGTTACAGTGTGCCAATCCGTGTGTTAGACGAAATCCTATAACCTACAGGGAGACCAATAAAATGTCAACCTACTACGCAAAATTGTTCCCCCTGCAGAGCACTGACTGTGACTGCTGCTTACTGCAGAACTCTCTAGCACTGGGCTACTTGAAGAAAACAACAGAACATTTATGAATTAGTATGTCTGGCTGCATATATGTGTGTATGCATACATATATAATATTAATATGCCTATATGTTAATGTATCCCTCCTAAATTTTGTATTTTTGATGATACCAGTAGAAGAGCACATCTGCAATTTGGAAAAATATATTGAATACTTTCTCCCTATAGTAAGAGAGCAGATCTAAAAGAGGCTGAGCAAGCGTCTTCTGTAAGTCTCTTTTCAGAAGCAGGACCCCTAACTGTAATAAAAAACAAATGATAGCCTGAACCTAACCGGAAGGAAGCATCACACAAATCTCAAGTGAGACATTCTTAAGTGACCTGTTGTCTTCAAAGGGCAAGGTCCCCAAAGAAAAAGCACCAGATTTAAGAGGACAACCAAATGGAATGTGTGAGTATGAATTTGGATCCTGGACCAGAAAAAAGTTAAAAAGAAAAGTATCTTAAAATCCATTGTTTTCCTATAAAAGACATCATTGAGCTAATCTACTAAATATGAATGAATACAGATTAGGTAACAGAACTACATCCAGGTTAATTTTCTGAGGTGGATGAGTCTATTATGCTGATGTCTTTGTTTTGAGAAACACACCTTGAAGTGTTTAAAAGTCAAAGAGCATCATGTTTGCATCTTACTCTCAAACTATTCAAGGAAAAAAAAGTGTGTCTGCTGGGGAGTTAGGGAGGGATGTTTGTATATGGCTATGTAGAAATAAAAACAAAGCAAATGTGATCAACTTAATATATGAAGAATCTGAGCAGAACGAGATACAGGAATTTTCCTGTACAATTTTTGCAACTTTTCTGGAAATCTAAAATTATTTAAAAAATTTAAAATCTAAGAACAAATGATAGCTACAAGTTCCCTGTCAAAGCCCTTTATTGAGAACATTTTCTGTTTCTATTTTACAAAATAATGCAGGGAAGCTGGGCATGGCCCTCGCCTCTCTAATGCTAGCATTCTGGGAGGCTGAGGCGGGTGGGTTGCTTGAGGTCAGGAGTTCGAGACCAGCCTGAGCAAGTGAGACTCCATCGTTACCAAAAATCGAAAAATTAGCCAGGCATGGTGGCACACACCTGTAATCCCAACTACTTGGGAGAATCAGACAAAAGAGGATCACTTGAGCCCAGGAGTTTAACGATGCTGTGAGAGATGACACAGCACTGTAGCCTGGGAAAACAGAGTGAGACCCTGTCTCAAAAATAATAAAAATAATAACGTAGGGTGGTATTTGCCATCAGTGCTACAAAGAGGCTTACATCAAGATTGTGTCCAATGTCACCACAGGCCCTTAATTTCTGCCCTGGGTAAAATAAACAGGAATCAAAGCACTTCCTCCATCCTCGTAACAACAGCCCCTGCAGTAGTTCCATCGCAGATAACCTCCCTGGCCTTGGCCCCCACCAGGTTAGTCCCACCTGCTCTGCATCCCATGTGAGCAGAGGACCAAGAAGCAGGCCAACACATCTGGGTATAGAAATAGCTGGGTGACACTTGGCCCTACAAAGGAATCAACATGGAAAGAAAATGACGGCCCAGTCTGTCTGATGATACCCTAGCATTTCCATATCCATGTCAGTCAAAGAATTCAATTAGAGTCATTCCAGGAAACAGATCCAAGACACATGGGACATCCACGGCAAATGATGCCCCCCTGTTCCCACTGCCTTTCCCATCCCTGTTATTCCAGGTCACCAATTCTCATGACCCTACTAGTCTCATCACTGGGGCCAGTTCCTTCCCAGGAAGCCAGACTCTCAAGAGCAGTAACTTTTCAGTACTGTCACCCCAACAGAAAGACAACTTTAGAAAGCTATGGTTCACTTTTACACTGCTGGTGGGACTGCAAACTTTTTGGAAGACAGTAGGGAGAATCCTCAAAGAACTCAAACTAGACCTCTCATTTGATCCTGCAATCCCATTACTGGGCATCTACCCAGAAGAAAAAAAGTCATTTTTTCATGAGGCATTTGCATTAGACTGTTTATTGCTGCTCAATTTACAGTTGTCAAATTGTGGAAACACCTAAATGCCACCAATCCAGGAAGGGATTAACAAGCTGTGGTATATGTACACCATGGAATACTATTCAGCCACTGAAAAAGATGGAGAGTTTCTGTCTTGTGTATTAACCTGGATAGATGTGGAACACACTCTTCTTAGTAAAGCATCTCAAGAATGAAAAGGCAAGAACCAATGTACTCAATTCTGACATGAGGACAACTGATGCTAATAAATGGCAGGGAGTGGGGAATGGGGGAGCAGAGAGAGGGAAGGAGAGGGGTGGGTTAGGGGGGTCACGGTGTGTGACACATCTCTTGGGGGCGGGACACAATGATAAGAGGTACTTTATCTAACAAATGCAATCAGTGTAACCTGGTATCTTGTACCCTCAATAAATCCCCAACAACTAAAAAAAAAGGAAAGTGGTGGTTCCAATAAATGAAAGAAAGAACAGTCAAGCTTTAGTTTCCTATCAGTGACCAGCGGCGTCCAAAGCAAGGATATCTGAAACCATCTCCAATTTCCCTGCATCAAGAAGGTGCTCACTAGTTGCCATATCATCTTCATACACCACAGTCCAATCCCAAAACTCTTACTTGAAAATGACCTGCTAATTGGGTCCCCAGTGCCTCCATTATAAATAGATACTACAACTGGCAGTGCAATTAGCAAGCTTCTGCTGCCAAGACAACCACTCCTCCCCCTCCAACTGAAGAACTTACCCTTCCTGACCTTAAGTTTCAAATCCTAGATACTTGGAGACAGAAAAGGTCTACTCAATCAGCAGGATCTATCACCTAATAAAAGCAATTAAAGTAGTAATTAATTCAAATTCCATACTAGCAAAACAAGGCAAAAGGAAAAAGAAGAAATATTAAGGAAAAAGTAAACTGATTTCCTTTGCCTTAAGTCCACAGGCCTCACCAAAAATCCATGGGATGAACCAGTAGCCCAATCAGGGTCCTCATTTTTCTTCTATGACCAATTTGACGGTTTCACAAGGAAGGCAGCAGCACCTGGCACATAGTAGGTCCCTAACAAATTAAACAGACTTGAGAGAAAACAAGGGCACTGCGTTAAGAATTTGCTGCTGTCAAGAGAGGAAGAAGAAGGGAGGAGTGGGGAAGGGAATAGCAGAGAGAGGAAGGAGGGAGAGGGGTGGGGTCTTGGTATGTGCCACACCTTTTGGGGGCAAGACAAGATTGTAAGAGGGACTTTACCTAACAAATGGTTTATTGTCCCCTCAATGAATCCCCAACAATAAATTAAAAAAAAAAAAAAAAAAAAAAAGAATTTGCTGCTGTCAACTAAAGGAGAATTTGGATCTTCATCATTTATCTCCTAATAATCAAGCTGGGTACTGAGTAAAAGATATTTTAACACTCACAGTATGATTTCTAAAATGCATCAACAACCCATCCGAAGGCTACACACCAAACAGCAAATCATTATTTATGAGTATGAAGATTACAGGTGATTTCTCTTTTCCTCCAAGTACCTTTATGAATTCTTTTTTTTTTTTTTGTAGACAGTCTCACTCTGTTGCCCTGGGTAGAGTGCTGTGGCGTCACAGGTCACAGCAACCTCAATCTCTTAGGCTTAAGTGATTTTCTTGCCTCAGCCTCCCAAGCAGCTGGGACTACAGGTGCCCGCCACACGCCCAGCTATTTTTTGGTTGTAGTTGTCACTGTTGTTTGGCAGGCCAAGACTGGGTTCGATCCAGCCAGCTTTGGTGTATGAGGCTGGCACCCTAGCCACTGAGCTACATGCGCCAAACCAATTCCTTTATTTTCTATAAGAAACATTTATACCTCAATAATCAGTGAAAAAAATGATGAAAAACAGATTAAAATAGCATTCTCATTCAAACAGAGAAAGCAGTCTTCAACCCCTAACATGCACCAAAATCACCTAAAGATCTTGTTGAAATATAAATTCTGATTCTACTGGTCTGGGTTGGGGCCAAGATCCTGTATTTCTAACAAGTTACCATGTAAGGGTTGGACAAAACCAATGACACTGTGATTGCTAAGGACCTATAAAACACAGAAATAATTTGACATGCCAGTAATCCTAGTTTTCAAGACATGATGATGGTAACAAGGCCTTAAATCAAAGCAGGGCAACATAAGAAAAGTCTTACCACAAAATATTAATGCATTTTGGGCATCAGCCAGGAAGAGGAGAAAAAAACAAAAACTTGAACTTTACTTGAAAGTACAGTGCTCTGCTGGAAGCACTTGTCTTTGTAGTTAAAAACAAATGAAATTGCTTCTTATTGATTTTAATTTAGGTTGGAACACTTGCTGTCCAATAATGCCAGAAAAGGAAACTGTAAGTGGGGACAAGATATGATAAGAGAGCTAACTCTGGAGGTAATCAGCCACTCTGCTGACCTCCCGTCTGACAGTAGTTAAAACATGACAGAAAGGATTAGGTGTGGACAAAATATTATATACCCAGACATACAGCTTTGCATTAATCTCATCCTCCAGGGCTTCTTACCATTATGGACTCTTTTTATTATTTTTTAAATTCAGGCTCTAAATGTTGTTCAATTAAGTTTTACTCGTTTCCTTACAGATCCTTAGGATTCTAATTTACAAATAAAATCAAGAGAAGCAGTTAAAGCTAAGTGTTATCAGCATGTCTCCTCAAGAGAGGCTGTCCCTAGCACCAAAATAAAAGTCCTCGATTCCTGAAGATAAAAAGCTCAAAACTAATGAACCCAAAAACCAAGCAGAGGAACAGAACCACTGTTAAAGGACTATTTTCGGCAGGCAGGACAGAAGGCTCCTGTCCTTCTCGACATACTTCATTATCTACCCTTTTGTGTAATTCCAATGAATAGTGGTGCCTTTCGAGTAAAAAATGACCCAAGTCAACCTTTGGGTAATGCTGGCAGAAAAATACACCAAGAGGATCTTGGAAATCTCAAAGAGTCCAGTGAAGACCCAAACAATCTGATTTTGGAAGGGACAGGATTAGAGTAGCTCTGAGGATTCAGGGAGCAGGAACTGGGAAAGATAAGGGTGTTCTTGTTTCATCTGGCTCAAGATACCAATTCCAGGGGAAAAAGGAGTTTGTACCACCCTCAACAAGAGGAGAGGGGGAATGGGTGGAGGGAGGGTGATTGGAGGGATCACTTCTGAGGTTTATCTTACAGGAGTACAAGTGAATCTTTCTAAGAGTAGAATGTGAACGTTTTAAAACAATAACTGAGAAAATGACATGAAGGCTGTGTTGACCAGTTTGATGGAAGTATTTCAGATTGCACGTGAAATCCCCACACTGTACCCCAGAAGTGCATTAATGTACATAGTTACCATTCAATTAAAAAAAAAAAAAAAAAACAAGAGGAGAACAGAGGCCCCATCAACAGAGAACCCCAACAAGACCATGGAGAAGAGATCAAGACCCAAAGAGGAGCACTCTGGGAGGCCAAGGCAGGTGGATTCCTTGAGCTCAGGAATTTGAGACCAGCCTGAGCAATAACAAGATGCCAGTCTCTACTAAAAACAGAAATACCATCCAGGCATGGTGGCACATGTCAGGAGTCCCAGCTGTTTGAGAGGCTGAGGCAAGAGGATCGCTCAAGCTCAAGAGTCTGAGGTTGCTGTGAGGTACGATGACACCAGGGCACTCTAGCCTGGTGACAAAAAAAAAAAAAAAGGAACAAAGGTGCTACTAGCAAAAAATGTTAGAGCCGCTGGGTAAGCAAGAGTAAAAGCAGTGCAGCGAGAACAACCAACCAAATCAGTGGCAACGTGCTCACTCGCTAGGGCCCAGTGTTTTCCTGGGCTCTGTAAGAACCATTATCCCATCTCATAGATGAGGAATTTGGGGAACTAGGAATGCAAAGCCAATCCTTAACAAAGCAGGGACACACCACAGTCTCAGTTTACAAGACCACTGTGAGAAACGCATTGAGTCTCGCCCTGTGCAATGTACAGTGTTCACAGACAACACAACCAAGTCCAAATGCCTGAGCCTGGCATGCAGGGGCCAATCCACACACCCAACAATGGCTACCATGCCTCTCAAATCTCTGCAGGGTCCATCTGCAAGGTGACAGTCACTAATGGCTTTCTAGCACAAAGGCACACTGAGATACAAGGCAGACATGAGTCCAGGTCCCAGAAATGCAAGACTCTGCGCGACGAATAGCTGTTTACCTACTGGTCAACTACCCTAGGTTTATTATCGCCTCTGCTCACTTCAAGACATACACATAAAATATCAGCCAAGCTACTCCCAGCCAAGTATTTCATTTCACTACACTACTGCTCCTGAAGACTTAGGGTCTCAAGTTTGAATCAGTATTTCTGCATTTATCTTCAGCCTTACACAGCAATACAAACTGTTTTAGAAAATTTCATGTTATTTCCCTAATTTATACACATTTTTAGAAACCCTATAACACCAAGTAAAGTGCTAACACATGGAGTTTCCACTAATAGTTGACCTGAATCCATCATTTTCCTGGCAATAATGTACAAAAGGATACCTTCTTGTAGTTAAAAATCCTAATGTCCCACTGGATAGCTCACGCATTCACTGCCCTATCTACAAAGAAACAGTAAGGTCCAGAAGGTAACAGCTTCACCAAAGAGTCAGTCTGGTCATCCTTCCATACCCAGCATTCAACAAAAGAAAAAAAAAAGAGTACATGGATAAATTCACTAATTCCATCCTGATCAATCACAGCAAAGGCTCCCAGGGTTCAAATTATACTACTTCCTGCCTGTGGTCACCACTTTCCACAAATTATTCAACCTCACACTGGCTCCTCTTCCTGAGAAAGAGCATGGATCAGAGTCATGCCAGGACAATCAGAAACAATACACTGGAAAAAAATTTTATTTTTAGAAACAAGAGTTTCATTCAGTGTCCTGGGTAAAGTGCAATGGTGTCATCAAAGCTCACAGCAACCTCAAACTCCTGCGTTAGAGCAGTCCTCTTGCCTCAGCCTCCTCAGTAGCTGGGACTACAGGCATGAGCAACCACATCTGGCTAATTTTTCTGTTCTTAGTAGAGATAGAGCCTTGCTCTTGCTCAGGCTGGTCTTGAACCCCTGAGCTCAAGCAATCTACCACCCTCAGCCTCCAAGTCCTAGGATTACAGGCATGAGCCACTGCTCCAGCCTGTATTAGGAATTGTTACCACTTTAGCTATACATGACTTCTGCCCTTATAACTTTTATCATTTACATATTATGACATATATATATATATATGTTCATAAATACTTTTGTATATATTCAGCATTCCCAGTACCCTCATTCCTCCCCTCACCCCAAATTAAGGGTATTGCATCTGCCAAGTTCAAGAAGCAACTATAGGTTCTCTCATTTACTCTTTGTCTCAAAAAAAGTAAATAGGGGGTGGTGCCTGTGGCTCAAGGAGTAGGGTGTCAACCCCACATACCAGAGGTGGCAGGTTCAAACCTGACCCTAGCCAAAAACTGCAACCCCCAAAAAAAAAAAAAAAAGTAAATAAAGTAGGGCAAAGACTCACTCTGTCACCCTGGGCAGAGTGCAGTAGCCTCATAGCTCACAGAAACCTTAAACCAGGCATCCTCAAACTACAGCCCACAGGCCGCCTAGGACATTTATCCAGCCTGTCGGGTATTTCTGTCGCTGCTGCCTGTCCTGCTTAGCAGCCGACTCATCCTGGGGCCCACAGTCTGGCCCTCCAAAGATCAGAGGGACAGTGAACTGGCCCCCTGTTTAAAAAGTCTGAGGACTCCTGCAAACTCTTGAGCTCAAGTGATCCTCTTGCCTCAGCTTCCCAAACAGCTGGCACTATAGGCACCTGCCATCATACCTGGCTAGTTTTTCTACTTTTAGTAGAGACAGGGTATCATTGCTCAGGCTAGTCTCAAACTCCTAGCTCAAGTGAGCCACCTGCCTCAGCCTCCCAGAGTACTAGGAATACAAGAGTGAGCCACCCTGTCGGCCTCTCCTTTGCCCTTCTTCCCCTAAGCTCCCCTCTCACGCTGTTGTGGCCACAAGCTCTCAAACCAGCTAAGTACCGACTTAACTCATAGGAGACAAAAAGCTCCACAGCTGTGCGCAGCCTGCACTTAAACAGAGTTAGGAAACTAAGGAAAGAAAAGCACACCAGGAAACCTTTACTACTAAAACAGGGGCTGCAGTTGTGTGCAGAGAAAGACAGCTGAGCTGACCTTCCTTCTTACCCCTGAGCTTTCCCACTAGCGTCTGATTAGCTAGTGTCTGGAACTAATTAACAGGTGTGGCAAGAAAGAAAGGGGAAAAAAACCTTGGCAACTTTTCTCTCAGGGAATTAATGACTCTAGATTTACAACCCCTCCTTTAGGCTAGAACTACCAGAGAGCACAGTGAGATGGGATTCATTATTCACAGAATATCCACCGATTTGGCTTTTAAACATATCTACAACCAAGAAAAGTTTAAAATTCATCCCTGGCTGCTCTGACTGCTTCTTTGGCTATACACACATGGGTGGAAAGGATATCACCAAAAATGCCTGAGTGGAGAAGGCAAGAACTCTACTCATAACCCTTGGCTATGCTCTGGAACAAAGATAGCAATGAAGGAAGCACAAATATTTTCTCTCCATCAAAAGACATTACTTCTCTGTAATTACTCACAACTTCTAGAAACCAGTACAAATCACAGGCTACCTTGCTAACATGCCCTCTGCAGATGGAGGGTATAATGATATCCTGTTACCCAAGGTTACTTAAGAAGAGCTCCTAAAGAGTTTCTATAGCCAAAAGAAAAATAATAATCTTTTTTAACATTTATTTGATTTTATTTACTTTACTTTATTCAAGAAAGTCTCACTCTGTCACCCTGGGTAGAGTGCTATAGTATCATAGCCCACAGTAACGTCAAACTCATACTCTACTCAGCCTCCAGAGTGGCTAAGCCTACAGACACTAGCCACCATGCCTGGCTAGTTTTTCTATTTTTAGTAGGGACAGGGAAGCTTCTTATTCAAGCTGTTCTTAAACTCTTGAGCTCACATGGTCCTCCTGCTTCGGCCTCCCAGAGTACTAGATTACAAGCGTAAGCCACTGCGCCCAGCCAAAAAATAATCTTTAAATCCTTTTACTTATTTCTTGGCCATGGGGATAAAACATGTGTACCCAGTAAGGTTTTTTTTCCTTACTTTTTTTTAACACGTTACCATTTACTAAGTTTAAAATGAATGCTAGCATCTCATTAACCATAAATCAGAGTACATCAATCGTTGAATAGTCTGGGGGTTAGGGCACTGACACCCCCTCCCCAAACAGTCAATAATCCCCGCAGAACTTTTGACTTCCCCAAAACTTAACCTACCAATAGCCTACTGCCGACTGGAAACCTTACCAATAAGAAAAACAGTCAACTAACATATAAACAGCATCTACACATATTTTATGAATTTATGGCATATCTTTTTCTTAATTATTTTTGTTTTAAATTTATTTTATTGGCCCAATATGATCCAGCTCATTCACTGAGTTACAATGTTTACGGTCACTGTTTTTTATTTTTAAATTTCAACATCAACTTATGGTGTACACTAGGTTTTTGTTACATGGATGAATTCTACAGTGGTGAAGTCAGGGCATTTAGCAATAACTGCTACCTGAATAGTGTATATTGTACCCAGTATGTAATTTTGAGACAGAGTCTCACTTTATCACCCTGGGTAGAGTGCCATGGCATCATAGCTCACAGCAAACTCAAACTCCTGGGCTCAAGCAATTCTCGTGCTTCAGCCTCTTGAGTAGCCCACCACAACACCTGGCTACCAGTATGTAATTTTAGATCCCTCACCCCGCTCTCATCCTCTGAGTCTCCAAGTCCATCATACTACTTTGGGTGACTTGTATATCCACCCTGTTTAGCTCCCACTTACAATGAAAACATGTGGTATTTGTTTGTTCATGCCTGAGATACTTCACTTAGGATAACAGTCTCCACTTCCATCCAAGTTGCTGCAAAAGATTATTTCACTCTTTTTGGTGGCTAAGCAGTACTCCAGGTATGTGTGCATGTACACATTTTCTTTATCCACTTTATCAGGTAATGGGCACTCAGGCTGATTCCACACCTTTACAATTGTGAATTGGGCTGCCATAAACATTCAAATCCAGGTGTCTTTTTGATGTAACAACTACTTTTGCTCTGGGTGGATCCATACTAGAATTGCTGAATTAAATGGCAGGTCTACCTTTAGTGCTTTGAAGCATCTCCATACTGTTTTCCATAAAGACTATACTAATTTGCATTCCCATCAACAGTGGGTAAGTGTTCCCTTTTCACTGCATCTGTGCCAACATCTATTTTTTTTTTTTA
>NW_003852410.1:26072309-26094858 GCF_000181295.1 Otolemur garnettii
GTTTTTAATAATGGTCAATCTGATAGGGGCAAGAAGGTATCTGGCTGTCTTTTTAATTTGCATTTCTTTGATGATTAGTAATGTTAAACATTATTTGTGTCCTTGGCTATTTATGTATGTTCTTTTGAAAAATGTCTGGTTTTTCAGTATTTCTAGGCTATATGGTTTGTGGGTTCTTTAAATTGTCACAAATCTCCCCCAAATTTTCCAATTTTATTATTGAAAAAAATGTGTTTAAGAGGACCCTTGTTCAAGGGTCAACTGTAAATACAAAGATTTGTCCCCATGGATCCCTATTACAGCCAAGTGCCAAGAATTAAGGCATCTCTTCAGGTCAGCCTTCAGTCCTCTCTCCTGACCTTTCCCCTTCCAGAACTCAGCTGTCAGTCTTAAGGACCCAAACTTCAAGCCAATCAGTGCACTTCAGGGATGGTTATCTACATATGAACAGAAGCCCCATGTTGTTAGATCCCTGGCTTTGGAGTCAGAAGCCTGGTCCCATACTGAGCAAGTTTCTTAACTCAGCAAGACTCCTAGATGCACACCTTGGAAAGGCAAGGATGAATTACAGATAATGTGTCAACCCTCCAACACGAGGCTACTTTATTTCACTGGATCTTGATCATAGTAGGCGTTCAATAAATGGTGGTTTATGGTAGCTGCATAAACCGTAGGGTTCGGTGTAGACACCCACAGAAGGAGTAACAGCAGAATGTCAGTGTGTGCTCCCTCACTGCACAGGACTGGCTAGTGAGGGAAATGCTCTGCCCTGGGGCTCACAGTGGAAAATACTACACAGGAGTAAAACTCCCAGGCCTAGGGAGGGATAGGGGACAGGGAGCTGTCACTAGTGGTACACAGAGGTGATCACAGCACTCTCCAAGAAGGATGTGCCTTGATAACCCAGCCATGGATAACTTGAATCTCTGGTGGACAGAAAGGTCTCAGGACTAGTCTCTCTTTTTTTTTTTTTTGAGACAGAGTCTCACATTGTTGCCCTCGATAGAGAGCTATGACGTCACAGCTCACAGCAACCTCAAACTCTTGGGCTTAAGCGATTCTCTTGCGTCAGCCTCCCAAGTAGCTGGGACTACAGGAGCCCACCACAATGCCTGGCTATTTTTTGGGTTGCAGTTGTCATTGTTGTTTAGCTGGGCCAGATACGAACCTACCAACTTCGGTGTATGTGGCTGGCGCCATAACCACTGAGCTACGGGCGCCGAGCCAGGACTAATCTCTTTTAAAAGTCACTCTGAATTCTAGCTCTGCTGAAGAATATAATAAAGAAGTCCTCAGAGAACTCCCCTTCTTCCCACTCCCATGTGAGCACGTACAGCTGCTCTCAGAAGCCCTCGCCTGAGTTTCCGAGACAAGCTCAGGGTGGGGCGTGATGATGCCCCAATGCCCCTTCAACACCCTAAAGTAAAGACTTCAACATCCTTTTTATCCCTGGTGAAAGAAGTTACCAGTGAAAACAGATTCTTACCACCTGCAGCAAAGGTGCAAACTTATCCACCCTGCCAAACACCCCCTGGAAAAGAACCATCCCCATCATGAAGTTGAAAACAAATAATAGGGTTTCCCAGCTGCCTCACCCCCAGCACCAGCCACCCTTGCCCACGTTCTTGGCCTCAGACCACACTCGGACACAGCAAACCCCAAGCTAGAAGCCCTTCTAGGTGGATCTAGCAGAGCTTTCTGATATGAGTATGTCCTATCTGTCTTTCACATTTTCCCCATTTTCCTTTCCAAATTACATAGCAAATTGGAGCGTACAGAGAATATTTACTCCACTTGGAAAAGACACTCATTTTAACATTCTGTTGGGAAAAAGAACCAAGCATTCTAAAAGGGAATTTTGGGTATCTCTAAACTATACAGACCCTGAGATCACCACCCAATCCAACTGACCAAATAAATCCATAGCTGTATGAAAGTCTGGACCTCTGGCAGTAACTTGGGAGTCCAGAGCTTAGATCCTATGTGAGCCTGGCTATTAACAAAATACCCAGGAAAGCAAATGCAAGGATCCAGGATTCCAAAATCCTCCTGCGCCAGGCACGATGAATTAGCACTTTGTCGGGAGCTTCTGTGGCCGATGCGTAGTCTCTGAAGATCTCCAAGGTCCCTGCAGCTTTTCACACTGCTGAGAAGGAACTAGGTCAGTATGCTCAAGGTATCCCAGGCTGCCCCTGGATTTGGTCCACAGCAAGGGCCAGTCTGTCTGCAACCCTCTACAGGCCCCAAGATGCATCACTAACAGGAACCAGAAAAGGAGGAAATTAGCACCAGGAACTCTCAGAAGCCCACTGATGAGCCGGCAGAATAACAATAACAGCTATTATCTTCCATTGATTCCTAGATGCCAGGCCTGTGCCATATGCCTTATGTAGCTTACCTCATTCGTTCCTCAAACAACCTGATGGAGCAGAGACTGTGAGCCCATTTCACAGACAGGCAAGCGAGCACACAAAGCTAAGTGATTCCCAACCCATTCCCCTGATATACCCGGAATATCCCAATGACAGTACCTCCTACAAGGAGGGTGGGAAAAGAGGTAATTAGTGTCGCACAGGCAACTATGAACATGAAATGCTCTTCTGGAAGGTGAGGTAAAGGTTGTACAGAGAACTCTAGACCAGTGATGTCTGATAAAAATACAGCGCAAGCCACAAATGTGAGTCCCATGCATAATTTCAAGTTTTATGCTAGTCACGTGAAAGAGTACAAAGGAATAGGAGATACTCATTTCACTATTTTCTACTTAAAATTTTTCAATTTTCTACTTGAAAATTTTAATGAGATACTACACAAACTTTGTAATATGTCTTCGCACTCCAGTTTATGTTTTATATTTACAGTGCACCTTGATCTGGACAAGCTATATTTCAATAGCCACATGTGGCTGGCTGGCTTCCAGACTGAACAGAGCAGCTCTACAGACATTACTTAGGAAGTAAGATAAGGTTCAACATCAAAAGGGATCTTTATAGGGAAAAGTTCACATCCAAGGAACAAATACAGGATTAAACAAAGTCGCTCAAGTCCTTGGCATATTACCAAACACCAAAATTTATCTGATGTCAGCTGCATGAAAGAATTCCCCTCACCTTTCGTTCTTACTCTCTAATTTCCTTATCAAAAAAACACTGATCAGAAGACCACTCAAATTTTGAGAAACGAGTTACCCTAAAGGTAACAATGTTTATTCAGAGTAAACACAAGACATTTTACTGGGTATAAATAAGAGGAAAAGGATCCATTAAGTCAGCCACAGTTTGAAAAACTGCTGTCACCAAGCCCATTCTTAACACTTACTTAAATAGCTAAGAATTCAAAAAGGTGTCACGTTGGAATACAAACAGTCCTACAAGTGCATAATCTGATGCAAAACCTTTGGGCTTTGAAGAAAGGAAAATAAGCAAGTAATTTTTAGATCCCTAAACCTCCATTAGTGGATCTCAGCAATTATAATATGATGTAATCACCATCAAGAGACTGGATTTCTTTCTCTGAATAAACAAATGTGAGTCAAATCTGAGTCCAGATCACTTTTACAGATCAGAAAAAATTTTAAACATTGCCCATGTAACAGCATACCTATTTGTAAGATATAAAAGCCTCTTGGACATGCTTCTCCTTATTATGCGGAGGTTTTTTGTTTCCTTTTGAGACAGAGTCTCATTATGTCAGTCACCCTCAGTAGAGTGCCGTAGCATTACAGCTCACAGCAACCTCAAACTCTTGGGTTTAAGCGATTCTCTCGCCTCAGCCTCTCAAGTAGCTGGGACTACAGGCAGCCACCACAATGCCCAGCTATTTTTTTTTTTTTTTGTAGTTGTTGTTGCAGTTGTCATTGTTGTTTTAATAGGCCCAGGCTGGGTTTAAACCCACTACCCTCGGTGCATATGGCCGGCACTGTAACCACTGTGCTATAGGCACGGAGCCCTTATTGTGCTGTTTTTGAAGGCTGGCTAATAGAACAGCTCAGAGATGGCACAAGAAATCCTCTCCCAGGCCAACTCTTGCAAAAGATTCTAAGATATATTTCAGGCTTTAGCAACAGAGAATTCTGTGATCAGTTAGCAATGTCTGTCACAGCTAGAGGAATGGGGACCATTATCTCAAATGCTAATCTCCAACCCTTCTGTAGAAAAACCAGGACTTAACACACAGCGACAGAAAAGTATGTGCTTCTCACTTTCACTGACTGTTTAAATGTTCACCTGCACCTAAGGCAGTGATTCTCAACCTTCCTAATGCCACGACCCTTCAATCCCTTTAATATAGTTCCTCATGTTGTGGTGACCCCCAACCAAAAAATTATTTTTCCTGCTACTTCATAACTATAATTTTGCTACTGTTATGAATTGTAATATAAATATCTGATATGCAGGATCTATTTAGGTGACCCCTGTGAAAGGGTTGTTCGACTTCCAAAGGGGTGGTGACCCACAGTTGAGACCCACTGACCTTAGGGCATAATGGCCCCTACACTAACACAGACATACACCGCAAGGCATGGGCATCCTAACACTGATAATCTCAGTAATGAGAATACCAAGAGTAGCTTATAAACCTTCAAGTTGGGGATATTTAAGGCAAATTAAACCCTAATAGCATTTTTCACTTAGTCTCTGTCAGTAAAATATTCCTGGTTAGCCTTGTGGACCTTCAATCCACCCCCCACTGCTGTGCTGGCAAAGAAGGAAGCCTGAGGGCTGTCAGTGACCTTCACTCCCATTCTGCCACTTCCTCAGCTGCAGGAGCTTCTCTCTCCCTGACTTCCAGCCTTCCCCCCTCTTCACAGGGTTGCATGGCTTTGAGAACCCATTTATGCAAACATTTGTTTCATAAATCTTCAGCAAAGGCTATTAAAAACAGGTACTATGGCTCAGTGCCTGTGGCTCAAGCGGCTAAGGTGACAGCCACATACACCTAAGCTGGCAGGTTCGAATCCAGCCTGGGCCCGCCAAACAACAATGATGGTTGCAACCAAAAAACAGCTGGGGCATGTGGTGGGCGCCTGTGGTCCCAGCTATTTTGGAGGCAGAGGCAGGAGAATCACTTGAGCCCAGGAGTTGGAGGTTGCTATGAGCTGTGATGTCTCAGCACTCTACCCAGGGTGCAAGAGCTTGAGGCTCTGTCTCAAAAAACAACAACAAAAAAACCCAGTACCATTTATAAGACTCTGTGTGGCTAATGCTTTTCTGGTACTTTGCACACATATCTCATTTAATCTTCACAATGATTCTATAAAGTTGAAATTCTCATTATCCCCATTTTATAGATGAGAAACCAAAAAAGAAAATTAACTGGCCAAAGTTAACAAAGGAAAGAACTGGAATTCACTCCACATCTGTAGTTTTATTTTAAACATGCATCTACACCAGCCTCTTTCATCAGAATCTACCTACCATTAAAAGTCTCATTCCCTCAGAACCCTGCTAATTCAAGGTCCCAATGCATATAAGAATTATTCCCACAAAATCCTTTGTGTATGTGGTCAGAAAGTTTATATTTTCCCTAGATTACCCAAAGCTAAACTTTCCCTCCACGAATTCAAGAACCAGCAGCTTCCCCCCCCCTTCTCAACTGAGAAGTTTTACACATCCTAAAAAATGTGAGAAAGAACTTTAATGCCAGAGCTATCCACTGAGTGGTTTCTGTTTGCCCACACCAAAACTCATTTTGAAATCTGATCCCCAACATGAGGGTATTAAACTATGGGGCCTAGGCCAGGGGTGGGTGGCTCATGCCTGTAATCCTAGCACTCTGGGATGCTGAGGTGGGTGGATGCCTGAGCTCACAAGGTCAAGACCAGCCTGTGCAAGAGCAAGACCCCATCTCTACTAAAAACAGAAAAACTAGCCAAGTGAGGTGGAAATAAAAATAAAAAAAGATGATGGGAGCCTACTAAGGATCTCTGGGTCATGGGGGCAGATCCCTCCTCATGAATGGGTTATTTCAGTCATGAAGTTCATGGTCTGGGGAGACTGGGTTAGTTCTCGTGGGAATGGATTAGTTCCCTCCAGAGCAAGGGTTGTTACAAAGCCAGGACACCCCTCAGGTTTTCTCTCCTCACACGACTGCTTCCACTTGACCTTCTCTGCCAGGTTGTGACTTAGCACAAGAGCCCTCCCCAGAAGTCAGAACCGTGAACTTCTGCCTCCAAAACCATGAGCCAATAAGCCTCTTTTTTGAGACAGACTCACTTTGTCGCCCTCAGTGAGAGTGCCCGGTCATCATAGCTCACAGCAATCTCAAACTCTTGGGCCCAAGTGATTCTCTTGCCTCAGCCTCCCAAGTAGCTTGGGAGCCCACCACAACAGGCTATTTTTAGAGACATGGTCTCCCTCTGGCTCAAGCTGGTCTTGAGCTCCTCAGGTCAGGCAATCCACCCGCCTTGGTCTTGCAGAATGCTAGGGTTACAGGTGTGAGCCACTGTGCCTGGCCTAATAAACCTCTTTCCTTCATAAATTACCCAATCTCAGATATTCTGTTACAGCCACACATAATAGACTAGGACAAGCACCCGATGTGACAGGAAATTTCAGCAGTTTCTGCCCAAATTGAGCAATTGAGAAAATAAGGGGCTGGTGCTTAAAACTGTCAAGAAATTTCCCATACCCTCCACTCACGGCCTTCATACACATGTAAGTAGAAGAAAATGACTAGTTTTAGAAAAGAAAACAACTGGTTGAAAGAGGGATAAAACAGAGCAGTCATCAACTAGCAGTGTGTTCTAGAAAACTTAGCTTCTGCCTAAGCACGTCTGAAATCACCATGATTCACCAGCTAACATCTGTCTCTCATTGAGGGCAGGAGGCACAGACAGTCAGTTCATGCAAGCCCCAAATCTGCCCAAAGCCATTTCTAGACAACAGAGCAACATACATCTTCATGCTTTAGTCAGTGAGGCAAGGTCCACTACCTCTCCATACTTCATTCACTATTTCTAGAACTACCAAAGAGAAACAAGAATGTCTCTTTCTGGATCAACCTTAAAACCAAGACTGCTTCTGACAAAACAAACACCACATTCATAGCATTTAACCTAAGTCATTCCACTAGAGGAAAAGAAGGTTTGCCGGCACTACTACCAGCAAAACATAGTCCTGATGTCCCAGACATTTGCCCCCTAGTCCGAAGAGATTACAGTCGTTCTCAACCTTCCTGATGCCGTGAACCTTTAATACCATTAAGAGCGTATCGAGAACCGCTGGAATAGAGTCTTGTTTGGGGCAAGAGATACCTCAGTGGCCAGCAACAGAAGGTACAGATTTAGTACCTCCCTTTTTATAGACAGACTTCAGCCACCATGACTATATATACACTGTGATTTTTCTTTAGGAAGATAGAAACTTTGGATATCATATCTCTTAAGAGGACATAACACACAAGCTCTGCGCCTGTGGGTCAAGCAGCTAAGGCGCTAGCCACATACACTTGTGCTGGCGGGTTTGAATCCAGCCCGGGCTGCCAAACAACAATGACAGCTACAACCAATCAAAAAAAAAAAAAATTGCCGGGCATTGTGGCGGGCACCTGTAATCCCAGCTACTTTGGAGGCTGAAGCAGGACAATCGCTTGAGCCCAGGAGTTGGAGGTTGCTGTGAGCTGTGATACCACAGCACTCTACCAAGGGCAACAACTTGAGGCTCTGTCTCTAAAAAAAAAAGAGGACATAATAGACAAATATGAGATTTCTAGAAACTACAGGCAATGATATCAGTGTCTTGCAAATGTCCTAGAATCATTCTGAAGAGCATTATTTGTCAGTCCTCACTGTAACTACTGCCACCTGTACACTGAGGCTACAGCAAGGGAAAGGAGCACAGTAGACCTGCCCTCTAGGAATACACAGTCGAGTCTGGCCTGAACCATACACAGGGAATGTGAGAAATGAACCTTCCATGACAGTGACCACTTAACAAACACATGCTGAAATTAGGGTGAAGGAATCATCCCCTGAAACCTTCTGTCTGGCCAACCCCAAAGCTAGCTATTCTACTCAATACAAACTTCAGGCTTGTACACGCTGTTGTTGGAAAAATTAAGATATGCAGATTGGGCAGCACCTGTGGCTCAAAGGAGGAGGGCGCTGGCCCCATATGGCAGAGGTGGTGGGTTCAAACCCAGCCCCGGCCAAAAACGGCAAAAAAAAAAAAAAGATATGCAGTATTTCTACCATTAGAAATTCCTATGCAGAAATTAGGGGGGCAAGAATACTGAAAAAATTAGGTGTCCAGGGACCCACTAACAAGGCATCTCCTGTATTAATTTATTCATACCCTACGTATGGCCTCAGTGGCCTCTCCCCTTGATCACCCGTCATCCATCCCCTTCTTGGGTCATTTGGGAGCAAGAAAGCAACCAAGAGAGTCAATTCTTCAGTGATTTTTTTCAAAACACCATTTTTTTAATTGAATAAGGTAAGGGAAATTTACATCAAGTCAATGCATTACTGTGAAATACTCAAGTATTATAGCAAGCCAAGACAGGACCCCATCAGGATAGCTAAGCTCAAGCTTCCCAGGCCAGACCAACAGTCATGTCACCCGCCAACAACACACAGACTTGCACTAGCCCAAGTGCACATACACATTTATCCACAACTTACCCAAGCAATGCAAAACCCAAAAAAGCCAAAAAAGAAAAAAGGAAAAAGAAATCTGCCTCATACATAGAAATCATCTGTACATGGGTGACAAATGCCACCAAGGACCAGCTGAGCATTGTAAATAACCACTATGGGCCAGGTGTGTGCCCCATCCCAAGAGACAGACGCTGTTAATTCCAGCTTCGTGCTGTTGCCAAGCAAGAAACACAGGCTCCAGACCACTACATCTTTTTTTTTTTTTGAGACAGAGTCACTCTCCATAAAGTGCAGTAGCATCACAGCTCACAGCAACCATAAACTCTTGGACTCCAGTGATTCTCTTGCCTCAGCCTCCCAAGTAGCTGGGACTACAGGCGTCCGCCACAACACTCAGCTATTTTTTTTTTTTTTAGAGACAGGGTCTCTCTCTCTTCACAGGCTGTTCTCAAACTCCTGAACTCAAGCGATCCACCCACCTCAGCCTCCCAGAGTGCTGCTAGGATGACGGGCGTGAGCCACCACACACAGGCTACCTTCCTGTTTTTCAAGAGTAACCCAGACTGGTATGAGAAGCTCTGATAAGGGCAGGAGCTTCCATTTGCTTGGGTCATCACCATCTTCCCAGTGCCTACAACAGTGCCTGGCACACTCTAGGTCAGAGGGCCAGTTCACTGTCCCTCAGACTGTTGGAGGGCCGGACTGCAGGCCCTAGGAGAGTTGGCTGGTCAGCAGGACAGGCAGCGGTGGCAAAAACACCTGGTGGGCCGGATAAATGTCCTAGGCAGGCTGGAGTTTGAGGTCGCCTGCTCTAGGCACTCAGAAAATACTTGTTGATAGCAGGAATGTGAAATGACTAGTTTTTAGCTTAATTTTTTCTTTTAAACACAGTATGGCCAAACAGAACCTCTGCTGGCCAGATGCCCCTTGCAGAACTCAAGATAACCCACAGGCCTATTCCTTCTCCATTTCTCTTTTCCAGGCACAAGATCCAAAATTAGCTTTGTATTCTTATTTTAGAGAAAGACTCAAGCCTCCACAACCCCAACTATAAATCGTATTAGTTTTAAAGGCCACATATTAGATAATTTTAAAGACAATATACCACTTTGTTGGCATGAGCAAACTTCAATTTTATTTATAACTTGGACTCCAGGAGAAATAAAGCTTAATGTTTAAAAGAAAAAGCAAGAAATAGCTTACAAGCATTCCATTAACCAAGATCTATTCACCACCTGGTTTGCCCCTCCCTGGGGATACTCTGTAGCTGGGTTAGCCAGGTAATGGAAGGGTTCTTAGCACCTTGGGTAGCACAATTCTCACAGGAAAAAGTCAACAAGAAGTATACCTCACAAATCACAATATGTAACTGAGAATTTGACTAGCATATTGCAAAAAGGCCACAACCTTTCCAAACTGTCCAGCCTGGAAGCAATAATCCCTGAAACTCCAGAAAAAAATTTAGAAGCCATTTAATTAAGGGTAAAGAAAACAACCCAAAGAAATTGAAGGTCTTCCCCAAGACTCCACCCGATTTGGCTGTTTCCTTTGGCTTATTCTAAACTCCAGAGGAAAAATCCAGAACCCCAAACCGTATCTTGCCAAGCACAACTCCCTCAGACCTTTTCCTGAAGTTATGATTCAGAGCCTGCAGCCCACACTGAGATGATATATATGGGATAGTAAAACCACCATGTTATTACCAAGTAACCATATTCCAAGCTCTAAATAAAAAAGTTCTCAAATTACAAACCAAATCAATTTAGATTATTCTGAAGAGGAGTGGAGTCAAAAAAAAAACCTCACCACCAACAAATTCAGACTCTATCCACAGTTATTATCAGCTTATTCAGAAGCTAAAGTAATTTGCTGAAAGGTCATCTCTTCAATGTAACCAAATAAAATCCTATACTAATTGTGTTATTTCCTTATTTAATTGTAGCAAATACAGGAAGACACCATTATTTCATCCAGTATTTATGGCACTTACTTACACACATATGGGAAAAGTGATAGGGTGAAATACTTAAAGCTGGGTCTGTATTTTTTTTTGTTTTTTGTTTTCTGTTTTGAGACAGAGTCTTACTTTGCCACTCCCTAGTAGAGTTCCGTGGAGTCATAGGTCACAGCAATATCAAGACTCTTGGGCTCAAACAATTCTCTTGCCTCAGCCTCCCCAGTAGCTGGGACTACAGGCGCCCTCCACAGCTATTTTTAGAGATGGGAGTCTCAGACTGTCTCAGGCTGGTCTCGAACCTGTGACCTCAGGCGATCTGTGTGCCTCAGCCTCCCAGAATGCTAGGATTACAGGAGTGAGCCACTGCGCCCAGCCTCTGTCTGTTCTTAAATTCATTCTCTTATGGTATTAGGAAAAACAGCTTCCAAACTGTCTTCAAAATGCAACCAGTCTGAAATTCAAAATACTCAGAAAACATAATTAAAGAGACAGATTATAGCTACAACCCACTTACTACCCAGGTAACCATAGATAAGTGACGTCCTTCTTCAGCTTTAGTTTCCTCATCCTAAAATGGTGGTAATCATGGTTTCTACCTCCAGGGAGGATTACAGACATATAAAATGCTCAGACATCAGGCCTTGGTCACTAGCGCTTGGTTTGAGCTATTAGAATTATTGTGCCCATTTTTGAGATAAAAACACTGAGGCCAATTTAGATCCTGGTGTGATTTCTAAATAATAAGAGGTATGTCTATCTGGAACTCCCACACCCCTAGCACTATCAGATCCCACCGTCCCAGGTGGGACAGCCGAGCTCCACAGTGACAAAGCTCAGACTACAGCTGATCTCAGCTTCCACACTCACTGTAGAAACACTTAAGAAAAGTGATGTGATTTTTCTTAATGGATAACCAATCATTGTTTTGTAAATAAATACTGTTCACAATTCTTAACAAGTTTTAAAGACAATCTTAAAAAGTCTGTATTTCAGGCCCTACAATCCTAGCAGTCTGCAAGGCATGTGGACTGCTTAAGCTTAGGAGACCAATCTGAGCAACAGCAAGACCATATCTCTACTAAAAATAAAAATAAAAAAAAAAAAACTTAGCCAGGTAACGTGGCAGGTGCCTGTAGCCCCAGCTCCTCGGGAGGCTGAGGCAAGAGGATCACTTGAGCCCAGGAGTTTGAGGTTGCTATGAACTATAGTCTGTCTCAAAAAAAAAAAAAAAATTAGAAGTATTTTTAGAAGTACTAATCTCTACTACACTTTTATGCCTGGTAAACTGCTTATGGCTATGTCAGATATCCAAATTATGCCAAATTAATGAATTTATCTGATTTAAGAACATAGTGGTGTTTATGAGGCAGCAATGGTACAAGATACTCAGACACTTCGTATATTCATATTGTAACTAGAATGAGTTCCTCAAAAGTATACCCACTGCATTATAAAACAACCTGCTTCACTCACTCAGAAAGATAGTATCACAGACCCAAAAATAAGACCAGTTGTCCTATTTTCTTACATGGAAATGTTACATATTCCATGAACTATGCTTTCATTTCTTCTTTTTTTTTCAGTTGCTACATTTCAGCAGCCAACTGTGTCACTTTGCTACTCCCCAAAAATAGCTAAAGTGAGGAATTTAAAAGCACATTTCGTTGTTTGGCCAGAAAACCATCATGCTGGTTTCAGTCTGCAAAAAAATGACGAGAGGGCAGGAGCTGTGCCTAGGAGTGTGGTTCTCTCTTGGATGCTCTGAAGCCATAGAATACCGAGACAGGCACCCCAGCATGTTCAAGTACCACCCAAGAGCAAAATAAAAACAAACACCCTAATACTGCTGTTTATTTCCCATTTGTGGCACCAAATTAAATCCCAGGGATAACAGTTCCAGAGCAGACCTGCTTTCCCTCCCTTCCCAGGCAGCCACCAGGCCTAAGAAGAGGAATTAACATAGCAGGGAGCATGCCCGACCAACTCTTTCTACACAGGGATTTGGGAGATTTATGAGGCACATTTTAAGCCTACAGAAAGCATTTTTCCCATTTTAAGCTGAGAAAGCAGAGACCTCCTTTGCAATGGGAGTGAGGAGGGAGGTATGTATCTTCACAGAGGCTTTCCCACTGCTTTAATCCTCCAAACATAAAATCCTCCATTTTACTAATCTGCCAAGGGATGTCCTTGTGCCCTTCCTCAACAGCAAAGATTTGTCATCACCTATGCTTAAAGAAATTTTGTAAAAATTGTTCATACACACAGTTGTCCCCTTCAGTTCTGTATTCTGCTTTTCACATACTCCTATCCAAATCTCTTAAGTAGACATAGTTATGATAAAGATGGTTGATTTACGGAGCGCTTACTATTTGCCATGCACAGTGCTAAGTCTTCACCTGCATTTTCATTCAAGCCTCACAGAGACCTTAGGAGTCAGGGTTCTATCACCACCTCACATCACAGAGCCAGAGGGGAGACGGGGTGGGGGTGGGGATGAGGCACAAAGAGTTCAGGTAACTTGTCTGAGGTAGCAAAGCTAACAATGGCAGAGGCAGGCTGGCTCCAGAAGCCATATTCTTATCCACCTTGTTATATTCTGTACAATTCTCAATAGCAACTTGGTTTAGAAAAAAATAAAATAAAAAGCATTAAAAAGTTTCCAGCTCCTAGATTTCTCCTTGCTCTGTGCTGACAAAAACAGTAGAGTGACTCTCACCAACTGGTTGACAGGTATCAAATTTCTCACTCAGCGTGTAAGTTGCCTCCCACCCCACCCACCCTAAGGACAACAATAACCCTACCCAATCCAGTTAGGGGAGCTTCTAAAAGAGAAACCAGGTACATACAGAACCTGATAGGCTATCATTTGCTCTAACCAGATCTAAAGCAGTTTTTTTTTCTTCAGATTAGTATAAGGGCACCTCCAATTAGGTTACATTGTTTGCATTAGTTAGGTAAAGTCCGGTTGTAGTTGAGCCCTTTACCCCCATGTGCCTATACCCCTACCTTGTGCTGGTTAAATAAGACCTTACCAAACCCCTCCTGATCCTGTCTCTGCCTCCCTCCTCCCCCTTCCTTGATTTTAATTGTGTTTTTCTATCCTGTGGACATGGAGGCTTGTTTGTTTGTTTGTTTCTGAGATAAGTAAGGTCTCGCTGTTGTCCAGGACTAGAATGCCATAGCATCATCACAGATCAATGCAACCTAGAACTCCTGAGTTCAAGTGATCCTTCTGCCTCATCCTCCCAAGTACAGGACTACAGGCACCCAGGCACCCAAGTACCACACGCAGCTATTATTGTTTATTTTTTATTTATTATTATTTGTAGAAACCAGGCCTCACTCTTGCTCAGACTGGTCTCAAACTCCTGGCCTCAAGTTATCCTTCCTCCTTAAGCTCCCCAAGCACCAGGACTACAGGCATAAGCCACTGCACCCAGCACCAAAATACAGTTTTTAGAACATTTTTAAATCGTCATATCAAGTGCTGCAGTCATAAAAACCTTGAGCCTGCATACACCCAGCAAGCCATCTCGAGGAGGTTCTATTTTTCTGTCAAAACAACACACATTTTGCTGTAAAAGATACCAAGAGAAACAGGCTCTCCAATTACAGGTGTCCCTAAGAAGGAGACAATTGCTCAGGGAGCCCTCTAGCTACTTAAAGCAATCTTGCAAGGCCATCACTTAAAAACCTAACAGTATGAGTAAACCACCAATTAATGTGTTATAATCATCACAGACTTGTGAAAGTGAAATTCACCTACACGACTTCAAGGTTTCTTTTGTTGTTTTGTTTTAGGAGATACTAATAATCTGCGGTCCTGGAAATTTAACATGGAAGAATGGTAGGAAAAAGTGGGGGGTGGGGGGAGGGTAAATACAGGTGTTTGAGACACCCTTATCCTTTTTTGGAGTTATATCACTGGCTACTACTTCACATAAACAAAATACCAAAAGTAGCCAAAGCAAACTAACAGATAACCAGTTTTCATAGACATGCATTCAATTTTCTAAGTGCGCAGAACACTACCATAGTCCTGGGTTCAGCATTTGGCAAACAAGATAGTCACTCCCATTTCTCAGATTGGGAAACAGAGGTATTTGATCTTTTAATCATTTGCATAGGCAACTTCATTCTATGAAAATTTACTATGATTGCTGCCAATTCCATAATAAGCTCTCAGAGCCTGCTGCGAGCAAGTTCTTCTCAAAAGAACTTTTCTCATTTTCCTGAATGCTTCCCTATACCTCATCACTAGTTACTAACCTAGGTCTAGCTCAGGTGAAGAATTAAAAAGTGGGGACAGGGC
Source organism: Otolemur garnettii (assembly GCF_000181295.1). Classification (NCBI taxonomy): domain Eukaryota; kingdom Metazoa; phylum Chordata; class Mammalia; order Primates; family Galagidae; genus Otolemur; species Otolemur garnettii. The sequence goes on from NW_003852410.1 coordinate 26,087,178, forward strand.
ACTCTTGGTAGCTTCCATTACATTAACAGATACACAGACCTTCCGTCCTCCACTCAGATACATCCCCAAATGCAATTTCAGGGATAACCACCCATCATCTGATAGTGGTCAATCTGTAACCAAATACTATCAAGTGCTTATTTGAATGTATCAAGTGCTTTTGAGGTTAACTTCACATTCTCAAAATTTTTCCCATAAGCACTGGATTATGAAAAGTGATGACATTAAAAGACGTGGCCCACAATGAAAGTGTTAGTCATAATTTTTTTAATCTCCCAAATCAGAATGCACACCCATAATTGTAATCTTCATCCTGCTTAGAAATGACATTTCTTTGAACCATACACTAGAAGTAAAGTGATGAATGGAAATTCCGATTTTAATAAAACAAACAAGATTACTACATAAAAGGAATTATGAAATCAACAACCCACTAGCAATGCTTAATTTGCTTTCTTCACCCAAGTAAGACTAATTTAAGTGCCCAGGCCATCTCTTAGGTTAAAGAAATTTCCAGGAATGGGAGTAGGGGGCAAAGGGGTAGGAAGAGTTCCCTAATAATTGCTAGTCAGCCCTATTTAAATAATATAGAAGTTCCTTTCCATGGGTGCAAGGTATAAGTGATGTTACTATGTTAACTTGCCAGTTTTTCAGAAGACAAAGTATATCCAAAAGGGTTTTTGTTTTGTTACACTAAATCATCAGCCTTCCCTGGACCACTTCATAATCTTTTACTCGCTGAAAACAGTTTATAATTGAGCTCAAAGCTTGGCTAAGGGGTAGTCCCCTTTCTCCCATCACACCACCTTCCCTACAATCCTTCTTTCTCTAGCAATAGCAGCTTCCCCACTTCCAAAGGTCCTATTTATGCCTATTTTTATTAATGTTCTAACTTCATCAACCCTTTAATGTGAATTCTGTTTAGAAGAAAATATCAAAGATTTATTCCATTATTGTACCATAGGGACCCAGTTTAGACTGAATAAAGAGTCTTCATTTTCAAACAAGACACTCAAAGGGGGAAAATACAACGTGAATGATCTTTCACCACATTCCTAAGAGTAAGACTGCTGCCTTTCAAATATTACTTTTGCCTTTTCCTACAAAGGCCATAGGGATGTCCATCAGGACTAAAGCATGCACACGCAAACACAAGAGAGAGCTAGGAGGGAGAGTCACTATGCACCCAACATCGATCACGGATCCTCTAATTCTGACACATTCAAGGTACACAGCTGAGCTTATCCATCTGAAGTGTTTCCAACGCCAGTCCCCTAGATGTAATGTAATTATGGTACAAAACATCTCAGAACCAAAGAGAATCGTTTCACTTTGAGAACCAAAAGAGAGAAGAAATCAATAAAATAAAAAATTTTTTTTGCTGAAAAGTTACTGAATGTAAAATAGATAAAAGGTTAACCCTCTCAAGTAACAGTGTGTAACACGTCAGAGGCAATTAAATTCCCAATGATTACAGACATATACCAAAGTTTACAGGAAATGTGTAGGATTTGCCTTAAAATAGTAAGGTGCTGGGGGTGGGGGGGAACAGAACAGAGAAGATTGAGTTGATAACTGTTGAAGCTGAATGGAGTGTCTTCAGGGGTTACATTGTTTGTCTGTAAATTTTTCCACAATAATTTTTAAAAAGATGCATGACAAGAATGTTTGCCCAATACCATGTAAGAGAACACTTCTGCTCTCGGCTTGGGAAAGCACCGCTTGAAGCACTAACCCTGACATGGATCTCACACTGGCCATACTGCTGTGGCTGAAAGACTAAAAGCCACTGTTTCTGATCCCAACTGCTGGGAGAAGCCCCATGCCAGTGCGGTTTCCAAAACCGTCCCCAAACTGCAGCTACCCTGTATCCTGGACAGGAGCTCAGAAACACAACTGAAAATGCAACTGAAAAGTTGTGGAGATTCTGGGGGAAAACAAAGTAAGTAAAAGGGATTTTGTTTAAGACCTCACAAGAAGGACCCTAATCCCAAACTAGAAGCATTTTTATCCCTCGCGTCAAACGCTCTCGAGCTTATGCCAGGCAAGGAGGGGTAGGGGGGTGTCCCACAGCAAACTCCAGGAGCAGCATCGCCGAGTGCTGGCTGCCTCCTCCAGCCCAGGAGCGTCCGCAGCCCGGGAGCCTGGGGGCCCGGGCACGCGCGCCCCATTCCCGCGGCATGTAAGTGGCCTCGGCCCACCACGGGAGGTGGCAGGGGCCAGACAAGTGGCTCGGGGGCGCCCCCTGAGGTTCAGTGGCGTCGCGGCACCCTCAGAACGCGGAGAGCCAGCGTCTCCCAACGGCTCTGGTATTTTAACTTTGCCTTGCTCCAAGGCTGCAGCACCCTCTCCCGCAGCACTTTTCCAAACCAAACCCCTCTCTCCTGCGCCTCCCACCGTTGCCCCTTGCCTTTCCGACGCCCTGCGGCTCCTGGACCAGGAAAAGGGCCATTTACCTCGCAGTGTGGGCACGAAAAGAAAATGAGAAGACGAAAATGATCGAGCCCCACGAAGGCAGGATTCCTGGCAGGCCCATTTTGGATTTCAAGCTTCCTCAGACACCAGAAAAAAGAAAATCACGGTCAGCCCCAAGATGACTGCAGCCCCAAGCTCAAGGCCAGAAGTGAAATGCCTCTTATCTCAGAAGATTGCCCTCCACTGCCTCCCACCGCCCCCATTAAAGCTTGGTCCTCACAAAGCTCGATCCCTGTGTGCACCTGAGCCCACTCAGCTGGCAAGTCTGTGGCAAAAAACGGGGGGGGGGGGGGGGGGTGGGGGCAATTTAGGAAGGGGAAATGATTAATGCAAATACTGAGCAGTGATCTTTAAGGGAAAGAGACAGCTATTTCTCAGGGGAGATGTACCCATGGCCCGCACCCCGACAGAGGCAGGACCCCAGTGGGAAAACGTCAGGCCTCCGGTTAGTGTGGACGCACGTCCTCGCTCGGCCTCCAAGCTGGGTTTCTGCGCTGTGGCTGGAGCTCCGTTCAGCTTCACGGGCTGGAGGATACGCAGAGAGAAAAAGGGAGTGCAAAAGAAAAGACAGGCTTTACCTCTCTGCCCCTCGAGGTCAGCCCCGAACCCGCAAAGGGCACTGGCTACCAGTCCTCCCGTAACAAGTCCCGGTGGGCAGCCGCGCCTGCTTCTAGGCGCATGACAGGGCTGGGGTACCCGCTGCACCAAAACCAGGCTCCGTAGCTGCCTGGGGACAGGCGGCTGTAACCAGGCAGAGCAGAAATCTCGGGGCACGTTCCCCTTTTCCTGGATTCAGATAACCTCTACCTCCGGGTATCCAGGAGCTGGTGGATGAGAGAGTAGACAACCGGGGGTTCTCTGTCCTTAGAGAAGCAAGGAATGAAAAGCGAACTGCCCCCTTTCTTCCACCCTTTCCCCCGGGCAGGGCAGAGGACTTGTCCTCCACCCCCAGGGATGGAGCCCGACAGTTTCAAGAGAGCCTCAAGGCTGCAGCCCAGTGAGCCTGCAAGAGGGAAGAGGGAAGCGGCTGGCCTCTGTCCTCCCCGAAGGGAGAGGGGAGGGGGCCTGCTGGCTGAGGGCTGAACTGGAGGGTCGCCGAACCGCACACCGTTACGCGAGGCGTTTTATTCTCGTCATCAATGGTCAGTATTGTTCCTGTCTTAACCTGACCAAAAAGGAGCGGGTCTGGGTCTGCCAGCCGTGAACAGCCTGCAAAAGGGCGAAAATGAAGATAGGCAGGATGCGCGAAGCAGGAAAAAAATTCACACCAGCACTAACTGCAACCTGGCCGCCGACCCGCCCCCATCGCCCCGACCCCAACAACCTAGCTAAACAGAGTCGTGTAAAGAAAGCGCTGCGAGCCAGAGTTAGGGGGACCAAGGGTCTCCCCAAATCACCTGGTCCATGCCCTCCCTATTGAGCCCAGTGAGGCTGCCTCACGCCGCCACCCAAGCGCAGCCCGCGCCCAGCCCCAAGCGGGAGGGGGACGCCCTCGACCCCTAAGACAAGAATGCAGGCTGCCCCCCACATCCTGTCCTCCGCGGCCAGACGCCGGCTTCCATGCCCCGAACACCAGCCCTTCCAAAGGGTCGGAGAGCAGTAAAGCGAGCTCCAGGTTCCGAGTTCCTTGAATCCCCGCTGGAACGAGGGGCGCACCCTGGGTCCCCAAGCCGACACAGGCATCCTCCCCATGGCCCCAGTCTCCCCAAACCGCCTCACAACTCTAGCTCTACCGATCAGCAGCGGATCAGCAAATCAAGTCCCATTTTACCCCCATTCCGGCTCCCCAGGCCACCTAAACCGAGGCGGGAACAGACCCCCGCGTCCCCTCGCCTCTCCCCGGCGCCTGCCTCCACCCTTCCTGACCACCAGCCTCCCTAAATATCATCAGAGCCGGAGGAGCGAATCCCCCTTTCGTTCCAGAGCCCCAGGCCCCCCTGCACCCTCTCCGGGGTCCCGGGGACTCACGCCCGAGCTCCGCGCCCCGGCGACAACTCTGCATCCCCCACGCGCGCCGGCCGGGGCCGCGTCCCCTGGACGGCCGGCACTCACCGGGGAAGCACACGACATAATGGAGCACGGAACTGGTGATTTTCAGGAACAAAATCCACCAACACGGTTCCAGTAACCTCCGCATGTCCGAAAACGCACATCGAAAAGAGAAAAGCAGGGGGGGTAAACTTGTTGAATAAGTTCTTGCCTCCGTGCGAGCCTCCACTAAGCCGGGGCGCTTCCCCGGCTTGTCTGCTTCCCGGGTCCCCCGCGCTCGGCGGCCCGAGTCCCCTTGGAATCTGGGAAACCGCCGAGCGCCCCCGGAAAAATCTCAAAAAGTGACCGGGAACGTGGAACCACGCTGGGGACGATCCTCTCAACAGAGAAAGGCTGCTTTCCGTTCAAAAAGGAGCAAGCCGAGCAGGCAGGGCGAGGAGTCAGCGGACGGCGGCGATGCCCCGGGCCCAGGGAAGGCAGGGACCGCGAGCGGCAGCGGCGAGCAGCCGAGGATCCCCAACTTGAGTCGGCAGCGCAGCACAGCCCGAGAGCCGGCGGGCGGCGGCGGGGCTGAGCGCGGCGCGGCGCCTCCGGGCTTCAGGCGGGCAGCTCCTTCCAGGGCCCCGGGAAGGAAGGAGGCATGTTTGCAAGCGGGGAAGGGGAGGGGAGAGGTGGGGGGAGCAGAGAGCCCCCCAAAATAGAAAGGGCCGGAGAAAACGCAGGAAAACACAAAGGATTTCAGAGGGGCGCTGGGGCGAGGGCGCCTTCAGTCCATGCTCCTGAAAGTTGTGGCTCCGATGCAGGCTGGGGAGGAACGAGGAGCGCGGGGCTGGAAACTGGCCATGCCTCCATACAGGAAGTAACATGTGAGCATGGATCCTGGCAGAGACTTTAAAGCCGGCGAGCGAGCGAGCGAGCGAGCAGGGGGCGCGCGACAGCGGGGGCGCGCAGTCCCGGGCAGCTGGCGGCGGGGGCGCGCGCTCTGTGCTCTTAAAGCAGCCACGCTTGGCTCGCGCCTCCAAGGGGTCCCGCGGCTGTAGCCCCGGGGTTTGCGGGCTCAACTGGGGCAGTTTGGGGGCTGGGACGCTTCTGGCGCGATCTTGGAAGGAGAAGACGGCGGCTACCTTCTGTGGCCGGCGTGTCTTTGCCAGATTCCCGTTGTGCGGGTTCTTAAAGATGCCGCACTCTGCGCAGGTTTGGCGAGATCCCCCTGTCCGCTTAGCTCGCGGATCCGAGACTTGAGGCGCCCGTCGCCCGGGTCCGGGGAAAGGAGGAAAGCGGCCAACTGCCCCTTTTGGGGAAGGGGTTTCTTGTTCGGTTTCACTGCGTGGGCAGTGCCGCGGCAGGGAGCAGCGCCCGCGCCCCTTGTTCGCACCCCCAGCCCAACGCCTTCCCCCGCCTGGAAACAAAGCCGAGCGGCCTCTGCACTCGGGGTGTATTGAGATTTAATGTTTTTCCTTTTCTGGCGTCCATTGGCCGAGTCCACGGCTGGGGGTGGGGGAAGGAGAGTATTATCGATCCCAGGCTTGCAAAATCCAGCTCTTCCGAACCCCACACCCACTTCCCCAGCGCCTGGATAGCTCGGCAGCGGAGTTTTCCCAACTCTCTGCTCCTAGGGAGAAGGTTCCTGCACCGGGGCTTGGCCGCGGGGAGGGTGCAGGAAGCGCGCCTCTTACCCCCTGCCGGGTGAAAGCGCCGCGGGGCAGACTGATTTCCTGGCTGCTACCCGTGGAGCGGCTGCTGCTTTAGCTAACTAGGAGAGGCGTCCAGGGGAAATGGGAGGACTAGGCTTATCTGTAATGAGTTTTGTCCCTTGGCTCTCAGTGAGAAGATCTTTATCGCTTAACCCTTTGAGTGCCCTATTTTCCGCCACTGGTGCTGAAAGTAGGGGAGGCGGGCTTTTGATTAACTGTGTAATCGAGCCAAGGTAATTAGCCATTTGTAATTTTTGCCTAATTTTTCTTCCTGTTTAAAAGCGATATTGACACTTTTCTAACGTGTCTCTGCTGTTCATCCCGCCCTGGCAGGGTCCTCCACCCACCCAAACATCCCATCCGGATGCTAGGTTTTCAAATAATACACAGATGTTCAGAGATCCTCCCGCAAGATGTGATTAGGGAGGCAGTTTCGCACCCACTCTTCCAAAAGAAAACCCTTTGAAAAGTTGGGATTACAAACTAATAAAAGCCAGGAAGTTCCCGGGGAGGGCCCGGGCTCTATCTTTAGCAGAACGGGGGTGAACACCCTCCCCCAGCTAGGGTGGAGTTTGTTTGCTTTGGAATTTGGTCCTTCCTGGTTTTGTTGGAATTGTGACTCCCTCACAAATGCTTGCGAAGGCCAGTTTTCTTGAAAGTCGTGTATCTAAGGGGTATTTTGTCAGTAGAAGCTTTGAGATAGGTTTGAATCACCCCAGCGTGCCTGAGACATTCTTAGAGGTTGAGGGATGAAATGGGAAAAAATCTGTGGAACACTTGGAGTAACATCTTCAGGTGAGTTTCCTCTGTCAAGTGGACATAATAAAATCTGCCCATTGTGGAACGCTTGCCATCTACCAAGCACTGTGCTGATGTGTCCCGTAAACTGTTTGCTCATTCAGCAGATGTACCTACCCAGCACCCCTAGTGTGTTCTGGGTATGCCTAGAACACAGCCATGAACAAAAGGAGAGGAGGGGGAACTTTTTGGAGTTCACCTTCCCAAGTACCTGCTACATTCTCTCTGGGAGTCCTTACAATTCTGCCCATTTCATAAGTAAGGAAAGATCCTTAAAAAATCAAATGATGGATGCCCACCTACTGAACAGCTGAGATTCTGAACCCAGACCTGCTTGCCTCCACAGCCATGAAAAGGAAAAGGGCAAAAAAAAAAAAAAACCAATTTGAGGAGACAATGAAATTTGGAAGGTAAAGAAGCAGGTTGGGGGAGGGGAGGAGAACCTCACACGGGTTTGGTGAGTGAATTTTCGCTACTTGAGTAATGTGGGAGTCCCCATGCTAAAATTTCCCATCCAATTATGTATAGTCTGGTGACTGTCCTAGGGCCCCAAGCTACAACTTAACAGGTAAACTGTTCTAGGAAGCGCAACCCAGCTCCTCCCCTCCATTACTACAGAAGATAAAATTTTACTATGGATTTATAGTATAATCTGAGGTCTGGTAGCGTGATTCCTCCTGCTTTGTTTTTATTCCTGAGTAATGTCTTGGCTATTCGAGGTTTTT
>NW_003852410.1:26095565-26096983 GCF_000181295.1 Otolemur garnettii
AAAAAAAAAAAAAAAAATTTTACATGGCCAGCGGGTAGCTCAGGTTTATAAGCCTAGTACTCTGGGAAACCAAGGGAGGTGGACTGCTTGAGCTCAGGAGTTCAAGACCAGCCTGAGCAAGACCAAGACCCCCTCTACTAACAATGGAAAGACTAACAGGCATTGTCATGGGAAGGCTGAGTCCAGAGGATCTCTTGAACCCAAAAGATTGAGGTTGCTGTGAGCTAAGATGACTCCCTGGCACTTTACCTAGGGCAACAGAGTAAGACTGTGTCTTAAATAAAATAAAATGAAATGAAATGAAATATAAAATAAAACATTACAGACATACCACACAGATGCCTTTACATTCATTCTACAACCAATTACAGAGCAGCTCATACACATTAGACACTGTTTCCAGTGCTAGAGCACAAAAGTGACCTGGCAGTGGCCCTGCCATGTTCCCAGCTGGTATTTACAACCCTCAATTCAGGTGAGGTGGGGGCATATAACACAAGGGCTCTGGGAGTGCCAAACGGTAAGCCTAGTTACTCAGACGGAATATGAGAAGGCAATAAGAGAAGATGCCAAGTGCTAACAAAATCATTTCAGATTTAGCAGCTTAAAACAATACATACTCATTATTTCAGTCTTAGAGGTCCCAAGTTGGGGCGCCACATAGCTGGGTCCTCTGCTCAAGGTCTCATCAAGCTAAAATCAATTGTGCATCAGGCTTTCTCATGGAGCTAGGGCTCCTCTGCCAAGCTTTTTCAGGTTACGAGCAAAATGCAGGTCCTTGTGGTTGTAGGACTGACAGTCTTCTTACCTGCTATTAGCCAAGGGTTGCTCTCAGAGGTCCAAGCCACATGGCCCCATTACAATATGGCAGCTTTCTTACTCAAAACCAGCAGAAGAATCCTCCTACAGTTGGCTATGAAGGAGTCTTCAGACATCAAAATGATATGTCTCAAAAGTGAGCCATCACTTTTGCCATATAGTATAAGCTAATCAAGGGGATGATTAATTAGTCTATTGAGGATCCTATTCACTTTTTTTTTAAATGATAGCTGTGTACATTAATGCAATCATGGGGTACAGTGTGGTGTTTTCATATACAATTTGAAATATATTCATCAAACTGGTCAACATAGCCTTCATGTCATTTTCTTTGTTATTGTGTTAAGACGTTTATATTCTACTTTTAGAAAGAGTCACTTGTACCCTTGTAAGATAAACCATAGAGGTGATCCCACCAATCACCCTCCCTTCACCCCTCCACCCTTCTCCCCCCGCCCCTCCCCCATATTCTTATACTATAATTATGTTATAGCTTTCATATGAAAGCTATAAATTAGTTTCATAATAGGACTGAGTACACTGGATACTTTTTCTTCCATTCTTGAGATACTTTGCTAAGAAGAACATTTTCCAGCTCC
>NW_003852410.1:26098524-26202233 GCF_000181295.1 Otolemur garnettii
GGGAGGGGGATTGGAGGGATCACTTCTGAGGTTTATCTTACAGGGGTACAAGTGAATCTTTTTAAGAGTGGAATGTGAACGTTTTAAAGCAATAACTGAGAAAATGACATGAAGGCTGTGTTGACCAGTTTGATGAAAGTATTTTGGATTGCATGTGAAAACCCCACACTGTACCCTAGAAGTGCATTAATGTACATAGTTACCATTCAATAAAAAAAAAAAAAAGAAAAAAAATGTAGACTATTAACTATTATCTGTTCATCCAGCCTGTGTGATAAGGAGTGAACATCTGTTATTTTTAACCTGCTTAGCTTCCATTTCCTTTCTTCTAGAAATAGCATCTTGATTTTCCTTTATGCTAATCTCTTCAGAGGGTCTTAGTAAGTCTTTCTTTCCTCCCTTACCCCAACCCTCGGCCTCTCCACATTGCTTGTTCTTTGTAGACAACTAGGCTCTCCTTTTGACACAGAAGCAATTTTTACCCCAGCCTTGACCATTAACACTCAGAAGAAAAGAGAGGAGTCCTTGACTTAAATCATATTTGAAACCAAACCAAACCTTGGACTTTTCTGTTACTTGAGCTGATAAATTACTTTCATTGCTGTGCCTCTTTGAGTTGGGTTTTCATTCAGTGAAAGCAAAAACCTGAAACCTGGAATCGATGGTGACAGATAAGTAAAATATACACATTTCACAAAGAAGGAAGCAGAGGCTGTTAGAATAAAGTGATTTGGTTGAGTGATTGAGGTTGCAAACAACAGACAGCTCAAGCTTCTGGTACCAGATCTATTGTTAAAAAAAAAAAAAATCCCTCTAAAACTTAGTAGCTTGAAACAGTAAACATTTCCTTTGTTCTTGATTGTGTAAGTCAGCAGCCTGTGCCCGGCTTCGCTGGGCCATTCTTCTGTTGGTCTTGTGGAAGGTCATTCATGCAGCTATAGCACCAGGGCTCAATTGGCACTGCCTCTAGGATGGTCTCACCCACAGCACTTATTGGTGCTGGCTGTTGGTTGGAGCACTTCAGTCCTCATGCATTGGCCTCTGCAGCAGTCTCTCACAATTATTCTCAAAAAAGTCTCAGAGCAATAAGAGAATGAGAGTGGAAGTTTCAAGGCATCTGGAGACCTAGACTTAACAATTGTATGACATTATTTCCACTGCTTTTGATGGGTCAAAGCAAGTCACAAGGCCAGGCCAGATTTAAGTGGAGGTAGGAAAAAATTCCAGGGAGTTTGTTTTGTTTTTTATTTCTGGAGACAAAAGCTCCCTCTGTTGTCTGGGCAAACTCCTGGACTCAAGCAATCCTCCTGCCTCAGCCTCCTGAGTAGCTGAGACTGCAGGCAACTGCCACAACACTCAGCTAGTTTTTCTGTTTATGATAGAGATGGAGTCTCACTTTTGCTTAGACTAGTCTCAAACTCCTGAGTTCAAAGGATCCTGCCACCTCAGCCTCACAAAGTACTAGGCTTACTTATAGGTGATAGCATCCCTATTAAAGGAGTGAAAACTGAGGCCTCTGGAGGTTAGGTAGTATGAAATGAAACTACCAACAATTGGGGAATAAGGCCAGAATGTGGTGACTGGATACCCTAGGCCCAGAAATAAGACCTGAGTCCAGTCACCAGACCTCAATGCAAAAGTGACAGCCAGAATCATAGTGACATGACTCACAAACATTGTCGACCCACAGTAATCAGAGCTGATGACAACAATTTATGAACAGAATTTTCATCCCAGTATTTTCAGCTGAAAAATGCCCAACTGTTGGGCGCCTGTTGAAGGAACAGGGTGCCAGCCCCATGTGCCAGAGGTGGTGGGTTCAAACCCAGCCCCGGCCAAAAACTGCAAAAGAAAAAGCCCAACTGTTGGGGATCAATTACACAAATTATTACACAGCTATTTAGTGGAATACTATTACACTAAAATTTGAGATGATGCTTATGAAATTGAACATGTTAAACTCAAAAACAGTTTCTATAACAGTGAAAAAAAACTCCCTTGTTTGTTTCTGGCTTGGCACCCGTAGCAAGTGGTTACGGCACCAGCCTAATGCACCAAGGCTGGCAGGTTTGAACCCGGCCTGGGGCCAGCTAAACAACAACGACAACTACACCAAAAATAGCCAGGTACCTGTAGTCCCAACTACTTGGGAGGCTGAGGCAAGAGAATCCTTTAAGCCCAAGGTTGCTGTGAGCTGTGACAACACGGCACTGTACTGAAGACAACATAGTGAGACTCCGTCTCAAACAAACAAACAAAAAAAACCCTTCATTGTTTGGCAGGGCACAGTGGCTCACACATATAATCCTAGCACTCTGGAAGGCTGAGGCAGGTGGACTGCTTGAGCTCAGGAGTCAGAGACCAGCCTGAGCAAGAGTGAGACCTAGTCTCTAATAGCTAGGTGTTGTGGCGGGCACCTGTAATCCTAGCTACTAGAGAGGCTAAGACAAGAGGATCACTTGACACCAAGAGTTTGAACTTGCTGTGAGCTGTGATTCCACCACACTTTACTGAGGGTGACAAAATGAGACTATGTCTCAAAAAAAAATAAAAAATAAAAACTTCATTGTTACAAAGCCGTAACAATGCTTTCCACAATTGCAAAAAATAAAGGGACCTCAAATAAATATGAAATTATGTCAAAGCAATGTATTTAGAGTTTCCTCTTTGAGATTTTTTATTTTACTGAAGAAAAGAAGCCTCCCAAATTTATCCCAAATGGGTGGTTTTCCATATATAATGTCTCTGCAAAAAGACAAACAACCCCTTCCCAAAAGGAAAAAAATTCAAATGCAGAATACTAATTGATAAAACTAAATGCTGGAAAACATACAGCAAAATGGGTACTGATAATGCTGCCAATGGAATATGCATTGGTGTAAATATTCTGAAAAACAACTGATCAGTATGTATCAAGAACCTCAAAAATGTTCATATCTTTTGGTCCAGAAATTAAACAATTAGTACTCTCTTAAAACAGATAATAAAAAATAGAAATTCCTCAAAAATATTTATAAAGCTATCCCTTGCAAAAATATTTCTAATAGCAAATTATAAATACAGTGCAATATGATAAAAACATGTTATCAACATTAGTTTATTGCATAGCTATCAAGATAATGTTTATAAAGACATGTAGAAAATGCTTACCTTACTCTGTAGGGTAAAATCAGAACATAAACTTAAAATACATATTCTTAGCTCAACTTCATAAAAAAATCTATATGTATTTTTAAATGATTGGAAATAAATACACTAAAATATTTTCAATGATTATCTCAGGATAGTAAAATTGCCAATGATTTTTATTTTCATCTTTATTTATTATATTTTTAAACTTTTCTACAATGAAAGTTTTAAAACAGACACTTTATTTTTATTTATTTATTTATTTATTTGAGACACAGTCTCACTATGTCACCCTCAGTTGTATGCTGTCGCATCACAGCTCACAGCAATCACAAACTCTCGGTTTAAGAATTAAGCAATTCTTTTGCCTTAGCCTCCCATGGCAGTAGCTGGGACTACAGGCTCCCACTTCAATGCCTTGCTATTTTTATGTTGTTGTTGTCATTGTTTAGCAGGCCCAGGCTGGGTTCAAACCCACCAAACTTTTGTACATGGCTGGTGCCCTAACCACTGAGCTATGGGTGCCCAGCCTTTATTTTTTTTTAAACAGAGTCTCACTCTGTCGCCCTGGGTAAAGTGCCCTGGTATCATCACAGCCCCCCCGCAACCTCTAATTCCTGGGCTTAAGTGATTCTTTTGCCTCAGTCTCTCAAGTAACTGGGACCACAGGCACCTGCCATGAAGCCTGGCTAGTTTTTCTATTTTAAGTAGAGACAAGATCTGGGTTTGCTCAGGCTGGTCTTGAACTCTTGAGCTCAGGTGATCCACCCACCTTGGCCTTCCAGAGTTCTAGGATTATGATCCATTGTGCCCATCTGAGATACTTATTTTGAATCATTAAAAAAGTCTAGTTGCCTTGATAAAGTGCCATGAAATTGATTTGAACAGAGGAAATTTAGTCAGAAAGCCAAACTTTACTTCTTCAGCTTATAATAAACCCACATAATTCTTACCCTTATTTGAAAATATGAGGTTCAGTCCTCAGCTAGCCCTCATTAGAGAATTCTCAAAAACCCTGGAAACATACTCTTCCCAGAATATCAAACAGGAGGATAGTAAGAAGCTAAGGGATCATTTTAGAGGATCAAGTTGTTTTAAAAACATCATCTGAAAAGGGGCATTTTCTGTTGTACTTACCGGAAATTATCGTATACAGGTAGTCTTACTTGAAACATAAATACAAAGAGTGAGTATGACAAGTCATCATTAAACTATAGTCATTCTCTCCTCGTTGGCATTTAATAGTCATTGATAAATGTTACTTATAATGCTTTATAAAGAACATTTATTACTTGTATTAATCATGATTTTTTTTTTCAAGACAGAGCCTCAAGCTGTCACCCTGGGTAGAGTGTCATGGTGTCACAGCTCACAGAAACCTCCAACTCCTGGGCTTAAGCGATTCTCTTGCCTCAGCCTCCCAAGTAGCTGGGACTATAGGCACCAGCCACAATATCCAGCTATTTTTTGGTTGTAGTTGTCATTGTTTGGCAGGCCCAGGCTGGATTCAAACCCGCCAGCTCTGGTGTATGTGGCTGATGCCTTAGTCACTTGAGCTATAGGCACCAAGCCAATCATGAATTTTTATTAAACTGCTATGGCAGACGGTCTCCACCAGCCATACAATAATACCTCTTGCCCCTTCTGCCTTGCCAAAAGAACCCTGATCAGTTTGGAGGGGTAACAGACCCCAATCCTTCTCACTGTATCAGATGTTTGCTTTTCCATCCTTCTTTGCAAGTGGGACATGTGATCAAGTTCTGGCCAATAAGACTGAAGCAGTAGACTACTTGGCAAGGGAAGGGGGACAGAGTATTCTGAGAAAGTTTACTTTTTTTTTTTTTTTTTAGGACACATTAAAATTTGCTTTAATACTTCTTTGGGGAAAAAATTACACTTTTAGTGAATGAACAAAAACATTTTTACAGTAGCAGTAGGCTTTTATTCTTATCTACCATGCCCTGAATTCATAGGGAAGAGGTTCCCGTAGCTCAGGGAGGCACCTTGCCATTGAATGTGATAAAGCATTGACTTTTGAATTCATGGGAAATAGGTTCCAGCACCTTGTATCACTGTTACATGGAGTCTATTGGTTATCCTGTGTGCTATGCTGTACACCTATTATGCCATGAGCTCATGGGGAATAAATAGGTTCTTGCACCTAAAAGCATGGGTCCACTGGTATTCCTGTGTGCTATGTTATATGCTTTATGCCATGAATTCATAGGGAATGGGTTCCAGGAGCTCAGGCTCCTTTCCATTGGTTCTCACATAGTAGGCTTCTCTGGGTGGAGCAGGCTGGCGCTTCAGTTGAACCCAGGTACCTTTCTCTTTGGCTTCCCTTTTTTTCTGGTCATTTTCCTTCACACGTTTCAGGAAGCTATCTCAGCTCTTAGAGGGCTTAATATACTCAATATGAACATTAATCCTCTTGGCAAGAATCTTGCCCATAACTTGTTTGTTTACAACAATGCCAACAGCATGCTGGGTAACATTGTAGACTCTTCCAGTTTTGCCCTGGTAACATCTGTGTGGCATGCCTTTTTGAACAGTACCCACTCCCTTGATGTCTACAACATCACCTTTCTTGTAGATTTGCATATATGTGACCAAAGGAACAACTCCATGTTTTGTAAAAGGCCTAGAGAACATGTATTGGGTGCCTCTCCTCTTTCCCTTTGTGTTTGTCATTTTGGTGAATTACTAGAAGATGATATCTCCGGCCAAAAGAGAAAGTTTACTTTTAACAATGATACCAGATAAAAGAATCTTTGAAAAAGTTGAATGTGAATCTATCTGATCAAGCCTCTAGATCCAACTATCACTTTATAGCAAAATACTAAAGAAAGAAAAACATGTTAAATGATATCACAGCAATGAAATCAGCAAAACCCAGACCATGGAAAACCACAGGACACCTTTATTTATTCAACAAATGCATTGCAAAGAAAGAAAGAGGGGTATAATCTACAGATTCAAAAAAGATTTAAGAGCCATATCAAAAAAGGATGACATTTATGAGACATTTGATGACATTAAGGATTATGGTTTTGCCTAAATAATCTTTTCTTTTAGAGATACAGGTGAAATGATAATGATGACAGAGACTCCCTTTGAAATATCTTAGAGTAGGAGAACTAGATAAGGATACAGATGAAACAGGCTTGGATATTAGTTGATCATTGTTAAAGCTATTTGCTAGTTACATGGAGTCAATGGAGTTCATTACATTTATTTCCTTACATTGATGTACGTCTGAAATTTCCCATAATAATTTATTTCTATTGTTTTTACTTATTATTTATTTATTTAGAGATAGAGTCTCACTCTGTCACCCTGGGTACAGTGTCATGGCAACCTCAAACTTATAGGCTTAAGCAATCTTGTTTCAGCCTCCTAAGGACCTGGGACTTTAGACATCCCCCATAACCCCCCGGCTAGTTTTTTTAATTTTTAATAGAGATAGGGTCTTGCTGTTGCTCAAGTTGGTCTCAAACTCCTGAGCTCGAGGGATCCACTTGCCTTAGCCTGTCAGAGCGCTAGGATTACAGGTATGAACCACTAGGCCCAGTTATTTTTTACTTTGTGTTTTTATGACACAAGCCTCACTCTGTTGCTCCAGGCTAGAGTGCTATGGCACCATAGGTCACAGCAACCTCAAATTCCTGGCCTCAAGCGATCCTCTTGTGTCAGTCCCTTCAGTAGCTGAGACTATAGGTGCCCACTATAACATGGGCTAATTTTTCTATTTTTAGTGAAAATAAGGTCTTGCTCTTGCTCAGACTGGTCTTGACCTCCTGAGTTCAAGCGATCCACCTGTCTCGGCCTCCCAGAGTGCTAGGATTAAAAAACGTGAGCTATAGTACCTGACCAATCTTTTTTTTTTTTTTTAGAGACAGGGTCTTACCATTTTGTCCAGGCTGTCTTCCAACTTGTGGGCTCAAGGAATTCTCCTGTCTCAGCCTCCTGAGTATCTTGAACTATAAGCCTGAGCCACCCCAGCTAGCTTCATAACAAAATGTTTTAAATGAGCATGTGGGGGTATATTTAGTTGATACTTTTCTTTCTTCCTCTTTTATTCTTGATTTGGAATATTGGTATTGGAGCTGGAGCTTCCTGCTACCCTCCATAAGGCTTAAAGGCATGAAGATGAGCATGGCAGGGCAGAAATATATATAAACTCTTGGGTCTAAAACATTCCATTTTACAATTACCTTGTGACAAATCTGACTTCTCAAAACTGAGGTTTCAATTTCCTTTTCTACTACTATATAGCATATACAAATTTATCATTTAAAAAGGATATATATTTGGTATTGAGAGTTAGTTATCCAGAATAACTTAGATATAAATTACATATAAAATATTGTTTAATTTAAGAAAGATTAAGGCAAAGCTGTAAATTCTGATGTGGATGATGTCCAAAGCTGTGCTGTCTAAAATGGTAGTCAAAAGCCAAGTGTGGCTATTGAAATTAATAAAAATTAAATAAAATTAAAAATTCAGTTCTTTAGTTGCACTAGCCACATTTCAAGAGCTCAGTGTCCAGTAATGGCTAATGACACCCATATTAGAGAGTGCAGATGGAGGATGTTTCCATCATTGCAGACAGTTCTATTGGACATCATCTGGCCAAGAAATATTTCACAAAGGCGCAAAATAATTTAGTAGATTCAGCATGCTTTTTTAAACAAATGCTGGAGCACCTGGACATCTACAGGCAATTTTTTTTTTTTTTTTGATACAGAGCCTCAAGCTGTCCCCCTGGGTAGAGTGCCGTGGCATCACAGCTCACAGCAACCTCCAACTCCTGGGCTCAAGCAAGTCTCCTGCCTCTGCCTCCCAAGTAGCTGGGACCACAGGCGCCCGCCACAACGCCCGGCTATTTTTTTGGTTGCAGCCGTCATTGTTGTTTGGCGGGTCCAGGCTGGGGATTCGAACCCGCCACCTTAGGTGTACGTGGCTGGCGCCTTAGCCGGTTGAGCTATAGGCGCCGAGCCGGCAATTTTTTTACATATATAATTTTAAAGTGAATCTCTACCTAATCCTTATAATTTATACACAACTAAGATGGATCATAGACATAAATGTAAACATATAAAATTGGGGGGGGGAATAAGAAAATCTTCAGGATCTAGAGTACTTCAGGATCTAGACAAAGAGTTCTTAGAATTGACACCAAAAGCACAATCCAAAAGAGAAAAAAAATTGATTAACATTGAATATTATCAAAATTTTAAAACTTTGGGTGGCTTGCAGTGGCTCACACCTATAATCCCAGCACTCTGGGAGGCAGAGGTAGGTGGACCTCTGAGCTCAGGAGCCTGAGACCAGCCTGAGCAAGAGCAAGACCCCATCTCTACCAATAATAGAAAAACTAGGTGGATGTTGTGGCATGTGCCTATAGTTCTAGCTACTGTGGAGGCTGAGGCAAGAGGATCTGTTGAGCCCAAGAGACCTAGGTTCCTGTGAGCTATGACACCAGGGCACTCTATCCAGGGTGACAGAATGAGATTCTGTCTCAGGAAAAAAAAGAAAAAATTTTTTAAACTTGCTTTGGGAAAGTGTAGATGAAAGGTTGAAAAGATAAGGAATGGGAGAAAATATTTGCAAACCAAATAGCTGACAAAGGCCTACCGTCTAAAGTATTTGAAGACTTCTCAAAACTCAATAATAGAAAACAAACTAATCAGAAAATGGATAAAAGACATAAACAGACATTTCACTGAAGAGAATATACAAACAGCAAATGGAATTTTTCTGTACCTTGACTATATAATTGTCAAGATCCTGGTTGTGATATAATATGTTATTTTACAGTTTTGCAAGATATTATCATTGGAGAAAATTGTATAAAGGGCACCTGGGATTTCTCTGTGTTATTCCTTCCTTTTTCTTATAACAGCTTTGTTGAGATATAATTCACATGTCATAAAATTTAAAAACACAACAATTTGGTGGCTTTTAACATATTTATAAAGTTGGGCAATCATCATCAGTATTTAATGCCAAAAGATTTTCATCACCCTTAGAAGAACTATTTCCCCCTTTCCCAGCCCCTGGCAACTCCCAATCTGCTTTCTATCCTATGGATTTGCCGACTCTGGATGCTTTATGTAAATGGAATTATACAATATATGATCTTTGTGTCTTTGCAAATTGTACTACATAGTAAAGCTATTTCAATTTTACTCAACAACTTACTATTGTGAGTTGTCTAGGAATATTTACTACAACAGCTATAGCAACATCTGAAATAATTTAATTTTAGTATATAATTACTATTTTTTTCCCTCTTTTTTTAGACAGAGTCTCACTACATCACCCTTGGTAGAATGCCTTGGCATCACAGCTCACAGCAACCTCAAGCTCCTGGGCTTAAGCTATTCACTTGCCTCAACCTCCCAAATAGCTGGGACTACAGGTGCCCGCCACAACGCCCAGCTATTTTTCTGTTGTAGTTGTCATTGTTTTTTGGCAGGCCCGAGCCAGGTTCGAACCTGCCAGCCCTGGTGTATATGGCCAGTACCCTAGTTGCTGAGGTACAGGTGCCGAGCCGATAATTTCTATTTTCACTACTTGTGAAAAGGAATAAAAATACATCTTTTGTGTAATCTTGCTTCACTGTGACATTCATAAATTGTGGTACTTTCTTCTGAAATTTCGTACTACTTGCTTGGACCTATGAGTGCTGGTCAGGACTTCTATTATTGGAAGTGATGGAAATCCAACTCAAATTGCATCAAACAAAAAATGGAACTTTAAAATTCTCAAGAAAACAATGGTACATTGAGTCTAGAAATTGGTAAATTGTTTCCTCAAGAAAACAGTTGTGAATTGAGTATAAGAACAGTACACCAGAACCAAGTGTGGCTGACTCCAGGACTAGGAGGCTGGCTCGATATTTAAAAATCAGTCAATATATTCCATCACAGTACCAGACTAAAGAAAACTACATACTCATATCAATTAAAACAGAAAAATTGTGTGACAAAATTCAATATCTGTTCATGATAAAAACTCTCAGTTAACTAGGAACAGAAAGGAAGTTCCCTGATATGATAATGGACCTCTGTTAAAAAAAACAAAACCAAACAAAAAACCCACAGTTCAACTCATACTTATACATACTGAATTCTTCCCCTCCCCAAAGCTGGCAATAAGGCAAGAATAGCCACTCTTACCACTCTTTTTTTTTCCTAAGACAGAGTGTCACTATGTTGCCCTTGGTAGAGTGCCCTGACATCACAGCTCACAGCAACCTCAAACTCCTGGGCTTAAGTGATTCTCTTGCCTCAGCCTCCCAAGAGGCTGGGACTACAAGCACCCACCACAACGCCCAGCTATTTTTTGTTGCATTTGTCATTGTTGTTCAGCAGGCCCAGGCTGGGCTCGAACCCACCAGCCTCAGTGTATGTGGCTGGTGCCCTACTCACTGAGCTCACGGGCACCAAGCTCACTCTTACCACTCTTACCACTCTTACTCTGGAAGTCCTGGCCATTGTGATAAGGCAAGCAAAAAAGGTATACATATTAAAAAGTGGGAAAAAAAATTGCCCCTATATGCAGATGACATGAATGTCTACATAGACAATCCCAAAGAAATGTTCAAAAAAGTGGGTTTAGCAAGCTTCCAGGATATAAGGTTAATGTACAAACATCATTTGTGTATCTACTATAACTTTTAAATTGAAAATTGAAAATTAACATTCAAAAAACTCATTTACAACAAACCCCC
The DNA here is from genome assembly GCF_000181295.1 of Otolemur garnettii. NCBI lineage: Eukaryota > Metazoa > Chordata > Mammalia > Primates > Galagidae > Otolemur > Otolemur garnettii. The sequence goes on from NW_003852410.1 coordinate 26,109,392, forward strand.
CAAATGAAACACTTTGATATAAATCTAGCAACATACATGCAGGAACAGTATAGAGAAAACTACAAGATATAAGCAATAAACACTAAATCAATGGGAGATATATCACCTTCATGGGAGACATTATAGTTAAGATAACAATTTCTTTTCTTTTTTTTTTTTGAGACAGAGCCTCAAGCTATTCCCCTGGGTAGAGTGCAGTGGCATCACAGCTCACAGCAACCTCCAACTGCTGGGCTCAAGCGAGTCTCCTGCCTCTGTCTCCCAAGTAGCTGGGACTACAGGTGCCTGCCACAACACCCGGTTATTTTTTTTTGGTTGCAGCCATCGTTGTTTGGTGGGCCTGGGCTGGATTCGAACCCACCACCTTAGGTGTATGTGGCTGGGGCCTTAGCCACTTGAGCCACAGGCGCCGAGCCAAGATAACAATTTTCAATAAATCTATAGATTTATGCATTTCCAATCAAAATTCCAGCAGGAATTTTTGTAGGTACAGACAAGCTGATTTTAAACTTATATGGAAACCAAAGGAACTAGAGGAGCCAAGCAATTATGAAAAAGAAAGTCAGAAGCCTCAGAAGAATCTAGTCAACGTGACATTGATGGAGGTCCAGATACACAGAGCAATGTAATAAAATAGCAACCCAGAAGGAGGCCCACAAATAGAGCCCACTGCTTTTTACAAAGGTGTGAGGCAATTTAGCATAGTAAAGATAGTTTTATTTTACAACAAAATGTATTAAAACAGTTGGGTATCCATATGTAAGAAAATAATGCTCAGCCTACGTGTCATACCTTACCTCTAAATCAACTTAAAATAAAACATAAATCTAAATGTAAAACTGTACAAAAAATGTAGAAGTCAAAGGAAAAAAATCTTTGTGGTTTTTTTTTTTTTTTTTTTGAGACAGAATTTCACTTTGCTTCCCTGGTAGAATGCTGTGGCATCATAGCTCACTGCAATCTCAGAGTCCTGGGCTACAGTGATTCTCTTGCCTCAGCCTCCTGAGTAGCTGGGATTACAGGTGCCTGCCACAATGCCCGGCTAGTTTTAGAGGCGGGGTCTTGCTTTAGCTCAGACTGGTCTGCAACAATCTGCCCACCTTGGCCTCCCAGGGTGCTGGGATTACAGGCGTGATCCACCTCATCCAGCCTGTGTTCTTGAATTAGCAGAGTTCTCCAGTAAGACACCAGAAGCACAATCCTTAAAAGAAAAAAAAAAAGATAAATATGACTTTATCAAAATAAAAAATGTTTACTCTGCAAAAGATACTGTTAAGAAAATTAGGACAAGGTATGGATTTGGAGAAAATATTTGAAAATCACATATTCAACAAAGGACTTGTGTCTAGACTATTTAAAGATCTTTCAAACCTCAACAAAGAGAAAATAAAAATGAGCAAAAGATCTCAACAGACGTTCACCAAAGCGTATAACAAATACACACATGAAAAGTTGTACGACGTCATAATCCATTAAAGAAATGCAAGTTAAAATCACAGTATCAACACACACTCACCAAAATGGCTTTTAAAAAGACTGACAGGTGGGCGACACCTGTGGCTCAGTGGGTAGGGTGCTGGCCTCATATACTGAGGGTGGTGGGTTCAAACTCAGCCCCAGCCAAACTGCAACAACAACAAAAAATAGCTGGGCATTGTGGTGGGCACCTGTAGTCCCAGCTATTTGAGAAGCTGAGGCAAGAGAATCACCTAAACCCAGGAGTTGGAGGTTGCTATGAGCTGTGATGGTACAGCACTCTACAGAGGGTGATAAAGGAGACTCTGTCTCAAAATAAATAAATAAATAAAAATAAAAAGACTGACAGGCTCATAACCTGTAGCTCAGTGGCTAGGGCACCAGCCACATAGACTGGAGGTGGCGAGTTTGAACCCAGCCCAGGCCTGCCAAACAACAATGATAACTACAACCAAAAAATAGCCAGGTATTGTGGTGGGTACCTGTTGTCCCAGAGCTGGGAGGCTGAGGCAAGAGAATCGCTGAAGCCCAAGAGTTTGAGGTTGCTGTGAGCTGTGATGCTACAGCACTCTACCAAGGGCAACATAGTGAGACTCTGTCTTAAAATAAATAAATAAATAAAAATAAAAAGACTGACAATGCTGAATGCTAGCTGAGCTTCACAGCAAAGGGAATTGTTATTAACTACTGGTGGGGATATAATATGGCACAGCCATTCTGGAAAACCTTTTGGCAGTTTCCTATAAAGGCAAACTTAAACCTTCCCACATGATCTAGCAATCCTACGTTTAGGTATTTACCCAAGTGAAATTAAAACTTATGGCCATGCAGAACCCTATGTAAATGTTTATAGCAGCTCTATTCACAATTAGTATAAGCTGGAAATAACCCTTAGAAGGGAGAATGGTTAAACTGTGATACATCTAAACAAAGAATATTATTCAGCAATACAGAGGTCTGAACTATTAGTACATGCAACGACATGGATGAATTTCATGGATATATTATCCCAAGTGAAGCAAGCTAGTCTCAAAAGTTACATTTGTATGCTCCATTTATATAACACTCTGGAAAAGATAAAATTATACAGATCAAGAACATAATCAGTAGTTGCCAGTGTTAAGGGTGAAAAAGGGTTTTGACCACAAGGGACGTCTTTTTTTTTTTTGAGACAGAGCCTCGAGCTATTCCCCTGGGTAGAGAGCTGTGACATCACAGCTCACAGCAACCTCCAACTCCTGGGCTCAAGCGAGTCTCCTGCCTCTGCCTCCCAAGTAGCTGGGACCATAGGCGCCTGCCACAGTGCCTGACTATTTTTTGGTTGCAGCCGTCATTGTTGTTTTGGTGGGCCCAGGCTGGATTCGAACCCACCCCTTAGGTGTATGTGGTTGGTGCCTTAACCACTTGAGCCATAGGCGCCGAGCCCACAAGGGACATCTTGAGGGAAGGAGAATTTTGGGGTTTGACAGGATTGTTCTGTATTCCAACTGTGGTGGTAGTTACATAAATACATGCCCGTGTTGAAACTCATAGAACTATACACCATTAGGAATGGCTAAATCCGGGGGCTTAAATAATGTCAGTAAAAGTTAGCCTCTCTCCAATTCTTGTCTGCCTTGCTCTAGGCTGGATTTATTCTCAGGTCTTCCTCTTGATAGGGCTGACTGTCCTTGGACCAGAGTGGGCCACAAGTCCATCTTAAGATATTGGAACATGCCTGCCTGTGACCAGAAGAGTGGAATAAGCTGATTGGCTGGGCCTAAGTCATATGTCCAATTGTTGTTGCTATGTAAAGGGAATATATGCTAGTAAGACAGAGACTATAGATGTCTCTGGCTTCTACTTGATATTTCTTTAATTCTGGATTATATTATACTCTGCTGACATGTGATATCTTACCTATAAACCACAAATTCTTTGAAACCAAGGACCCTGCCTTATTTTTCTTTTTAGCTATCAATACCATACATATTTCCATCCACTTAACATGTGCTCAATAGTATTAGTAACATGCCTGATAGAGTGTTGTTTATCTGTAGGCTTATAAACTATACATTTTTATGTACATCAAAGCCTCTGAAGGCACATTATTTCATCTTTCTCCACAAGCACATTAATAGCCACATTCCTGTTCAATCTTGCTCCTCTCTACTGAGGTTTGAACATGTACAACTCCGTTTCTCAGCAATGGCAAATCAATCATTACATCATCATCCATCATCCCTGAGTTCTCAGTAATGAAGGTGTCTTTCTTTCCCCATTAGCAATTTGGGTGGGTGAAAGAGCTGTAAAGATGTATGACAGAAGACTAGAGAATTGGATTAAACAAGGTTAAACAAGATTCCATTTTTTGGGCCCCTCCTCACTGCAGAAATTTTGTTGAACCACAGAATGAAGGGGCCAACTGTTTGGAAGTTCTTTTCTTCAAGCTCCAAGAAGAAAATTGTACTGAAATCATTTCTTGCTCTGTTATTAGAATAGCAGAGAGCTGGGAACAGCAACCATAAGCGATGACTTGTTTACTTTAAAGTTATTAAAGGAAATGCCTTATGCACCTAAAATCATAAACTGTAGTAGCTATGGGGTCTGGGTTAATTGTTCTAAAGCACCACAAGTAGGTGGGCTTATTGCCACAGCCAACAAGGCCTTCTGTGATTTGGCCTGTATCTCTCTACCTCTCTCATCACCTTCCACTCCCCCTATGCCTCAGAATGTTCCCTCTAGGCTAGCCCTTTGTCAATTTCTCAATTTAAGAGTTCTTTCTCAATTTGGGGTCTCTGCAGTGGCCCGTCCCCCTTGCTCAGGGTTTTTTACTCTCGGCATTATTGACTCTGGGGCTAGATAATTCTTTGTTGTGGAGCTGTCCTGTGCATTATAGGATATTTAGTGGCATCCTGGCCTCTGCCCAGTAGATACCAGCAGCATCATTACTCTAAAATATCTTCATACATTCCTAGTGCCCCTTCCCCTACCCCTTCCTGCCAGTTGAGATGGCTATTTTAGCTGGGGTTATTTCCCTGAACTCTTGGTTTTCATCATTCTGAGCTCCACTTCACAAAAGGCTGTCCCTGACCACCCTATCTATCTGGTCACAGCACACTGTCCTCTTCCCAGTAAATTAGCACATTGTGTATGTGTGTGATCTCGTGGGTGTATCGAATCATTGCCTTTCTCCTCCATGGGAGTATGAGCCTCGCACCGGCAGGAAGTTCACATATCCGCATTGTTCTGGTCCCGAGCACCTAGGACAGAGCCTGCACAGGATTCGAGCTCAGTACATACAGTGAAATATGTTTGGTTGGTGAACAAGAGAGGGACAATTTTGCCACCAGGTCTTTTACCAGCACTGGCATCTCCACTGCGGACACTTCCTACTTCTTAATCATTCTTTTTTTTTTTTTTTTTGAGACAGAGCCTCAAGCTGTCCCCCCTGGGTAGAGTGCCGTGGCATTACAGCTCACGGCAACCTCCAACTTCTGGGCTCTAGTGAGTCTCCTGCCTCCGCCTCCCAAGTAGCTGGGACCACAGGCGCCCACCACAGCGCCCGGCTATTTTTTGGTTGCAGCCGTCATTGTTGTTTGGTGGGTCCGGGCTGGGGATTCGAACCCGCCACCTTAGGTGTACGTGGCTGGCGCCTTAGCCGGTTGAGCTATAGGCGCCGAGCCTTCTTAATCATTCTTAACATTGCTCAGTGTCTCTGTCTCTGTAAGCGTATGGGCATACGAATTATCCCTGCCATACCTTCCTCCACCTTGCTCCTTATAGAATTTCTTGAGCCCTGGATATCTACTACCTCATTTTTACTCAGAATAACTCTTAACAGGTTTGGAGGCCTGACTTAAATTTACCTTCTTTCAACAAACTTGGAATCATGGGACATGGGCAGCATCTCTTAGACCTCAGATTAACTCACTCCCAAATTAGCCTCTTTTTCTCTCTCTCATCCTTCTCCTCCCTCCCTCTCTTTCATTCATTCAAACACCTGTTGTGTACCTCACCCTACTTAGACCCATAGAGACAGTACCTTAAAGCCCTCTCAAGGAGACTGGCAATAGACAACTAATTACAACACAATGGATAGTGTTTGCATTGTGAACAGAGTGTACTAGGAAAATAGCACCTAGGAGGAGGCTTTGAAAATCATCTTTCACATTGTGCTCACATTATAGGTGCTGGTATGTGCAGATTTCTCTCCGTTTCAAGATTTTCAGGTCCTTCGGGACAGAGACTTTGTATTTTCATTATTTTCATCTCCGTAGGCTCCTTCCTTAGCACGCAGCATGGTGTTTTTTAACATAGCAAACACCCAATAATTGCTTATTGAATCAGTTAATATGTAGGTTGCTTTTAAAATACTGATATGGAGAGGCTGTATCTTTTTTTCCTCCTCTAATTTGAATAGGAAACACATTTTCAGTCACTATACTTAGCATAAGGACATCTCTACAGGGAAACAAATAAAAAGTCTTTTAATTTATTTGATCCCTCAAAAGACACAATGGGAACTTGAACTTGAGAGGGAGTCAGGTGCCCAAATGAAGAGCAAATGGAAAGAAATAGACAAATATTAAAAGTAATTCAGATAGGAGAGGGCTGTTGAACTGGAAAACTATTAATGGTGTTAATCAGTTTCCACTGTGAACTGTTAGCACTCAGAACAAAGCCGAAAGCACCTGGAAGGCACAGCTGCGAAGCCGGGAAGACACTGAAAACTTTTTGTTTTTGGTCTGTCAAGTTTGGAAAACAGAATAAATATAAACTTTTTACCATGAAAAAGAGTTTTCAATTTTGGTTGAGCATACACTGTCATGTGATTTGTAGACTTCCAAATTGTTCCATATGGCTAAAAATAGAGGATCTGAACTTGCAGTTCATAAGTTATGTTACCAGAAGAGTTTCTTTTCTCATCCTGGAGATGGACTCCTCTTGGCATTCGTTCTGAGTGCTGAAAGTCAGGGCATGGAGAACCCACTGAGATTCAGATGTGGGGGCAAGGCAGGCAGATGGTGAGAAAAGAGGGGTTTTATTTCAACATAGTCACAGAAACACGTGGTGCTGGTTGTGATTTATGACGGCATCAAGACGATTAATCCAGAGCACCAGGGGAAGCAAAGGGGGTGGGAAACCGATCAGAGGTAATGAGGACGAGAAGTGAGGAGACAGCGCAGGTCACAGATAACCCTAAATTCTGCTTCACTAAGCAGAAAGTCTGGCACGGAACAGAGGAATATGGATGCTGGCCTCAGAATCCATATTTAAATGCCCTAATCTGTCAGTTTTAACAAAGAGTCCACTAGAAGACCAATCAAACTTCCTGAAAATGATCGATGGGTAAAGATGTTAGAGACCCTGCATCCAGCGAGGCTCCCTGTGCAGTTCACATCAGCCAAATAGGGTCCTATGTGCTGCACACCTGCAGCGCGATGGGCTAAAGCTAGGTGTTATTATCATTGTTATTTTGTGAGTGAGGAAAAAGGCTCAGAGAGGTGAAGCGACTTGCTGAAAGCTACTCAAGTTGCAAAAGCCAGGATTCAAAGCGAATTCTTTCTAGTGTGTATCATCCATCTACACACTTGCTGTTTGCATCAGTAATACCTGGGAGGTCACTCAGAGGTGCAGAATCAGAACCTGCAAGATGCCTGGATGATTTGTATGCTCATTAAAACTTGAGAAAGACTGCCCTAAATGTTAATCCTTGCTACACATTAGAATCACCAAGGGAGGCTTTAAAGCCAAAGACACCAAGATACGCCCCAGAATAATTATATCAGATTCTCTGGGGGTGGAATATGGATGTTGGCATTTTTTTTTTTTTTTGAGACGGAGCCTCAAGCTATCCCCCTGGGTAAAGTGCCATGGCATCACGCTCACAGCAACCTCCAACTCCTGGGCTCAAGCAAGTCTCCTGCCTCCGCCTCCAAAGTAGCTGGGACCACAGGCGCCCGCCACAACGCCTGGCCATTTTTTGGTTGCAGCCATCATTGTTGTTTGACGGGCCCGGGCTGGGGATTCGAACCCGCCACCTTAGGTGTATGTGGCTGGCGCCCTAGCCGCTTGAGCCACAGGCGCCGAGCCGATGTTGGCATTTTTTTAATGTGACTCTAATTCTTAGCATGACACTGTTTCTGAGGCCCTTCACAAGGTCAATTCTAAAATGAATTCAAAAATGAAAAATAAAAATTTCTAAGATTGGCAAACATGTTCTAGATTTTGCTGTGGGAGCATTTCAGGGACTTCTATTCCTGTCAAAAAGGAGGAAGGAGACCTTCAGGATAAAGACGAACACCCGTTCTAAGGGCCTTGTCTCAAGCCAGAGATTGTTTCATCCAGTTTCATCCAGTGGTTCTCCACCCTTGTTGCACACCAGAACCACCCAGAAGCTTTTAAAAGCCATGATGGGCAAGACCATGCCCCATACCAATTAAATCAGAAGCTCTGGGGAAGAAACTTAGGCATTGGCAATTTTTAAAGCTCCCAAGTGTTTCCCATGTGGAGCCAAGGTTGTAAACCCTATTCTAATTAGAATCTCTGGGACGCTGAATGTCATCAATTCTCCAGCAATAAATGCCAGTTTGCAGGAAATATGGGGATAAGAGAACAAGTGAAACAGCACTATGGGGAAGCAATCAGCCAAATAGAGGAGGAACAAATAACCCAGTTTCTCTAACAAATACATTAATGGCATAATTTCACTATACTTGTATACAAATATTCACATTTTCAATAATAAAATGTTTTGGATTTTTAAAACATCTCAGGGGTGGAGAGAGTATATGGTAAAGTCCAGGAATATAATATTTAACCCTGTCCTTAAAGTATCCTGGTGAATAATTAAACATTGAGGGCTCTTGCTCTATAGCAGTGAATTCATTATGCCCCTGGGTCTTCTTGGATCCTTCCCAAGTGTGTTCTTGTACTAAAAACATAGTTACTCTTGCCTTGCCAATAGCATTTGAACTATCTTACATGTTTGCAGAGGTGCTCGACACCTGCAAACTCAATGTAGACGCCACCAGCACATGTGGCTATTGAAATGTGACTGATTCAAATTGAAATATTCTCTAAGTATAAAATACACATATATTTCAGAGACTTAGTATGGGGAAAAGTAAAATAATTTTTGTATTGATTACAAGGCAAATACATGATGTTTTAGGCTAGGTGCTGTGGCTCATGCCTATAATTCTAACACTCTGGGAGACCAGAGTAGGTGGACTGCTTGAGCTCAGGAGTTTGAGACCAGCCTGAGCAAGAGTAAGACCTGGTATCTAAAACTAGCCAGATACTGTAGCAGCCTCCTGTAGTCCCAGCTACTTGGGGAGCTGAGGCAAGAGGATCATTTGAGCCCAAAAATTTAAGGTTGCTGTAAGCTATGATACCATGGCACTCTACAAAGGCAACAAAGTGAGACTCTGTCTCAAAAAAGAAAAGCAAATATAATGTATTTTAGTTTTTATTTTCAGTATAATGTGTTAACATATATTAAAATTATTTTTTTCAATTTTTAGGGGCAAGATTATTGCTAGAAAATTTTAAATTACATATGTGCAGTTAAATAGCTGCATAGCTCTGAACCTTGTTATTCAAAATGTGATCCATGGACCAACAGTAATAGCATCCCCTGGGCTAACAGAAATGCAGCCTGGAGCCCCATCTTCAGCAGTGGAATCTGTATCTGACCAAGACCAAGACCACTGTCTTCCACTCAGGCTGTCATTCTAAAACCCAGAGACGAAATGCCCAACTCCTTCATTGAGTTCATTCCCCTGTCCTAGGGTGCATTGCATTCAAACTCTCTAAGTGGATCATCCTCACCACTGCCCTTATTATCAGCAGTAAGTTATCCACTCTTCTGCTCAGAGCCAGGAAACAGACAATTTCCTCCTCTTTTGACCTCTTTTCCCACAGTTTAAGTCTTTGATTTCCAGCTCTGTTCTCAGTGGGTATACAACCCCAGTTACTATTTTTCTTTTCCTGAATATTTCCTCTTCCAGGCCTATAGATTCCATTTTCCTTTTCTTACTAATCCCATCCTTGTTGCCCACGACTCTTTCCCCAGCCCTTCTAATCGTTGTGTGTCCCTTTTCAAAGATGCACTGTCTCCCCCAAACAAATTCACTAAATTCTAGGGTGTCACTATTCTGTTCTTGATGTAAAATTTGAAAATGGCTGGTGTCCAGGTAATCATTTGGAGAGAGGACTTTGATAAATATTTCTGTCTTTGGAAGGTCATAGAAAAGGAATAGGGAGGGGCTGAACTCCCTCGAAGACCAAACAGGAAACGGTAAAATGAAGTGCTTTCGCCTGGAATGAAAAGGGTTCAGTGGGACAAGGAGAAGGGGCAGGAACTTAGGGATTCTAATTTTGGTTCTTTCATTAGCTTGTCACAAGCTCAGGAAAAGTCAGTCACCAAGCCCAAGTGCCCCAATTTCCTCCAGTCAATGGGGATTATGTTGTTTTTCTATCCCACAGAGAATTTTTAAAGGTTGTGATTTTAAAAAATAAACCAAAAGTAGCACTCTTCAAAAACTAAAAACAAGCCAATGTCCTTGTTCATTAGGAACATTTATTTCAACATGGGCCAAGACGGTCCTCCCTGCCCCGACTCCTCGCTGGGGATTTCTGTGTGAACTTTACTGGTCAAATGGATAATACTTCCATTATGAAAAGCCAAATAATTCTTTAAGCAAGTCATTATTCTAGAACACCTCACTGATATAAACCAGCTCATAAAATCCATTACATTGATTTGGTGACTCAGGGACCCTCACTTTCACAAGTAAAATGAGCAATTGAGTACTCAACAGAGAGCCTCTGAGTGACAAAGAGAGAATTTGAGTGCTATTATGCCCATATTAAAACTAGAGATATTCAGTAGTGAAAATCTTTGGAAACTGGAAACAAATTCATTTTACTAAGGGGATCTATCTCACAGAGAAAGCAGTCCTATAAAATTCCTAATTCTTATTTTACTTCAATGTTTAAAAACTTACCTCTTCTCCCAAGGTTCTTCTTAGCTCTGCTCAAAATGAACCCAGGTCTCTGAAAGCTAAGCATTACCACCATCATCTAATGTTTTTCTGCAAAAAAAGCATTAGAAAAGTTACATTTTCTCTATAGTGTGATAAAACTCCAATGAACTTAACATTTATGTTTTACCCTTTAAAAATTAACCATATTCTGCATTTCCAAAACACTTTACTTCTACTAATTAATATCACAGTTGGGAAAGTGACTTTTTATTCTTTTCTCCAGGCAAACAAGCTGAGAGTTTAAGTGATTTACCCTTTCTAAGAGAGGAGGTCATGGACAGAATTCCAGGATCTGAACCTGTATAAAGACCATTAAGGCAATCTTTCAGGAACTTAACAAATACCCACCTGGTGACGTTAAACTGCCTTTGATGAAAGTAGCTGTTGGCCCAAATTGTGGCCTACAAGGAATCCCTCAGATTTGAAGGGTAAAAAACATCTTTATTAGGTGGGTGGATTCCTCTCCCAGGACGCAGGCATATGGAGCTCTTGGGTACCAGAGATAACAACCGCAGACATTTATTGAGCCTTGGCAATGTGCACAGGACTTGTATAATCTCATTATCTCTCCCATACTTGGAAGTGTGTATCTAATTATCACCATTTTACAAATTAAAATATAAAAAGCTTAGAGAGATGTTGTAACTTGTCTAACGGTCAAACGCTAAAATTTCAACCAAGAATCCAAAGCTAAAAACTCATTTTCCAACCAACACCCTCTGGATATAAACCCTGTGTTTATATCTGCAGAAGTCATTCACCTTCCTAAACCAAATTTTCATACCCAATCTGCTTCATTTACAGAATGTCAGAACATAATGATTAAATCCTACTGACTTCAAAGTTTACATTATTAAAGAAAGACATGCTATATTACCATTTTCATTTCTCAATTGTAAATTGCAGTCTTATGATGGAATAAATAATTTGGGGGAAAAATGAATGATCAGTTAAGACTATTGATAGCCCTTACTTATTTATTTTTTTAGGGACAGAGTCTTGCTCTGTCACCCAGGTTGGAGTGCAGTGGTCTGATCATAGCTCACTCACTGCAGCCTCAAACTCCGGGGCACAAGCAATCATCTTGCCTCAGCCTCCTGAGTAGCTGGGACTATAGGGATGTACCAAGTGTCAGGTTATGGAATAGCAGAGACGGTAGTGAAATGGGCAAACTTTCACCACCATGTTCTGTGGAGGAATATGGACTCAGTATTATCAGACCTTCTGATTTTTAAAATCTTTTTAATTTTTTAAAAAATTTAACCATATTCTGCATTTCCAAAACACTTTACTTCTACTAATTATATCACAGTTGGGAAAGTGATTTTTTTTATTCTTTTCTCCAGGCAAACAAGTTGGGAGTTTAAGTGATTTACTCTCTCTGAGAAAGGAGAATTAAAATTTTTTTTAAATTAAAAATGTTTCTTTTAAATTTTTTCATAGAGATGGGGGTCTTACTATGTTGCCCAGGTTGGTCTAGAACTCCTGTGATAGCTCTTATTTTTAAATCACTGAAAGCAGCAAGCTGGGTTCAGAGCTTATCTATGTCTCTATATCTTTATCTATCTATTTATTTTTTAAATACCATAATTGGTTTGTTTTCTGTAAGGGGAAATGGCAAAAGTGATCCAGGATATTGCACATTTGAGTATAACTCCATTTTATTTAAATGTAGACAGTGCCAATTTCTTTCATAAGGCCATTTTTCCTACTTTAGTTCACAGAGATTTTGTTTTCAAACTTTAAAAAGATTACTAACATTATTTTAAGATAGAGGAATTAATCAGAATTCAGACCGGTAACGTGAAGTTTCTAGGAAGAATTTTATTTAAACTTTTAGCTCAGCTTTTATTATGTTATGTGAATACTTTTGTCTATCTGTATTTCTACATGATGGTCTTATCTTTCAATCCCTAGATAATGTTTAGATCTGTTAACCACTGTTACTTTGCTCATACTATGCTGAAATCATTAGAGGTTTTATTTTATTCTATTTTCAAGCTTAGATATTGTAAAATGACAAGCTGGTTGAATCAGGCCCACTGCCTTTTTCCCTCTCATCGTGTTTTATAAACGTTTGTATTAGTTATTAATATTAAAATTCTGGAAATTTTACATACATGAACATTTCTAATGTCTCTTTCTCTTGAGAAATCGGAAGGTGTGGAAATATTGAGACCCTATTCCCCACAGATGATGGTGAATACTTCCTTAAACAGGAAAGCATGCCCATTTCACTACTGTCTCTGCTAGTCCATATTCTGATACCTGGCAACTTCCTCCAACTGCATTTGGGTTTGTTGTTAACAGGCTCTGTCCTCCATCCTGCCCACCCTGAACCCCATCTGCTTTATTCAGAGCTGTATTATTCCTAACATAACACTGGAAGTGGTGCTTTTCAACTGGTGTGCTGTGAGAAGATCTTAAGTGTGCCTCAAACATTTCTAAAGATAATTAATTAAATTATTTTCTAAAGAAGTTCAAAGCACAGTATATTCTTTTTCTTTTTTATTCTTTTTTTTTTTTTTTGATCAACATAATTTAAGTGTGCTATGGAGGTTTAACAATAGGTTCAAGTGGCCATGAGATAAACAGAAAAAGGTTGAAAAACACTGACTATAGCAAGGCTTGGCCCATGGCAAGTGCTTGACAAATTTTTATTGTTAAGAACATAGAGAAGATGAAACAAATTCCATTGGATTTGTAAAAATGAGGCTCCAGCAGACTCTCGGAGATTTAATATTATGTCCACAGATTATTTGGCACTCCTTCCTATAAGAGGTAAAGACTGATTCCCCTCTCCTTCAGTGTGGGGTAGACTTAACCACTCACTGCTAATTAATGAATAGAATGTGGCAGTGACAGTATGTGTGACCCTTGAGGTTATATTATAAGAGAGATTGACACTTTTGCCTATCTGTCTTTGGATCAATTGCTCTGGGAGAAAGCCAGCTTCAGTATCCTGAGAACATGTGGGGAGTTCAGTGAAGAGAGTGACATGGCAAGGAAATGAAGTGTCCTGTCAACAGTCAGCATTATCTCGCAAGGCAAGTGAGGGATCCACGTTGGAAGCTGCTCTGCCAGCCCCACTCAAGCCTTCAGATGATTGTTGTTACAGCTGCCCAATTGACAGAGTCTTGCTCTGTTACCTAGTCTGGAGTGTAGTGGCATGATCATAGTTTACTGCAGCTTCAAAGTCCTGGGCTCCAGTGATCTTCCTGCCTTGGCCTACAATCTGCCAGCACTTCTGGGTCTGACTGACATCTTGCAATCTCATAAAAGATCCTGAGCCAGAGCCACCCAGCTAAGCCACTCTTAAGTCTTGAACCTATGGAGATAATAAATGCTCATGTCTCTCTCTTTTTTTTTTTTTTTGCAGTTTTTGGGCTGGGCGGGGTTTGAACCTGCCACCTCTGTCTTATGGGGCCAGTGCCCTACTCCTTTGAGCCGCAGGTGCTGCCCAATAAATGCACATGTCTTAAGCCACTAAGTAATCGAGTAATTTATTATGAAGCAATAGATAACTAATACATGTCTCACATTAACCTATATAAATATGGTTGTTCATAATTTGTGTTTTTTTTTTTTTTTTTTTGAGACAGCGTCTCATTTTGGCACCCTGAGTAGAGTGCCGTAGCATCATGGCTCATGACAACCTCAAACTTTGGGCTCAAGTGATTGTGTTGCCTCAGTTTTTCTGTTTTTAGTAGAGACAGTCTTGTTCTTGCTCAAGCTGGTTTTGAACTCCTGGAGCTCAAGCAATCCACCCACCTCATCCTCCCAGAATGCTAAGATTACAGGTCCGCCATGCCCAGCTTTGTGTGTTGTTTTTGATGGATACTAATATCCTCCAATAATTAGGGAAGGTGAGGGCTGTAGTTCTTCCTAACAGTCTTACTAAATGAAAATGACTAAGACAAGGCTCAGATCTAATTCCAGCATGCAAACAAGCAGACACAAAACAATCACACATCCAGTCTTGTGAACTCCCTGAAGTTGCCGTTCTCTGTCATTGTAGTAACTTTGATAGCATTTTGCATGAAAGGTTTATTCAAAGGCAAATGCAACTGTGTTGTGATGACAAGATCCACTACCTTCTTGTCAGATCGGGTGAAAGGATCCTCGAGTAAGTTAAGATGATGTGAAACTCAAGTGAATTATAAACTTTCAGTGCCACTCAGGAGGCATTAGTCTCTTGGGCTCACCAGATAATTATACCTCATCCATGCCAGAGTGAAGATGCCTGTACAATTTTTCCTGCCAACTTCCACACATGAAAACTTATTTTTAACATCTCTTATGCTAATTAATAAAACTTCTGGTGTTGATTCAATAGAGACATTTGAAGCTCTTGGGGAAGGGAGCTTCACTGGTGTGCTGATTCCTGATTAGGACCCTTCAGGTGCTGACCCCGCAAGGGTGAAGTCCTATCAGGGCACTTTGAATGTTAATTTGACACACCTAGGGTAACAGAGTAATGAATGTTAACTTGCACATATAATACCCGTTGTTACTACTGATGTATTTAAAAACAAGTTGTAGACAAGATAAAAATAAGATGCTGCATGAGAAATTTCCTTGATGTAATGATAGCCTTCAAAGACACTGCCAGGCAAGCTAACTAAGAAGTCATCTCACTGAAAGGCTCACAAACCAAGTTGAGATGTTTAATTTTTTTTTTTGTTTGTTTTTCTTTTTGCAGTTTTTGGCCAGGGCTGGGTTTGAACCTGCCACCTCCAACATATGGGGCTGGTGTCCTACACCTTTGAGCCACAGGTGCCTCCCGAGATGTTTAAATCATATGTTTCATTGAAGCAATTTAAAACACGGTGTGAAGCAAGGGGAAAGATATAGGAGAAGTTAGCATACCGCATATAGAGCTATCCTATCACTAGGGTGGAAGGCTCATTTATCTAAATTTTGAGAGTGTTTACACTCCCTCTCTCTCCTTTCCTTTCCTTCTCCTCCTTCTCTCCCACTTCTCTGTTTCTTTTTTTCCCACCACATCAGTCTTTTCAGTGATGGTCTGTTTAGGACAGTGGTTCTCAACCTTCCTAATGCCTCAACTCTTTAATACAGTTCCTCATGTTGTGGTGACCTCAACCACAAAATTATTTTCATTGCTGCTTCATAACTGTAATTTTGCTACTGTTATGAATCATAATGTAAATATCTGATATGCAGGATGTATTTAGGTGACCCCTGTGAAAGGGTTGTTTGACCCCCAAAGGGGTCACGACCCACAGGTTGAGAACCACTGGTTTAGGCAGACAAGGGGTGAGCAAAATGTCCAACAGACAGAAGGCACCTGGGGCCGTAACACATACTAGTTCTGTTGGAAACCCATGCTTGAAGTATCCCTGACTGGTATCTGTAGCTTGCCACAAAGCTGGTAAGAAGCCATGTGTCTTTCTTGGGCAGATACCTTGCGGCCAGGATGGGTGTCATCAATAGGGGACAATTTAAGACCTTTCAGATTGAACTACCTCATATACTTGAAGGCAACCATTGCCTAATGTCATTTCCTGCACAATACACCTTTTCAAATGTTGCCTCTAACTTGTGTAGCAGGAACCTTGGATCTCCTTGGTCTTCCCATCTCTTCCTACACGTAGCACACGTTCCTGTGCATGTTCCTCTATGTTCATGGCTGGTATGTCTCCTAAGCTACCTGCTTTTATACTTAGTCTCATCTCTTCTCTGTATTTGCTTCTGTTATTTTCCATTGCAGAAATGAATAATCTTAAATAATACAGCAAACACATATTACAAGAGATTATCACAGAATTAAGAGATTTTGAAAAAAATATTTGTTTTAGAAATGATGATGGAACCTACTATACAAAATTCATTTAGCTTATCTATCTTTGGAAAGTGCCAAGGGAAAACTCTTTTGTTGGTGGCTTGTTTATCTAGGGATTTTACCTCTAAAAAGAGAGGGCTTTGAGAGAAGCAGATATATTGCAGAAATAAATTTTAAGTGGGTTTGTGCAATGAAAATTGGAAACAGGCTAATTCAATTAATGTCTTTTTCATGTTCTCAATGAGACAGGAACTCAGAACATCAGATGCAAGAAATAGAGGGAAGTAGGATGCAGGAAACAAAAGGACTTCCCTAGACGTCCAGATGCGACAACCACAAGATTAATCCTGGCTGAGTTGTGTGGATCAGTTCAGCACCAAGACCCATGGTTCATTCAAGAGGCCCATACCTGCCGCAGAAGACATTCCACCAGGGGGAGCCTATTTGCCTAAATGAGTGAGTTATTTTACTTCGTAAAAATCACTCCGCTGGAAATTCACCTGTTTTCCTTGAAACTCAGAACTCTTTCAGTTTTTTCTGAAAATTCTATACTGAATATGAAAATGGGCTCTCTTGGCATGAAAGAAAATAGTCATAGTAGAAAGCAGTTACAAATAAGTCTTACTAGTGCAGTATCTCACAGATGACTCCTCATTCTGAGATTCAACTGGGCTGTTTATTAAAATACACATTTCCGGGCCTCCATCCAGACCTAACCTATCAAATTTAAATCTCAGGTCCAGGAATCTTCAATTTTAGTAAGTTGCAAAAGGGGTTCTTCTGTACACAGAAGTTTGATCAACAGAGCTAAGGAATTATTGTATTTTAATAATGCAAAGATGGAGTAGTTTTGTTTGGATTTGTATAGAGGGTAAAGCTCTTCTTGTAAATTTGACCCTTTATAATTAGAGCCACAACTAGTGCAGCTGAAGTGCAATGAGTATTTTCTCACCTTTATTAATAAGAATAAGACTGTGGACCAATAAAAAACTCACGTTCATCAGCCGTGATTTTTAATTTTTTGTACAGATGGAGGTCTTGCTATGTTGCCCAGGCTAGTCTTAAACTCCTGACCTCCTTTAAACTCCTGCCTTGGCCTCTCAATGTGCTGGGATTACAGGCATGAGCCACCTTGCCCAGTTGGTTTGGTTTTAATAGCTCTTTTTGGTTGAGTTTAAATGACAGAAGTTGGAACCCAATTTCCCCTAGAGTAGGGCTTATTCCTCTTACATTAAAGCCTAATGATTTTTAAAAGGGCTAAAATAACATTTCCAGACTGAGATCAGATTACTTATGTGGCAATTGAAGTTCAAACTCTTTCCTATTTCTTCAGCTCCCATTAGCCCCACTTGCATTTGACTCTTAAGCAAGTAACTAACCTCTTTGGTTTTGGAATTCTCCTCTGCAAAATGATATTAATATAGAACACACCTGTTATAGCTTGCAGGCAGCCTAACAGTAGCCACCCAAGTGACGGTCCCGGATCCGCTTTTCTTGAGTTTCTTTCCTCGGCTGTAGCCACTGAGTGTGCAACTCATTTTCGTCAAGATCCAGGAAATCAGCTGGAAGATTTTTTTTTTTTAATTAGAGAAAATAGTAGGTAAGAATCAGAAACCTTTCGATTATTCATTTGTCTCAAGGAGTTAATTTATATTCCAGCAATTTGCCCACCTAGGTGACACCTATTTCAATGACTGGCCTGCTATTCAAACAAAAACTGCCTGTAGGGCAGGGCTTTCCAAACTTCCCCCTTTAGAAGAATCGCCTGGAGCGCTTTAAAAAAAAGGTACAAACACTAGATCTCTTCTCAGATAGTCTGATTAGTCTTGGCTCTGTGGCAGAGTGCCTTGGCCTCGGTATTTTAATGAAATTCCCTAAGTGATTCCTAAGTCTTGTCCAGTGAGAATGTTGTCCAAGGACACGGCTGTCCTTGCTTAATCACAAAACTGATTTTCCTTGTAAAAACATCCAGCTGTTTTCTTCTCCTGAGACAAACTGGTTTGAATGGGATGGGGATGGAGGGGCCTGACTTTTTTATTTGACTGTGACCTGGCCTTGTGTGATCTCCTGCCAGGGTCCATTCCTCAGTCAATGGCTTGTGGGTATGAGGAGGTTGAGAAATTTTGGCTGAGAGTCAATGTTTAATAAGAGTGCATGCGATTATAAAAAGTTTTTTTTTTTTTTTTTTTGAGCATTCATTGGTGGTTTCTCTGAGAATATATTAAAAAAAAACTCTTCTGCTTCTGATGTGGCCAGCCAGTCCCATTTGTGGGTGCTTCTAGAATTAAGGCACATTCCGTGATGTTGGGGGTGCAGAGGGAGTCCCATCTACCCACTGTGATCACTGTCATCCTCACTGTGCTAGCTCACTGCTTGGGATTAATAACAGCCTGTAAGTAAGCTACATTCCGGAAGTTGTCTTGAACTTTTCTCATGTTCTTTGATGTTAGCTGACCTTGGCGAAACTACTCATGGAGCCAGACCTGTCTTCTGTGGCACGTCCCAAGCTCATTTGGCAGGTGGCAGCTCTGGCACCATTCCCACCGACACTCCTTCTCCAACTAGTTTTCAGTGACTCCACATTGCCTGCTGGACATTCCAAAGAACACGCTGACCTTTTCCATACTAAAGGGGGTGGTGACAGAAAGAGCAATGGGGCGTGGTTGGACAGATCTGGATTCCAGGGACACTTCTGTGATCTTGTGTGTGTGTTCTACATGTTTTTAGGCCTCTGTATCCTCATCTGTGAAAGAAGCATACTGTCCCCTCATCATTTCTGAAGATTGAAGAAGATAAGGTTCACATAGCACCTGAAAGATTGTCCAGCAGCTGGAAGACACTAACATTTTAGTTGTCTTTCCTATTACTAATTTTACCAATTTTGACCCCCCTTTTTTTTAAAGTAGGAAACAAAGTTTATTGAGGAAGAGAAAATTAGGTTTTGAAAGCAAGGGCAAAATACATTCACCATAGATGGCAATGGGCCCCCTTGCTCTGACAAAAAGTGATTTTGACACTCATCTTTTTTCCCCACTTTTAACCCCTTCTAAGATAAGGGTTCATCTTAGAAATAGTGAGCTGTCACAGTTCAATTGGCAGCATTTATTTTAGCAGTATATTAAAAAGTGGCATGTTTCGTACCACTTGTGATGTTGTCTTAAGTTGGCTGAGAACTGGCAGCCAGAGTCATCACAGTAGTACTTGGATTCGTGTCCTATGGGTCCTGGTGTATTATTCACTGGGGGAGCTTGTAGGTCTCTGTGGGTGAGTTTCTGATATTTTGGAATGATAGCATACCCTTTGTCTCTCTTTGACTTACGGGTATATCTACAGAATGACTCAGAATACTTAATTCTGGGTGCTCTCTTCCAGAGAATGCTAGTTACATGCTGGAGGGCTTAAGTTCCTCTCCAGGGGAAGCAGACTGCTCTCCCTGCCTGCCTGGACCTTTCTTTAGGCTCAGAACTGAAGCATAACACCTGATCCCTTTCCGTTCCCTCCAGCAAGAGGCCATAAAATGAGTGAATGAAACAAGAGTGATTATGGACCCCTGTGGCAGAAGGAGGACAAGGTGATTAGCTGTGCACTGACTAATCCTCATGCCACCTGCTATAGTGCTCACCTGGAAAGTCCAAGTGCCCTCAAGACCTGTGAGCTAGCTCCTGTCAATCCTGCCTTGAGCCTGCTCATACCTGAGTTACCCATGCTGCCATCTGGGTCCCGGAGTTAGTTTTGAGTAAGAATCTACCTTTAGAACTACCTATTTATCTCATCTACCACTGTATCTTCTCATTAAGCATCTACATTGTTTCACTTAATTCTCTCAAAAGGCATATTCAGTGGTGGGTTTTAGTATAATGAATATTATATACAATAGTCATAAGACCAGGGTTCAAATCCCAGCTTCCCCATTTACTAGCTGTGTAACTTTGGGTAAATTACTTAACCTTTCTGGGTCTCAGATTTTTATCTTTAAAACAGAAGTAAAAACAATACTTGTCTCTGAGAATTGACATGAGAATTAGACATCATTATCCCTGTGAGCTAGTAGTACAGTGCAGGTACTCTGTCAACACTCAAAAGCTGGTTACTGCTCTTTCTTTTCTTTTCTTTTCTTTTCTTTTCTTTTCTTTTCTTTTCTTTTCTTTTCTTTTCAGAGCCTCAAGCTGTCACCCTGGGTAGAGTGCTATGATATCACAGCTCACAGCAACCTCCAACTCCTGGGCTTAAGTGAGTCTCCTGCCTCAGCCTCCCAAGTAGCTGGGACCACAGGGGCCTGCCACAATGCCTGTCTATTTTTTGGTTGCAGCTATCATTGTTGTTTGGCGGGCCTGGGCTGGATTCAAACCCGCCACCTTAGCCACTTGAGCCACAGGCACTGAGCCGGTTACTGCTGTTTCTACAGCACCCCACATGTTGCCATGTTGCTTGGCACATAGTAGGTACTCAGTAAAAATCTCTTTAGAGAGAGACAGAAAACTAAAAGAGGCAGTCCTCTAACCTTAACTCTGTCCTGGGAACTGCGGGGGTTCAGATGAAGAATACTAACAATTTGTATTTACATAGTATTTTATAGCTTACAAAGCACATTCATGTTTAGTTTGTTTTGTTTTTCTTTTCTTTCTTTCTTTTTTTTTTTTTTTGAGACAGTCTCACTATGTCTCCCTGGGTAGAGTGCTGTGGTGTCACTGCTCATAGCAACCTCAAACTCTTGGGCTTAAGTGATTCTCTTGCTTCAGCCTCCCAGGTAGCTGGGACAAGCACCTGCCACAATGCCTGGCTATTGTTTTGGTTGTAGTTATTGTTTAGCAAGCCTGGGCCGGGCTCGAACCCACCAGTGTATGTGGCTGGTTCCCTACTCACTGAGCTATGGGCG
Organism: Otolemur garnettii; assembly: GCF_000181295.1. Lineage (NCBI taxonomy): Eukaryota > Metazoa > Chordata > Mammalia > Primates > Galagidae > Otolemur > Otolemur garnettii. Next base: position 26,130,579 of record NW_003852410.1, read on the forward strand.
TCGAGCCTCTTTTGTTTTTTCATTTATAACTTTCAAGAAACCCAAGGCAGAAAAGATATTCTCATTAATATCTTTTGAGGTAATGAGGCCCAGAAAGGTTAGGGAGAGGTAGGGCCCCTTAAATGCCCCCTACAAATGATGACAGTGGAGGTCAAGGACTTCGTAATAAGGAGGCCCTTGGTGACTTTCCAGAATACATGCTCCTTGGAGTGCTGGGGACAGACGCCAAAATTCAGGGAAAGGAGAAAGATGTGGACAGGGAGGAAATAAGAATTAACCTCTTGGCAGCAAAGCAAGAGAGAGAAATGAGACTGGAGCAGGATCAAGTGATGGCTTTTTCAAAGTAAGAGTGACCTGTGCATGGTTATCCCTTGGAAATGACTTGTTTTGGCTGACTCGTGACAACACAAACTTAGAAAGGGATAAATCACGGAAGCTGAAAGATCACCTTGAAAAATGATGGTCTGCTTTGTGAAAGCATTCTCAACAGAATCCCAGTGGCTGGGAAAATACACCCAGCTGCCACATAGAGTAGTTGAAGTAAGACTAGGATGCCTTTTCCCCAATAGCTTGACCCAGATGCATTTTTCCCCAATAGCTTGACCCAGATGAAACAGCTTGATGCTACGGAGAGTACGTGAGGAAGTGGGAATGCAGGGAGTCTCATACACTGTTTTTGGGAAAGGAAGGTGGTGCACTTTTTTGGGTAGAATGTACTTCATAAATGTCTACCCAATTTGACACGCACAGGCTCTTCTACCCAGCAGTTTTACATCTGAGAAATTATCCTAGAGGTATACTATACATTATCCTATAGTTATATGTATGCAGATGGTGCCAAAATTCTTTCTATTTTAAGAAAGGAAAAAACTCTGTCAAAGTTGTAATGCTCAAATCACATTTGTCTTCTGCAATTATAAGAGATACAAGACTCAATAAACAAGATAACAAATGTTATCAGTATGTATTGAGTGTTAAACTTTTTTTTGTTTGTAGAGACAGTCTCACTTTATGGCCCTTGGTAGAGTGCCATGACATCACACTGCTCACAGCAACCTCCAACTCCTGGGCTTAGGCAGTTCTTTTGCCTCAGCCCTGAGGAGCTGGGACTACAGGTGCCCACCACAATGCCGGGCTATTTTTTTGTTGCAGTTTGGCTGGAGCTGGGTTTGAATCCACCACCATCGGCAGATGGGGTCGGCGCTCTACCCACTGAGCCATAGCCACTGCCCTAGAGTGTTAAAATTTTAATACATTTTTTTCCTTTCTTAAAATGTGTATACTTTTTTTTGGCATATATATGCATATATGTATAAAGATATATAGTAGAACCTCCATAGTTGGCCACTTCCCTGCAATAACTTCTTCCTTAAGTTGACCTAATTTTCATAGATTGGACATGTACTATGTGTACATATCAGTACAGTAGGCCTAGTTCTTCATGTTGACCACATCTATATATTGACCAGTTTATTACTATCCCTTGGGTGGTCAACTTACAGAGGTTCTACTATATTTACAAGTTTGTATTTACCAGGATGTTCATTGGAGCACTGGGATGTGTTTATGGATGTGCGTGTACTTGTGTGTATGAGAGAGAGAGAGAGATATTACCTGAATTTACATAAGTAAGGAAAGATTACATAGACTATTGATATTGTATATTCACTCTGCCATTGCAAGAATGAGAGAGGGCTGTCTCTTAACATGGAGTGGTGACCATCATGTATAGATAGATTAAAAAAAAACAGTAAATAGATTTTTTAAATTAAATAATAATTGTGTACATTAATGCACTTATGGGGTACAATGTGCTGATTTGATATACAATATGGAATGCTTACATCAAACTGGTTAACATAACCTTCACCTTACTTATTTGTTGTGGTAAGACATTTATACTCTATTCTTACTAGTTTTGACATGTACCATTGCATTGTACACATTAGGTAAGGTCCCACCCCACCAAGTACCCCCCCCCCCGCCTCCTCCCTTTGCCTCCTTTCCTCCTTCTTTCTGGACAATAGTTGTGTTTTATCATTTGTATGAAAGTGTAGGTTATTATATATTGGTTTCATAATAGTATTGAGTACATTGGATACTTTTTCTTCTATTCTTGAGATACTTTACTCAGTAAATAGATTTTATAAAATCATGATGGAATATGCAGTGAGAATGACTGGGAAACAAGAAAGGGTTAAAATTGATTATGTGGGAAAAATTTGTTATTTGAGAGGAAGGGGGAGATGTCACTTTTACCTCCCACGTTTTTCTCCAGTGTGTGGGTTTTGTTTTTTTAACCCTGAGCCTTCATTACATTTAAAATAAAACACTGGTTTGAAAAATGCCCCCTAAGATTCCTTTAAATCTCTAAGTCTCCTTATATACTTAAAAAAATTCCACTTACAGAAATTTGATTTATTCACTCTTTTTTCTGAAACACATCTCCTGCACTCAGGTACACCAATACGGTTAAATGACCCATCACCAATAGGTTTCTGTAAGGACTTTCTTCTCCACTGGCCATTTCCTCTGTTATGGAGACTAACAAATTGCAAGGGAGTTGAAGAGTCTTCAACCTGTCCTTAGAAACCTTTCAACAGCCTCAAGGCAATCAGGCTCATTTGAAATGACTCTGATGTGATTACCAAAGGTAGTTTGAGGATCCGGCCCCATTCTGGATTAGCAGATGGAGTCTCCCGAATCTGACTAATCATTGTCTCATTCCAGAGATACTACACTTTTTGAAAACAGATGCTTCTTTATCACCCCTCCCCTATTCTGACCCTGTAAGTCAAGGTTGGTGTCCTGAATCTTCTCCTTTTTCTTTTTTTTTAGGTTCTCAACATGATTCTGATAGACAGCCAGCTTAGGGAACTCCTGTCTTGCGCTGTTTGGAAACTCTTTCTTTTATTTTTTAGAAATTACTATGCAGTGGTGCAAGCCATTCTTTCTAGAAAGAGAGTCCCTATTTATTGGCTTAGCAACTGGAACATGTCCACAGTTGCCAGAAGTCTCTTGGCATGCAGGGAGAATGCACAAGTGAGAACAGTTTTTCTTAAGCTTCTCCCATTGCATTTTAGCCACAGAGAAAGTCTTCTAAAAGACCACAACTATGACATCTGCTAAGGTATGATTGTAGGTGGCAGGACTGATGAGAGCGTTTAAGAAAGCAGCACTTGGCTCGGCACCTGTGGCTCAAGTGGCTAAGGCACCAGCCATATACACCTAAGGTGGCGGGTTCGAATCCAGCCCGGGCCCGCCAAGCAACAATGATGGCTGCAACCGAAAAAAAAAAAAGCCAAGCGTTGTGGCAGGTGCCTGTGGTCCCAGCTACTTGGGAGGCTGAGGCAGGAGACTCGCTTGAGCCCAGGAGTTGGAGGTTGCTGTGAGCTATGCCATGGTACTCTACCCAGGGGGACAGCTTGAGGCTCTGTCTCAAAAAAAAAAAAAAAAGAAAGCAGCACTTCCCAAAGATTTAAAGACATACTAAGCGTGTCATGCAGTCGACGTGGAAATAGGGGCCCTTGCTAAAACAATTTCCCCTAATATCCACCTTTGTCAATGCTTTGCTTGTGGTTCACATAATAGAGATGGACATCAGTCTTGTAGAAAACCCAGTTTTGTCTTAAATGTAGATACATTTCCTCTCCCCCTTTACACTATGTCACCTAACACATTATCCAGGGATTGGCCCAAACTGGGCTTGGCATCAAGAGAACTGCCTCTCAAGACCTTTTTATAGTTTTTTTTTTTTCTTTTTTAATCACTGGTAGAGACTTAATCTGCTTTTCTTTGGCTAACACTCATTTAAGACAAAAATTGTGCTTTCATACTGAAAGATAGCACATCTGCTGGCCGTGCCTGTCTCTCCAGGTTAATCTCTCACGGCCCCCACCATTTTGCCCCCTTAGCTCTGACCCTCTGAGCTGCTCTGAATGCTCCAAGCTGCCTCCGTGCTGTGCCTTTGCTTCACTCTTTCTCACCTTTCCAGCTTGACTATCACCTTCCACTCAACTCTGAAGTCAGCCTGCAGCGGAGGCCATCTTCAGCCAGGTACCAGGTGGGGTCTCCTTGTGCCTCTCCACCCTCATCTTCAGAAATTATCAGTTTACTTTCTAAAAATTGATTTAGAAGTCTATTTGCATAGACTATCTCTGGCCTGTATGCTAGAAATACTGTAAATAACTGATTGGACAGGTGAATGGCTGGGGAGCGGGTTGGAAGATGCTGCATTGTAGGTATACTTTTTGTTCCTTTTGAACTTTCGTACTTCATAAATCTATTCTGACAGATACAATTCAAATTTACAAACAATGACCAATCTCAGCTGTAAAAGAAATTTGATTTTATACTATTCTCAGATTAACATCTTTTAGGCAGATTTCCATATCTGCCTCTTTCTAAAAAAACCTTTATTTTTAATTTCACAAGTAACATGTAAATTTTTTCTATTGTAAATGCCAATGCAAATTAGTCTTTCTGCTGCCAGTCTTTTCTGACACAATACTCATGTAATTTCCATTCTGGTCTTGAATGTGTTTTAAGCTCAGTATACTTAAAAAAAAATCGGGAGTGTATTACAAACCCAAAGAGACACAATTATTTACAAAATGTGGACTTAAAGTGCTTTTAATTTCGTATTGTTGAGTTTTGCTGAAAAGGGTAATTAGGGTGACCAACTATCCCGGTTTTTCTAGAACTGAAAGGGGATGCTAAACTGGGGAAATCCCACAGAAACAGGGATAAACTGGTCACTCCAGACATTCAGCCAAACAGGACAAGGGCCCTAACAAGTCAGAATGGTCACTGGCCCAAAGGGAAGAGATGTTTGATGTGAAAACCAACCCTGGATACTGGTGCATGGTGACTGATTACCATCCCGGTTCCATAGCAGCTCTTTCTTCATGTTTCCGAAGCATTGTTCACCAACTCTATGACTTTTTATTATTTTTTAGAAAGACCTTACATTCTGCTTTAAATTTTATAAGTGGCATAAAGAAGGAATTTCTGTGACATTTGATGCTGCTGTGTTCTTAATGGAAGCTTGGAGATTTATCACCTTAATGGTACATGCAAAGTAAATCTTATTTTTAACTTTAGATCCTCTCAAAAAAATACTATTCTGAACTTTTTTATTATCCTGAAATAGTACAAGGTTTACTAAGAACCACGGCATACTCTTGGGATAATATGGCAGAATTAATTAAGGAAAAGGTAAATTAGCAGATGAAAATAAGGAGTTTGTAAGTAGGAGGAGCAGAAAGGCCCACACAAAGTATTTAAATCCTAGGAAAAAGTGAAGATGATTAATTTTAATTAGAAGTTGAGATAGAGAGCTCATTGCATTTTCAGCCTAATATTGAAATACATGCTGGGTAAGGTTGTTCTAGACTTCATTAGAAAGTCTAGAAATCTGTGTGCATAAGAGTGGTACTGGCTTATTGCCCATAGCACAGTTATTACGGCACCAGCCACATACACTGAAGTTGGTGAGTTCAAACCCGGCCTGGTCCAGCTAAACAACAATGACAACTGCAACAGAAAAAATAGCCAGGTGTTATGGCGGGTGCCTGTAGTCCCAGCTACTTGGGAGGTTGAGACAAGAGAATTGCTTAAGCCCAAGAGTTTGAGGTTGCTGTGAGCTGTGATGCTACAGCACTCTACTGAGGGAGAGACATAGTGAGACTCTGTCTCAATTTAAAAAAAAAGTGGTACTAACTAAATAAATGTGGTAGCAAAATAAATAAGTTTTATTTTTATTATTATTTTTTATTGTTGAGGATTCATTGAGGGTACAACAGACCCAGGTTACACTGATTGCATTTGTTAGGTAAAGTTCCTCTTATAATTGTGTCCTGCCCTCAAAAGTTGTGTCAGACCCTGTGACCCCCTAACCCCCTCCCTCCTTTCCTCTTTCTGATCTCCCCTTCCCCTAAACCCTCTTTGGGTTAATTCCTCTCTTTTGCTTCCCCCTTTATTCTAAAGGAAACTGATTTCTAAAAGGATGTTTTATGTAGGAGTTGGGCGTATAGACTTTGGAGCCAAACTGCCAGGAATTGGTGCCCAGCTCTGCTACCTACTAGATCTGAGATGCTGGATGAGTTGCTTAACACCTTAGTGTCCTAACTTGTAAAATGGGGGAGCTGACAGTATCATCTTCATAGAATTATTGTGGGTTAGTATATGAAAGTGCTAAAAATAGAATGTGGCATAGAATGACTGCAGAATACATATTAGTATTATATTATTATTACCTAGGAGTTAAACCCTCAGCTGGAGTAATAGTTAGGTACAGACGGTTGCAGGACCTTGGAGAAGGAAGTCTCTGAAAAAGGGTTCTGGAAGAAACCACGCAGGCCATGTGGCCTGATGCTAACCATGAGAAATTCTACATGAAAAATGACTGTGTGGGAAGAAGATTGCATGGATTGGGCATCTGCTTTGAACAACCAGCTGGTTGGGTCTCACTGCTAATTGAAGATGTCCCCTGGGAAGCAGCTCTGTGGAGGGAGTGGCAACAGGACTCCCCAGGGGGACTTTATCCCCCATTTTCAGCTGCCAAGACTCCAGAACCTTCCCAGACCACAAAGGGTGACTCAAAACTTCTCATTGTTCACAGGCGTAATACTCCTGCTGTCACAATGCAGTTATCCTCTTAGCCACGCCAGTGTCGTGGACAACATGTGACCCCTTCTCTTTGCCTGTGATTTCTGCTCAACTCCGGACTGATTCGCAGACACTCCACATGCCCAGGCGGAGCTGGTCGAAGGACAGAAGGAGGTGACTCCAGGGTCGAAGTTGCAGCGGGTGATAAGCCCAGACCCTTTCTTTCTTGCTGCTCTGTCACCTTCAGTGTCTCAGTGACAGACATTGCTTCATAGTTAAAAGATGGCGGCTGCAGTGACAGAAAGCAACGATGTCCAAAGGCGGAAAGGGTACAAGAGAGCGATCCCCGCATTTATTTCACTCCTTATCCCAGGAAACATTCCCTTCAGTCCCACTGGACAGGAAAGGGTCACGTGTCTACACCCTGAGTCAAGGAGGACCATAGATCTCGTATCTAGGTTTTCAGCTTTTCTGAATAGGAGGAGGGCTCTGCTGGCAAGAAACAGGGTAGGAAAATGATCTGCCACACATGGCAACGCCACTTTCTATGCTAGGACTGCTTTGCATTCTTAGTAACCACACTTGAGCAGGCCAACAACGTATCTTCTTGGGACAAAACAGATTTGCTTAGAGATGCTGTCTGCAAGCAAATCCCTGGGTCTCCCATTGACCACCCCATCAAACTGAGTCCTGATTCAGTCACAGTGGCTTCTTCCTTTAGGCTTCTGTGGAATTTGTGATTCCCTAAGAACCAATTTAATTTAATTAATCTAATAAAGGACAGCACAGGAGAAGGCTGCTATTGTGCTGCAATGCTCAGGAGGTAGCTTTGTGTTTGCTTACTTTTTTTAAAGTTTGATTAAAAATCCAATAGAACAAACAAGTTACAATGGGTAATTATCATTAATCTCAGAGCATATTATTTTCATGAATTGATTAAAAAAATGACTCTAGTAATACCCAGCCTTGCATTATAGAGGTAAATTCATTGTGTAGTTTCTTTGTCTTTCTTTGTATTTCTTCAAGGTCCTGGTCTTCCCCATACCAGAAACTTTAACTATTTTTTGGTGCATATTTTAGACTTTTTAAAATTAGTTGTCTTATGCTCAAACTTAAAAAAAAAGAGCTATTGTTTAACAATTCATATTGGTTATAAAAACAAATACAAGCAATATAAACCTATAGATGGTAAAAAGGGAAAATTTCCTCTACACCCCCACCCCCTCAAAGATCCCTCTCAATCCTCTACTCGCTTCCCTCCCTGCCAGCCAATTCTCCATTCCGAAGTCCCCTCTAGAGCTGTCCATAGTTAACAGTTTCATTCTTGACCCAAGCCTGTAAAAATATACATATATACATGTACACCTATAGAGTTGTGTGCTTTTTAAAAAACACATTATATATTATTCTACAGTTTTCTTTTTTCAGTTAATCATATATCCTGGTCAATGTTTCATTGGCTTATGAATAGATGTAAAAAAAATTTTCTGCCAGGGGCCATGAAATTCTAGCACTCTGGGAGACTGAGGTGGGTGGTTTGCTTGTGCTAAGGAGTTGGATACCAGTCTGAGCAAGAGCAAGACCTCATCTACTAAAAATAGAAAATCTAATCAGTCATTGTGGCCAGAGACTATAATCCCAGCTACTCAGGAGGCTGAGGCAAGAGGATCCTCTTGCCTTAGGAGTTTGAGGTTGCTGTGAGCTATGATGCCATGGCACGCTACCCAAGGTGTCAGAGTGAGATTCAGTCTCAAAAATTTTTTTTTCAGCATTATCTTATGTTCCACATAATGTACTGGTACCTTCTACAATTTTGAGAATATTTTTATTTCCCAGTCCCCTGTTTTTTTGTGTGAAACAGAGTTCCTCTTTACCATAATGACTTTAAGAAGTTTTTAAAAACAGCTCTAACTTTATTAATACTAAAGTCTTTTCCATTTTTGGAGACAGAATCTTACTCTGGGTAGAGTGCTGTGGTATCATCATAGCTCACAGCAACATTAAACTCTCAGGCTCAAGGGATCCTCTTGCCTCAGCCTCCCAAGTAGCTAGATTATAGGCATCTGCCATGATGCCTTGCAAGTTTTTCTATTTTTAGTAGAGATGGGGTCTGGCTTGCTCAAGCTAGTCTCAAACTCCTGAGCTCAAGCAGTCTACCCACTTTGTCCTCTTAGAGTTCTAGGATTGTAGGTATGAGCCACCACACCCCCTCTATACTATACTCTTGAAAGAACACAACCTTCTCCAGCACAGAACTGGGTAGAAAACAATGCTCTTATTTTGAATTGATGATGATTGTGATACCTCCTACATATGCTTATGCATTTTGAGCAATTGTCTATAAAGAATCTCATTTAAACTCCATCTAATAATATCTTATTTTGGAAGTGCCTGCAGTTTCTCCTGATAACACTGTTTTTGTTGTAATAAAGTCTTATAGCCCGAACCAGGAACAGCAAGGTAATATTGCTATTACTATCCGTGCAATTATTATTTACAAAAGGTAAAAATGAATAGCTCCAACATTACTCCATGCCCTGCCTTACTCAAATTTGACTATATCCTGTTGTTTTCTACTTTTTTAAAATTTTATTTTATTATTATTTTTTATTGTTGAGGATACTTTGAGGGTACAGAGAACCAGGGTAACAGTGATTGCATTTGTTAGGTAAAGTCCCTCTTATACTTGTGTCCTGCCTCCAAGAGGTTATATCACACACTGTAACCCCTACCCCCCTCCCTTCTTCCCTTTCATGGCTCCCCCATTCCCCCATCCCCTACCATATACCAGGTCATCAATTGTCCTTATATCAGAATTGAGTACATAGGATTCTTGATTCTCCATTCTTATGATGCTTTATTAAAAAGAATGTGTTCCACATCTGTCCAGGTTTATGCAAAAGACATAAACTCTCCAGGCGGTGCCTATGGCTCAGTGAGTAGGGGGCTGGCCCCATATACCGAGGGTGGTGGGTTCTAACACAGCCCGGCTGAACTGCAACCAAAAAATAGCCGTGTGTTGTGGCAAGTGCCTGTAGTCCCAGCTATTTGGGAGGCTGAGGCAAGAGAATCGCTTAAGCCCAGGAGTTGGAGGTTGCTGTGAGCTGTGTGATGCCATGGCACTCTACCAAGGGCCACAAAGTGAGACTCTGTCTCTACAAAAAAAAAAAAAAAAAAAAAAAGACATAAATTCTCCATCTTTTTTAGTGGCTGAGTAGTATTCCATGGTATACATATACCACAGTTTATTAATCCATTCCTGGATTGGTGGGAATTTAGGCTTCCATAGTTTGGCAATTGTAAATTGAGCTGCAATGAACAGTCTAGTGCAAATGTACTTATGATAAAATGATGTTTTTCCTTCTGGGTAGATGTCCAATAATGGGATTACAGGATCAAATGGGAGGTCTAGTTTGAGTTCTTTGAGGATTCTCCATACTTCCTTTCAAAAGGTTGTATTAGTCTGCAGTCTCACCAGCAGTATGAAAGTGTTCCCTTCTTTCCACTCCATGCTAGTATCTGCAGCTTTGAGATTTTGTGATGTAGGCCATTCTCACTAGGGTTAGGTGATATCTTGGGGTGGTTTTGATTTGCATTTCTCTGATGATTAGTATTTTTTCATATGTTTGCTAGCCATTCGTCTGTCTTCTTTAGAGAAGGTTCTATTCGTCTCTCTTGCCCATTGATACAAGGGATTGTTGGCTTTTTAATGTTGATTAATTTGAGTTCTCCATAGATCTTAGTTATCAAGCTTTTGTCTGATTTATAATATGCAAATATTTTTTCCCATTCTGATGGCTTCTATTTGCTTTGGTTGTTGTCTCCTTAGCTGTATAGAAGCTATTCAATTTAATTAAGTCCCATTCATTTATTTTTGTTGTTGTTGCAATCGCCACTGAAGTCTTCTTCATAAAGTCTTTCCCCAGTCTAATAATGTCAGGTGTTTTTAAGGATTTTTATTATTTTATGCCTTAGATCTTTTATCCACCTTGAATCAATTTTAGTGAGTGGAGAAATGTGTGTGTCAAGTTTCAGTCTTTCACTACAAGGCCATAGTGATCAAAACAGAATAGTATTGGCAAAAATAGAGACATAGACACTTGGAACTGAATAGAAAACCATGAAATGAAGCTAATGTCTTACAGCCACCTAATCTTTGATAAACCAAGCAAGAACATACACTGGGGAAAAGAATCCCTCTTCGATAAATGGTGTTGGGAGAACTGGATATCCACATTAAAAGACTGTTTCCTACTTCTAAGCCTCAAAATACATGAAGAAGAATTGACAGACTAACAGGGAAAAAGGCAATTCTACAATAGTAGTACTGAATGTTCATTATCTATTACAGCAACTAATAGAAGAACCAGACAAACATTCAGTAAAGATTTGGCCAATGTGAATAACACTGTCAACCACCTTTATTTGATTGTTATTTATAAACTATTACATCAGCAACTGCCGAATATATCTTCTTTTCAAGAGGTTATGATACATTGATAAAAATAGACCTTAAGCTAGGCTGTAAAACAAGTCTCAATAGATTTAAAGGAATTAAATCATATAAAGTGTGTTTTCTGAATATAGAGAAATTAAAAATTAATAACAATATAACATTCAATATAACCTTGAATATTTAGAAATTAAACAAAATATTTCAAATAATTCATGGGTAAAAGAAAGAATCACAGGGGAAATTAGAAAATATTTTGAATTATATGATAAAGAACATGGAGATGTATACCGTGTTCATGGGGTGTTAAATACTGTTATCACTTCACACCAAGTTGAGCTACATATTCAATGCAATTTTAATCTCAATTTGACTCATCTTTTTACTAGAAATTGATAAAATAGATTTTAAAATTAAATGTAGATGCAAACAAAGTAGAATTGCTATATCAGTCAAAGAGTGGGTTGGTGGCCTTATGGCATATTGGGTAAGAGAGCATCTCGGTTTCTATTATGACATTATTGCATCATGTTTTAGTGTGTGCTCCTTGAGGAAAGAGTCCATGTGTTAATCATCTCTGTGTCCCTTAACACAAATACAAATGTTTCCAGTAAAACGTGCTGAATTGGTTAAAAAATAACAACCATTTTTTTATGTATATAATTTTAATTCTAGCAAAAAAGAAAGACTGAGCATATCAAGCCCTGAGCAAGTGAGTAGGACTCTCTGATGATAACATCAGAAATGTAGCTCAGCTCCAAGAGCAAGTTCCAGAACCTTGGGACTTTGGTTTCCATGTAACACATGAGGAACTTCCCTTGAGGTTATTCAATGAGTTTGGTTTTATATCAAGGAATTACTTGGAGTCTAATTTTAGTCAATCCGGGATTTAATTATTCACGGCAAATATTGCTTACCAATTAACATCTTTGTGTATATTGACTAATGATTCAGGTCTTCAGTCACATGTGGTGTCTCTACTTTTAACATTATGCAACACTCAGTTCTCCAATGTGAAACAGAGGACCCCCTTTCAATATTTAAGATGCATTCCCTAGTTCTGGGCAACATTAGCCCATGCATTTTACATCATGCCAATTCTCTGATACTTTATTCTTAATCCACACCCCTGTGGGCTTTTATAAATACCTTCAATAATTCCAGAAGACCATCTACTTTTTCTTAATGGAAGTTGCAAACTGGTGTTGCCTCATGTTTGTGTATTTCCAACCATTACTCCTATCCAAAGTTATTTATTTGTGATGATAGTTGGTCCATTTTAGTTTCCACTGAGATTATCTATAATGGCTTTTGAAATCATCTGTTCTTTGATTGTTTATCTCCTGGAAACTATATAGCACAGTTTTTTTTTTTTTTTTTTTTTTTGAGACAGAGCTTCAAGCTGTTACCCTGGGTAGAGTGCTGTGGCATCACAGCTCACAGCAACCTCAACCTCTTGGGCTTAAGTGATTCTCTTGCCTTAGCCTCCCAAGTAGCTGGGACTACAGGTACCTGTCATAAAACCCGGCTATTTTTTTTGCTGCAGTTGTCATTGTTGTTTAGCTGGCCCAGGCTGAGTTCGAACCTGCCAGACTCAGTGTATGTGGCCGGCGCCCTACCCACTGAGCTACAGGTACTACCCTATAGCACAGTTTTAAAGCTATTCCATTCAAAACCTGTTTTTCCTCCCATTAGGTAATTAAGGACAGCACCAAATCAAGTCAAAGAAAAAACTTTTTCCATTCAGAAAAAACAAAGATACATCTATTTGGTTTTCTGGGTTTCTCAAAGTCACATTTTCTGATAAAGAAGATTTAGACAGTATCAGGGTGATGCACAACAAATAATTCTGTTCAGATAAATCTGTCCAACAGTGTCTATTGTTAGGGTAGGTGTGAGGGACACAAACAAGGCATATGCACTGAATTATCAGATTCGACATCACAGGTGTCATCTGCAGGTAGAGGCCATTGTTTACAGGTAGCAGCCAAACTAGTGGATGTTTGTTGAGCATGTCACTTTATGTGCTCTGAGGATTTCAAAGAAGAAAATGATAAGGTTTCTAGACATATACTTGTAAATAAGACTAAGAAGTATATGATATAGATCAATCAGAGAGTATGAATTAATGCTATTGAAAGTAAAGATGTAAACACAAGCTTCCAATTGGCCAGATTATAGGAGATTTCATGGGGGAACCTGGTATTAGAACTGAGCCTTGAAGGATGGATAACAGTTCCTTCAGGAAGGAGAGATATACCATGTGGATGAAACAGTACATGCAAGTGCTAGAAATCAGAAAGTCATAGAGGCTGTGGGCATATGGCCTGCAAAACTCAATGTGCCAGCTGCTTCAATCATGAAGGTGAAAAGACAGGAAGCAGTGGATAGGTTTGAGCAAGACTTAACTCCATACAGAAGCCATGTAGAGATTACTTGCTTGAGAGAGACGATACTGTTTTTCTTTTTCCTTTCCTTTTTTTTTGATTGTCTCTGTCGCCCAGGCTTGCATACCATGGCATCATTGTAGCTCACAGCAAACTTAAACTTTTGGGCTCAAGTGATCTGTCTGCCTCAGCCTCCCAAGTAGTTGGGACTACAGGCACATGCCACGATGTTCAGCTACTTTTTCTATTTTTGGTAGAAATGGGGTCTCAAACTCCACACTCCTCAACCTCCCAGAGTGCTAGGATTATAGGCATGAGCCACTGCACCCAGCCTAGATACTGTTTTTCCAAAAATAGCTTACTCAGTAGAATCCAATCTATACATAAAGCTTTTGCCATGCACATTATATTGGGCATATGTTTTCTCTCTGTTGAACAAGTTTGAAGGAGTTAGAGCATAATCCTGCTTTGACCTACATAAGGTCTAGTTGTTAGGTTAGGGGGTTAGGTTAGGGGCCGCAGGCAAGGGGCTTCTCCCCAAATGGGGATAGAGTTTTAATGATTGGTGCCTGATACAAATATCAACTTTCAGAATCACAGCATATTAAAGTTGGGAAGACTCTTATGACTGTTGAGCACTATGCCTGTACCTTGGTCAAGAGAAAAATGAGCCTTGGTGTAGTAAAGTGACCTGACCAAGGTTGCCCTGTAAGATTGATGAAGAACTTAATCTCAAATGGAAGTCTCTCAAATTTCAATTCAGTCATTATCAATAGCAGGGAAGAGAAGAGTTTAAAGGATAACATCAAATCATTTTATTTGAACTTGGAATGTGATTTTTATGTCACCTTTATACTATTTTCATATAATTTAGAATGCAAAGGTGACTTACTGAATCTTGTTTGGCTTAAGCTAATATTAACATTAGTTTGCAAATTCTGAGCTTACTCTTCAGATATGACCATTGGGGATGAGGAAGAAATGTATCACGATTGTACTGAATGAAAAGTAGATGCAAACATTAATGGGTAAAATTCATGAATGCTAATTACATGCAATGTCCTGATGTAAGAGTTCACACACATCATCTCACATAATCCTATAACAGCACTCCAAAGTAGATACTATCATCTCTATTTTACCCTGGAGGACATTAATACAGAGTTAATGAACTTGACTATGGTACCACGGCTAGTGAGAAGAACTAGACAAGGTGGCTCAAGCATATACCCGCAATCACTAGCCTAAGTAGGATAGTATACCTCTCAGAGTTGCTATGAGCATTTCATGAGTTAATACATGCTAAGTGCCTACCTCAATGTCTAGTGTATAGTACTGAACAAATGAGGAAAACTAGTACTGGGTGACCAAGTTACTTGCCTCAGTGGGTAGGCTGACTAAAGAGAACCGTGCTGTTAACCCTTATGATAATGTGCTTTGTTATTTTGTTTAATTTTGTTTTAGAAATGTGAATTTGGGCTTGGCGTCTATAGCTCAGTGGTTAAGTGGTTAGGGAGCCAGCCACCTACTTTGGTGCCGGTGAGTTTGAACCCGGCCCAGGCCTGCTAAACGACAATGACAACTACAACAAAAAAATAGCCAGGTGTTGTGGTGGGCGCCTGTAGTCTCAGCTACTTGAGAGGCTGAGGCAAGAGAATCACTTAAGCTCAAGAGTTTGAGGTTGCTGTGAGCTGTGATGCCACAGCACTCTACCTGGGGTGACATAGTGAGACTTTGTCTCAAAAAAAAAAAAAAAAAGAGAGAGAGAAATCTGAATTTGTATTTTTTTACAGGCTAATAAAAAAATTTGAATTCCACATTAATCATATTAAAAATGAAAGTAGGGTGGTGCCTATGGCTCAAAGGAGTAGGGTGCCAGCTGCATATACCGGAGGTGGCAAGTTCAAAAACTGCAAAAAAAAAAAGAAAGTAAACACGCATAAGTCCTTCAGACACTATAATCTGAGCATTTAAAAACCATGTATAGTATACCTGTGATAATAGCATTATTCACAATTGCCAAAAGGTGGAGGCAACCCGAGTGTCCATCATTAGATGAAGGGATAAACAACCTGTGCTAGAGCCATATAGTGTTGGAACAGAAAGAAATGCTGACATGTGCTGCAAAACTGGGGGACGGTGAAGACACGCGAAGCGAAAGATGCCAGTCACGAAAGCAAATATACTTCATGCTTTCCTTCCATGAGGCACGGAAAGTAGTCAAATTAGTATAGAGAGAAAGTAGAATGGTGGTTACCAGGGCTTGGGCGAAAGGGAGAAAGGGGAGTCATTGTTTAATGGGTGCAGAGTTTCACATCTGCAGGATGAAAAGTGTTCTGGAGACAGATGTGGTGATGGTTGCATGATAATGTCAATATACTTAATGCCATGTAGCTGTACACTTAAAAACAGTTCACATGGTAAATTTTATTTTATGTATATTGTATGATAATTTAAAAAACCTGTGCAAAGAAACTGGAATTCTATAATGTATGTTTAACTGAAATGCAAAGGGCTCCACAGTCATTACAATAAACATGAGGCATTATTTGAAAACAGATAGAAGCTATTTCCTTCCCTACATATCATGGATGGTATATGATAAACATTGTTGGTTTCGAATATTGAAACATATTAATTGGTGCCTTTAGCATTCAGCAGATGAATGCTAGGTTTCAATAATGCTCTTCTCTGCTGTTTTTCTAATGTTCTTATTTCCAAAATCTAATTTTCCTAGGGAAGGTACTACTCCCTTACAGCAGGTGAACAGTTTTTATAATTTAAAACCCCCCAAATTTGAAACGGCTATGGGGTGGGAGGCCACAACAGGGAAAGATGTCATTACCTTTGGAACACTGAATTAAGACTAAATTGGATTCTTCGTTCCCTTCTAGGAAAAGCAATGAGAACCAATATTTTTTGAGCACCTATAGGACCCATGGTTTGAGCAAGCACACTGGGCACTTCCTGTATGTTATTGTATTTAATTTTTATGGCACAGGGATAAAAGTAAATGTCAAATTGTAAGAGATTGCAAGTGTGAGATTGCTCATCACATTTCTAAAGGAGAGGGATTCTGTTTCCTCATTAGTCAGGGAGATACCTTTGTTGTGGAAAGAAAATCAAGAGACAGAGAACATCAGTTGATCCTCCATCACCACACCTTGCTGGATGTGTGCATGTAGTTCTCTGTATGTGGGCAGGGCTGTGTTCTGCTCTTTAGCAGGGTCTGGCCCGCACCTGAGAATCACACATGTCCATGGTAAAGAGTTGAGGCCTTCTCGGGGATGGGGGAGGCCGGATGTGAGACTAGAGAGGTCACAGAATTGGGGGTTGAGGGCAATTTTGAGGGGAAAGAAATAGAAAAGGAAAATTTGAGGGGACTGCTACTACATTTCAGACAAAGAATGTGAGAAGCTTCAAATGATTATTAAGAAGTGATCTCTTAAGAGTAAGTTTTCCCCTTTATAATTTTCTTGAATGTTGAATCAAGATTTGAAGGGCTGTGAACTGTACTTTTCTATCTGATTGCTATTTGTTTAAATGCGATCCTGTGTTGAAATGAGACCATGTGGTAGGGGTATATAGATTTTATGTGGGTCTTTTGCTGTGATCTCTTTAGAAAGGTGAAATTGCACGTTGAACCTTTCTGACACCCCTCTTCCCTTTACCTTCACAAAAGGACCATAGTTAGTTTTCTTGAGCTTGAAGAAAAGACTAGTAAGAAAAATGCTCCCTTCCCTACTCTTGTAATGATGTCTTACCTTATATTTAGAGGTGATTTTCCATCTGACAATCGGGTGATTCAGAAAGGTCTAGCTCCAGGTTTCTTATTGCTGCTGTAACAAATCATCACAAAAATGCAGTGGCTTAAAACAATAGTAACGTATTACCTCACAGTTCTGGAGGCTGATTTGTGTTCTAGAGGGCCCACAGTCCTTTGCTGATGGCCCGCCTCACTTCGACCTCCCTCTTTTTCTTTCTTTCCTTCCTTCCTTCCTTCCTTCCTTCCTTCCTTCCTTCCTTCCTTCCTTCTTTCCTTCTTTCCTTCCTTCTTTCTTTCTTTCCATAGTCTCAGTATGTCACCCTCAGTAGAGTGCTATGGCATTATAGGTCACAGCAACCTCAAATTCTTGGACTCAAGTGATTCTCTTGCCTGAGCTTCCCAAGTAGCTGGGATGATAGGCACCCACCACAAAGCCCAGCTTTTTTGTTGTTGTTGTTTTTCTTTAGCAGTCCCAAGCTGGGTTCAGCCCTGGTGCATGTAGCTGGCACCGTAACCACTGAGCTATTGGCACCGAGTCTCAACCTCTGTTTCTTTCGTCACATCTCTCTCTCTTTCTCTCCCTGCTTACCTCTCTCTTAATAAAGACACTTGTAATTACATTGGGTCTCTCTGAGTAAATGAGGATCATGTCCTGTCTCAGGATCCTTAATCACATGTGCAAAGTCCTTTTACCATCTGGTAACATAACACAGGTTCTGGAGATGGGATGTGGACATATTATTTGGGGACTATTATTCTGACTACCTTGGTAGGGGTGTAAGAACAAGAAGTATGCTCTCATTGTGATAATATGCTTGAATTGTTCCATGGGCTTAATTTTTTTGAAAAATGCAATCTTTAAGCTTAAATGAGATTTAATTTTTCACATTAAAAAAGTGATGAGAATTAAACAAATGATAATATTGATGGAATACTGACAGAGTTTTTAATAAAAAGTTTCTGTTTAACCTCATTCCTATAGCTAATTACAAGAGCATCAAGATGGCTAGAGCTATGTCTACAGCAAGTTCAATGGTTTTCCTAAAATGTAGAACATGTCTAAGAGTTATACCTAAGGAATGAATCCTCTTCTAACAGATCCCAAAGGACTCCAGACTAAGCATAGTACTTGGCACCAAGTAATGTTCAATGAAAATTGGTTAAATGATTAAAAGACTGTACGATTCACCAGGTGGCTTATTTATTTATTTATTATAATTTTTAATTTTTTTTTTTGAGACAGAGTCTCACTTTGTCACCCTTGGTAGAATGCCATGGCATTGTAGCTCATAGCAACCTCAAACTCTTAGGCTCAAGCAATCCTCTTGCCTCAGCCTCCCAGAGTGCTAGGATTACCTGTTATACCTGGCTATTATTTTTAGAGATTGGGATCTCACTCTTGCTCAGCCTGGTCTTGAAACTCCTGAGCTCAAGTCATCCACCCACCTCAGCCTCCCAGAGTGCTAGGATTACAGGCATGAGCCACTGTGCCTGACCCTACCAGGTGATTTTCTTTTCTTTTCTTTTTTTTTTTTTTTAAGACAGAGTCTTAGTCTAATGCCCTCAGTAGAGTTCCTTGGCATCATATCTCACAGTAATCTCAAACTCTTGGGCTCAAGTGATCTTTTTGCCTCAGCCTCCCAACTAGCTGACACTACAGGCACCCACCACATTGCCTGGCAATTTTTTAGAGATGAGGTCTCGCTCTTGCCAAGGCTAGTCTCAAACTCCTGAGTTCAGGCAATCCACTTGTCTGGGCCTCCCCAAGTGCTAGGATGA
The DNA here is from genome assembly GCF_000181295.1 of Otolemur garnettii. Classification (NCBI taxonomy): domain Eukaryota; kingdom Metazoa; phylum Chordata; class Mammalia; order Primates; family Galagidae; genus Otolemur; species Otolemur garnettii. Next base: position 26,149,573 of record NW_003852410.1, read on the forward strand.
TAGGTATGAACCACTGTACCCAGCATCACTACCAGGGAGATTTTTTAAAAATATTTTTGCTTATTTGTGTTTTTTATTTTGAAGAAATAGGTTGACATTCTGTTGCCCAGTCTTGAGTGTAGTGACCCAATCATGGCTCATTCACCTTGAACTCCTTTGCTTGAGTAATCTTCCTGCCTCAGCCTCCTGAGTAGCTAGGTAGGAGTATAGGCACATGCCACCATACCTGGTTAATATCTTTAAAAAATTGTTGTAGAGAGGCAAGTAGCTATGTTGCCCAGTTTGGCCTCAAACTCCTGGGCTTAAGCAATTTTCCCACCCTAGCCTCCCAAAGTGCAAGGATTACAGACATGAGCCACCATGCCTGATCCATACCAGTTTTTTTTAACGTTTATTTTTATTTATTATTATTCTTTTCTTTTTTCTTTTTTTTGAGACAGAGTTTCATTCTGTTGCCCTCAGTAGAGTGCTGTGGTGTCACAGCTCACAACAGCCTCCAACTCCTGGGCTTAGGCAATTCTCTTGCCTCAGCCTCCCAACTAGCTGGGACTACAGGCACCTGCCACAATGCCCACCTATTTTTTGTTGCAGTTTGGCTGGGGTCAGGTTTGAACCTGCCACCCTTGGTATATGGGGCCGGCACCCTACCCATTGAGCCACAGGTGCCGCCCCATACCAGGTTTTATTAAGATTGAAATATGTCAGTAGGAGAGGGGCTCAACATCTCTTAAAAGTTATTTGTTATATACTTAGGGATGATGTGATTTGACTGGCACTGCTCAGCTTCTGGTGACTCTCGTGAGTTAGATATGTTGCACTTACGGCATTTCATTTCACTTCTTCCTTATTAAGCTTAGACAGAAGCTGTTTTCTCTTAGGCCTCTTCTCTTTACTCAAATTTTTTAAAAAATTTAATTATTATGGCTACAGAGTAGTTGTACATATTTATAGGGTACATGTGATGTTTTATACAGGCATATGATATAAATTGAATCAGAGTAATGAGGTATGAGAGGCTCTTTATTCACTTTTGTGTTTTGCTTGATGAGGCAAAATCCTGTGTGTTTCAGAATGGCTCTGGGAGTGCCATTGGGAGAGAGTGTTGTTTAGGAGTTGAGAGAATGGGCTCAGCGGCTTTCCAGACTATGTGCACAAATTCCAACTCTGCTGCTGGCCCAAAAGCCATAGGCCCAGCCCTTGCTCTCAGTTTCCCTATCAACCCACTGGGTTGTAAAATAGGCCTTCTAGCATTTTCTTGTCTCCATGACTATTTTCAGAAGACTTTCTAGGAAGAGATTATCTAGACAAGAGACTATATTCCTTCAATATTTTGGAAAGAGGCGGATATAAATAGACAAAAAAAAAAATCTATTATATGCACAAAATACAACAAAGAAATATGCACTAAAAAGACAAAGAAAGAAACTCTGCCTCATTCTCACTCTTCACCCAAGGCTGTTGGATAAGTGTGGAATGAACACAGCAATTTGCTGGTAATGTCTGAGCTCTTCCTATGTACAGTGCTTGTCAGTGGCACCTGAGACATCCCAGATACACATGCAGATGCAGACTGTGCGGCTCTGTATCTTCACTAGTCACCTCCATGAGCTTTATCTCTAACTATCATAATCTGCCACCTCAGCCTTTCCACCATTTCATAGAAGATGAAATGGAGGCAGCCCTGGGAGGTGAAGGGTACATCTGTTTATAGGATGGTTTACTGAATATTTTCAGCCCACTGTTGAGACCTACTGCTCAGAAAAAAAGATGCCTTTCAAAATATTGCTGTTCATTGACAATGCACCTGGTCACCCAAGAGTTCCTTGGAGATGGACAAGGAGATGAACGTTGTTTTCATTCCTGCTAACACAATGCCCATTCTGAAGACCATATGTTGACAAGAAGTAATTTTGAGCTGGGCTCAGTGATTCATGCCTGTAATCCTAGCACTCTGTGAGGGCAAGGTAGAAGGATCCCTTGAGCTCAGGAGTTTTGAGACCAGCCTGAGTAAGAGTGAGACCCTATCTCTACTAAAAATAGAAAAATTAGCTGGATATTATGGCAGGATTCTGTAGTCCTAACTACTCAGGAGGCTGAGGCAAGAGGATCACTTGAAGCCAGGATTTTGAGATTGATGGCACTCTAGCCTGGGGCAACACAGTGAGACTCTGTCTCAAAAAAGAAAAAAAAAAAAAAGAAAGAAAGAAAGGAGTAATTTTAACTTGTGAGTCTTATTATTTAAGAAATACATTTAGTGGCTGGGCACAGTGGCTCACGCCTGTAATCCTAGCACTCTGGGAGGCTGAGGCAGGTGGGTTGCCTGAGCTCACAGGTTGGAGACCAGCCTGAGCAAAAGCGAGACTCTGTCTCTAAAAATAGCCAGATGTGGTGGGCGCCTGTAGTCCCAGCTACTCAGAAGGCTGTGGCAAGAGAATTGTCTAAGCCTAGGAGTTTGAGGTTGCTCTGAGCTATGATGCCATGGCACTCTGCTGAGGGTGACAAAATGAGATTCTGTCTCAAAAAAAAAAAAAAAAAACATTTAGTAAGACTATCACTGCCATAGATAGTGATTTCTCTGATGGATCTGGGCATAGGAGATTAAAAAGCTTCTGGAAATGATTCATCATTCTAGATGCCATTAAGAACATTCATAATTCATGGCAGGAAGAAAAAATATTAACATAAACAGGAGTTTAGGAGAAGTTGATTCTAATCCTCACAGATAACTAAGAGGGGTTTAAGACTTAGGTAGAGGAAGGAACTGCAGATGTACTGGAAATAGCAAGAGAACAAAAGTCAGAAATGGATCCTGAAAATGCGACTCACTTGCTGCCATCTGATGATAAAACTTGAACACATGAGGAATTACTATTGTTTAGAGGTGAACAAAGAAAGTGATATCTTGAGATGGCATTTACTCCTGAGGAAGACACTCTAAACATTTGTGAAATGACAAAAAGTTCTTGGGAGATTGCATAAACTTAGTTGATAAAGCAGCATTAGGGTTGGAGGGGACTGACTGCATTTGCAGAAGTTCTACTGTGGGTAAAATGCTGCTAAACAGCATCGCATCCTAGGGAGAAATCTGTGAAAAGAAGAGTCCATTGGTGTATCAGACTTCCTTGTTGCCTAATCTTATGAAATTGCCACAGCCATCCTGGCTTTCAGCAACCACCACCCCAGTCAGCAGCCACTAACATTGAGGAAGACCCTACACCAGCAAAAGAGTCTGTCTTGCTGAAGATTCGTATGACTGTTAGTATTTTTTGCAAGGAAGTGCAAGTATTTTTTGCCAGGTATGTACACTGTTGTTTCAGACATTACACTTTTACACATTCAATAGACTGCAGTACAGTGTAGCTATCACTTTTAGAGGTACCAGGAAACCAAAAAATTCCTGTGACTCTATTGCAATATTTACATCATTGCAGTGGTCTGGAATTGAACCCACAATATTTCTGCAGTATGCCTGTACCTAAGAGAACTGAAAATAGATTTTCCAACAAAAATTTGCTCATGAACATTTGTAGCATCATAACTTGCGGTGGCCAAAAAATGGAAACAACCCAAATGTTCATCAACTGATGGATGGAGAAACAAAATGTGATATATCCACGTAGTGAAATATTAGTTAGCCATAAAAGGAATAAAATACTGACACAGTACAACATGGATGAACCTTGAAAACGTGCTAAGCAATAGAAACTAGAGCGAAAGATCATGTAGTATGATTCCATTTATATGAAATGCCCATAGTAGGCAAATCCATAGAGCCAGAAAGCAGATTAGTGGTTGCCAGGGACTGGAGGGAAGAGGAGGAGAGAATGTATCCTTAATAGGTAGAGCATTTCCCCTTAAGGTGGTGAAATGTTCTGGTCCTACCATGTTCCCCCCAAAATAAGACCTACCCCCCAAATAAGCTCTACCAGGATTTCTATGCAAGCCCTACCCTGATAATAAGACCTAGTGATGGGTGTGGTGATGCATTTCGGTGTGGAGATATACCCTGAAAATAAGCCCTAGTGTGTCTTCTTGAGAAAAAAATAAATATAAGACAGTGTCAGGCTGTGCCTGTGGCTCAAAGGAGTAGTGCGCCGGCCCCATGTGCTGGAGGTGACAGGTTCAAACCCAGCCCCAGCCGAAAACTGCAAAAAGAAAAAAAAAAGACAGTGTCTTATTTTTCGGGAAACACGGTAGATATAGGTAGTGATTGTACAACATTGTGGAGGTACTAAATCCCACTCATTTGTACACTTTAAAATGGTTAATTTTCTGTTATGTGTATTTTGCTATAGTCACAATAGCAACAAGAGAATATTAGAAGATCTAAAGGTCTCCCTCCTGAATTTTAGGTGACAGAGACAATGGGAGAGTATGAGAATATTTGCAGGAACGTTGGTTGGAACTTAAGCAAAGGAAACTAAAAGGTGAACACTTTAGTCTCTTCTGTTTATTTTTTAAAATTAAAATTAAATTAAAATCTTATTTAAAAGCTATCTAAAATAGACTTTATTTCTAGCCATCACTCTAACCTATGTGTATTTATTGAACAATTTATTCATCTGTGTAGCCAGCTATTGGTGCGTATAGATACATTCCCATAATAATGTTCATATAATATATGTAATAGTGGTTTCTAGGTGGTGGAATTTGGGGGATTAAAATGAGTTTTCCTTTTCCTTTTCTGCATTGTTTGGGTTCTTTATAATGCATATATATCATTTTTATGAACACCATTCTGTGATTGTTTTTCTTATACAAACCAACTATCCTAAGAAGCAAATAATGAAAGGGAAGGCAGAGATGGCCTCGACGATGAAATCATAGTGATTTATTGGGGGTCTTTTATTCAATTCCCATAGTAGTATTTTAAAAATTCATAAAATTTTAGAAAAATTCATAAAACTAGAAAGAGAAACATTAAGAAACTCGCTCAATAACTCGTAGAGGTAGAACTGGCTGGAGTTCAAATTCAGATTTACTGGACTCCAAAGTCTGATTCTCAGCCTCAAGTTAATCTTGCCATAAGTAGTATGGCTTTGTTTTTCAAAAATTCAATCTCAGTGCAATTTCCCCCTGGATTCTAATTACTGACTGAGTCCTACATCTGTCCTTCAAAATGCCAAGACTACAGGGGAGGGCATTGTCTGTGCTTCCTCTCAAGAATATGTTCCAGTTCCAGGAAATTATCCACCTACTATAAAAATGTCCAGGAACGGAGCATCTGCTGTGTAGAGGGCACAAATAAGATGCATTGCTCAGTGACTCTAAGCCTGAAGTTGTCATGAATTAAGATGCCCAGTAGCCCGCTGTAGAGTGGGCTTTGTGGTGTTCATTTATCCATTTACTCAGAGTTTATTGAATTCCTGGGACCTATAAATGTTGATCCCCAATTGTTAGTAATGTGCTCCTTAAGACATTTTTGCTTGTAGGAAACAGAAACCAACTTATACTAAGCTAAAATGGGAAACTTTATTATAGGAGTACTGGGTAGTTTTATAGGATTCAAAGATGAAGATACACCTGAACCTTGGGCACACAATGGCACCAGGGACACGACTTGGTGATTTAGAGCAAATGGGCTGATGTCAGATGGTCTGGATGTGAATCTTGGCTCTGACACTTACAAGTCCTCTGACCTTGGAAAATTTACTTAGCCACGTGGTTAAGTAATAACTAAAATGTGTATAACTGTGCTCGCTCGTAGGTGGTTCTGAGCATCAAGCAGTTAATGCATGTCAAGGATTTACCCCAGTGCCTGCTACTTAGTAGGTTCTCAATAACTGTTAGCTTTTTGAATTCTTCTTACATCACTGAAGACTTGATTTGTTAACTTTCTCATCTACATGACTAAGAATGACCAATCAATCCTACTGATTTTTTAAGTTCCTAGTCTAGTCTTAGGGGCCAAGTAAACATGACACTTTCTTGGTTCTAAATCTACATTTGTAGAAAAGAGATTGATTGGCTTAATGGAATAGGTATCCATCCCTGGTCTAATGTACAGAAGCCAGTAAGCAGAGGCCTGCTACCTCATCATGACTGCCAGCAGCCCAGTGTTGTAACCACATGGATGGAGGAAAGGGCATGGGTAGAAGCCACTGGCTAGACAAACTGGGAAGTGTGCAATACACGATGAAAATCTCTCAGTGGGCTACTGGAAAAGCAGTGGTTCTCAATCTGTGGGTCACGACCCCTTTGTAACAATGAAAATACATCGTGACATTAGTAAGGTTAAGAACCACTGGCGGAAAAGGAACAAGAAAAGGTGAAAAAAAATTCAACAAGAAAAGGAAAATGTGAAAAAATTATTTTCCCTATTTTGGATGTCCAAAGAATATTTTTGTGAATTCCTATCTGTCTTTTTCAAACAAACAAACAAACAAACAAACAAACAAGCAAACAATGTTCTTAGATTAAAGAATTCATAATGGAGACTTTGAAAATTACTATGGAAATGATGGAAGAAATTATATATGTATTTTTCACAGTCTATGCATAAGAATGAGCTGAGGTATTAGCCTTAGCTCTGTTTTCATGGTAAAGTGTTTTAATAAAATCTACCCTCTGCTAGCAATAATTTTTCTACATGTTAGTGTTAAAGTTTTTTCATTGTAATAGATTCAACATCAAGCTATAGTTGCTTATTGAGTAAGATACTCTATGCTGTCTAAGCTGTGAATATTTAGGATATTTGAATAATTACCTAAGTCTGTTTTTTTAAAAAGATGCTTATCTTTAATATAGTTTCAACTTCAATAATTAACTAGATTCATTTGATTTCAAGAACAGAAAACCCAATTTAAACTAGCTTAAACAATATCGGAATTTATCGGTTTACTTAACCGAAAAGTTCAGTGGTAGTGCAGGCTTCAGGTATAGATTGATCTAGAGGCTCAGTCATATCACTAGCATCCCAGTTTCCTTTTGTTTCTCCATATTGTCTTCCTTACCATCAGTTTCATTTAAAGATTGGCATCCTTCATAGCCACAAAAGGCTGGTAGCAGGAACAGGGCCTACATTTTTCTGTTTCAGCAGAGAAGAGATAATATTCTTTTGGTAACTTTCACAGAAAAGAGAGAATATTTCTTTCCCAGAACTCTTTTAAAAAGCCAGCTATTCTGGCTGGAGGAAGGATACACTGGTTGACATAAACAAGTTAGGGCCTACCCTTATATTCTTGGGACAATTCAATTCTAGCCAAACGTCATGACAGAGAAGTTTGAGGTCTCATTAAAAAAGACAGAAAACTAGCTGGTATATAAAGAAGGTGACCAATAAATGTTCTCTCTAAAATGCTTCTTTTTATTTCAAGGAATACACCTTTTATGTTCTTCTCTAAGTTTCAATGCAGTATAATCTTTTTGCCAATTTTTTTTTTTTTTGAGACAGTCTCATTCTGTTGCCCCAAGTTAGAATGCCATGGTGTCAGCCTAGCTCACAATGACCTCAAACTCTTAGGATCAAGTAATCCTCTTGCCTCAGACTCCCAAGTAGCTGGGACTACAGGTGCCCACCACAATGCCCAGTTAGTTTTCCTATTTTTAGTAGAGATGGGGTCTTACTCTTGATCAAGCTGGTCCAGAGCTCAAGGGATCCTCCTGCCTTGACCTCCGAGAGTGCTAGGATTACAGGTGTGAGCTATACTGTGCATGGCTCCTTTTTGCCAATTTTTGGTGAGTTTGGCTAGATGTCTGACTTTAGTTGGAGAACAGTCATCCTCTCACTATTTATAGACTGACTTGGAAATAAATTAACAGGGTGGTTCTAGGTTTTCTAATTTCAGATAACCATCAGAAAGATCAGATTAGTTTTGATTTATCCAATAAGTGCCTTTATGTTTAATGAAGTATTATGCAGACCTATTATCATGGTTGGAAGGGAATCTTGCTGAGATATCTTGCTTTTGGTTTTGACACAGTTTCAGCCTGGCTACCAAGCCCCATTCTCATAATAGAACCACTAAGTATTTAGGCATTGGTGAGTGTTACCTTTATCTCATTGTCTGTCCATAGCTAAATTCATGGTGGTGCCTGAATTATTTGACATTGTCTATATAGAAGGAGGGTCTGCGCAAAAAGAGTGTAGAAGAGCAAATTGTGGGATGGAGAAAAAAATTAATTTGGATGAAATTTGGAGCCTGACTATTTAAATGATGTGCTTTATGGCCTTTGTTGGTTCCCTCAGAACAAATAAAGCATAATTTGAACATCTGGAAGACTAAGGTTGATTGCCAGAGGAAAACATTGATATGTCAATATAATTGTTCCTTTTATACTCCTTTTCCACAGTGACCTAAATATTTACCAGCGTCTAACTTCTTTTCATTTTGCCTACTTATTTTATGAAGCCTTTTGAGATCTTCCCAGTGTTAATCCTTGACTAAATCCCACAGCATCCAGGGGACATCCTATATCATTCATGGTCAGCACGAATATAAATATAGTTAAAGAAAACTATTGGTTGTCATTCACTTAGCAAATCAACAAGACCACTGTAACACCTTGTTTCAACATAGCACCCACATTGACTATATTTTTTGTCCTGTGAAAGCCAAAGAAAGAAAAGTAAAAAAGAAAATAAAAGTGTAAGGGAATAATTAAAACAAGCCATTCTGTACATTATGCTGCCTTTAAGCACTTTGCTTTTATAGGTATTTTTGGTTGCTGTCCTTAAAATTGTATGATTTCTTTTAAATAAGAGGGATACATAGAATTTGATAAAAATTGTTCATATGCTTTTTCTTTTCTATATTTTTAGGGTTTTTAAATATGATAATAAAGTATACCTCCCTGTGTAATAAAGAAATGAAAGGTTAAAAAATTGTTGGCATTCTAAGTATGAAAAAATGCAATCTTAAACTATCCTGACTTACTTTATATTACATGTTATTCTGGAAGTATTTTGGGATCAAGCAGGTAGAATTCAGATCGCAAAACCAGGCAGGTGAAGGCTGGCTTGTAGTTGTAAATTCTCAGGGGAGTTTTTTTCCCTGCCATTACTCAGAGCTGTTTTCTTCTGATTCCTATAATAAACACTGGGTTTATTTGTCAGTGCTCCTTGTGTAGAGGGTAGAGCTTGTTCGGGTCTCAGCGTTATGGGGGAATACCAAATTAGCACTCCTTGGAATACCAAATTGCACCCCTACCCTCAGATGTCCACTCTGAGCAGCTGTATGTGCCGAAGTTCAAGGTCTCTAGAATCAGAAAAATGTTTCCCAGGAACCTTGCTTGGCCTCTGGAGAATCCTTCTTTCGATCCCAGCCCAGTGAAGCCTTAAATAGACGTTTTTATGTTTTTAATCCAGCTTTTTACTTGTTTCATTCAGCAGTGCTGTTTATCTAGTGTCTGCCCTGCTGACATGTAAGTTCTGAATTGCTTTTTAAAATGGTCTTTCAGAGGTTTGTTTATAAATAATCTAACTCTTAGATTTGTGAGGTTATACATCCAACAATAGTCTCTAAATCTGTATTAAATCTTTGTCTTTCTTTTTGACTGGACTGAAGTGGAGTGATCATAGCTCATTGCAGCCTCCAATTCTTGGGCTCAAACCATTCTCCTGCCTCAGCCTTCTGAGTACCTGGGACTACAATCAAGTGCCACCACTTTTTTTTTTTTTTTTGAGACAGAATCTCACTATGTCGCCTTTGGTAGAGTGCCGTGGTGTCACGGCTCACAGCAACCTTAAACTCTTGGGCTTAAGCGATTCTTTTGCCTCCTGCTCCCAAGTAGTTGGGACTTCAGGCGCCCACCACAATGCCTGGCTATTTTTTGATAGCAGTTGTCATTGTTGTTTAGCAGGCCTGGTTCAGGCTTAAACCTGCCAGCCTAGTGTATGTGGCCTATGTTCTACTCAATGAGCTATGGGTGCCAAGCTCATTCCTGGCTAATTTAAAAATCTTTTTTGTAGAGATGAGGTCCTGCTCAGTTGCTTAGGTTTGGCCTCAAGTCATTCTCCTGCCTCAGCCTTCCAAATTGCTGGAACCACAGACATAAGACACTGCACCCAAACATCTTTGTACGTTTATTTTTTAAAATATGCCGGTGATTCCATAATCACCCCAAACCAGGATTGTTGAAGTTAGTTTATTCTTTACATTAAGGAATTTGAGTGCATGTCTTGTAATGAGGCATTTGGTAAGGGCTGAAATATAAGGCAAATCCCTCTGGTGTGTATGTTTTTTGAGAAAATAAAAATTACCTTATATTTATTCACATACAACATTCTTACACAAACATCCATTAGAATAAGCTGGTTTCTATATAGTTGGTCTGTATAGGTCTTAGTCTTTACTCACAGGCCTTTGATTTCTTGAGGCTTGGAGCTGCCTTCGTTATTTCTGTGTGTTTTGCCCTCAGGATTGGAGCTGGGCTTTGCATCTAGCATGCTCAAGAAATGGTTGAATAAAATAACTAGTTGCCTTAGAAGTGTTTCTTTCTGTTTCTCCACTATGTTTTGTAGATTCTTGATTATTTCTATGTTACTGTTCATCAGTTTGGGCCATAATTGGAGCCTGAATTTCTGTCCACCCAGAGAGCTATGAATTTCCTTTGTTATCTCTGCATAAGCATGAAAGAAAACTGATGGAAATCGTAAAGATGCACCTGTCTGGGCTGACTGTAACTTTCTTCTTTCTGCCAATAGAGGTAGAATGATTTGCTGTTGCCGTACTGTCTCATCCTTCCTTTTCCTTCTCATGACCCCCGTTCATGGGGGGACAAACAGGTTTTTATGTTTACAAGATCACTTGGTGGGCAGGGCACTGAATCTCATCTTTACCTTTGCATTCACTTGATGCCAGTTAAAATGCTCTTGCAGGGCTGGTTGTATTCTCATTCCTAGCCTGGCCCATAGCAGTCACTCACAATCTATAGTGAATGAATGAATTCACATACATCCCTAGAGAAACAGAGAGAGAAATTATGTTTAGATGTCCTGGCATCTTCATTTAAAAATCAAAATCTCAATACCATTGCAGAAAGTCATGCTGAGAACAAGTAACATTTTCGCTCTTATTATCATTAGAGCCATTAGTAATAAAAATAATATTGATTAATGTTTTTGAATGCTTATGATCTATGTGCTAGGAGCTGTGCTGAGCACTTGTTGGTGTATGTCCCAAGTTGGGTTCTTCAGATGGAGATGTGGAGATGCAGTTTGGGTGCAAGATGTTTCTTAGGGAGCAACACAGTAAAAGGGAGGAAGAAGCAGGATTGGGTAGAAGAAGATGAACTGTGATTTAGGCCCCCACAATTCTCAGCCAACCTTATGGGGAGTTCTGACTTGACTATTGACTATCAAGACATCCTGCATCCTGCTAAAATAGGTGTAGCTTTCTTTTCTTTTCTTTTTTTTTTTAAGAGACAGGGTCTTGCTCTGTTACTTGGTAGAGTGCAATAGTGTGAACATAGCTTACTGCAACCTCATACTCCTGGGATTAAGTGATCCTCCCAAGTAGCTGGGACCACAGATGTGTGCCACCATGGTTGGCTAATTTTAAAATTTTTATGCAGAGAAGGGGTCTCACTAAGTTGTCCAGGCTGGTCTCAAACTCCCAAACTCAAGTTATCCTCTCACCTCAGCCTCTTAAAGTGCTAGGATTCCAGGTATGAGCCATTGCACCCAACCTAGCTATATCTTTATACTTATACCTTGCTCAGTTGCAGGGTATAGGCTCCCCCAGCAAGGGCCTGAACTTGAGTGAAGGGCTCTTTACAACTCAAGAGAGATCGACAGCCAGATGGTCTGCTGCCTGTACTCTCTGCAGCTGGACAGCAAATTCTTTGGAGGGTCCATGGTAGTCCATCTTCATATTCTCACCATGGCATGCATCATAAGTTTAATCAGCACAGCAGCTCTATGAGCTGAATGTTATTAATCTGTCCATTTTTTACATGAAGAAATTGTGGCCTAGAAAGATTTAATCAAATTGTCCAAAAACCTTGGGGATGAATAGTGTTTGGGGCCCTTGGATTAGGGCTAAGGTTAAAGTGAGTGATAGGTTAGGGTTAGGCAGCCCTTGGGGATGAATTGGTTTCAGGGCCTTTGGGTTAGGGTCATTACTTGATAGATTCATTATTTGGGTCTCAGCTCAAATGTCAATGACTTGGAGAAGCCTTCCTTAAGCATGCTGTCACTCTTAGGTCTTCTTTTTGAGTCAATGTCTCACTCTGTTCCCCAGGCTAGAGTATTTAGAGTGCCGTGGCATCAGCCTAGCTCATAGCAACCTCAAACTCCTAGGCGTAAGCAATCCTCCTGCCTGAGTAGCTGGGACTACAAAGCACTTGCCACAACACCCACCTATGTTTTCTATTTTTAGTAGAGACAGGTCTTGTTCTTTCTTAAGCTGGTCTTAGAACTCCTGAGCTCAAGTCATCTTCCTGCCTTGGCCTCCCAGAGTGCTGGGATTTCAAACATAAGCCACTGTGCCTGGCCTTGGTTTTAGGCTTCCTTGGCTATGCAAAGTTAGTCTTTTTGTTCATATCAGCTACACAAGAACAGAGGCTCTGTCAATTTTGTGCATGCCTTCCATCTCCAACACCTAGAGAAATGCCAGGCACATGGTCAGTATGCAATTCACTCTTAGTGAAGGAAAGATGGAAGGAAGATTCCATGGCAGGGAAGCCAGTAGGAAGGAGTCACCTGCCTACTCAGGGATCAGGTAAATACTGTTTATGTGATATGTAGATGATCTTTTTTCTTTAAGTTGAATAGAAACTCCTGAAAGGGATAAAGTTTATGTTATATTTTTCAAAATCTTTTTCTGCCAGCATGATGCTGTGTATGAAATGCTGAAGGTGCTTAACTAAATGAAGGCTACTCAGTGTTCAGAATCTGAAACAGAGACTCTGTCACTTTTGAGCCCTTCTATGGTTGAGCTCATCCTACATTATCATTTCTCCATTTCTAGTTGCAGCTCTGTGTCCTCCTCTTGTCACTGGACCTCTTAGAATCTTATTATGTTGTGCATCCCAGAGCCTAGCAGAGTTAATGAAGAAAAGAATGCCCTCTAAGGTGATCTTTTCCCAGTTTCTTTGTCAAGGAAATTAGCTGTCATTATACCAAGCACGTTGTGTGGAGCTCGTAGGAGATGCTCAACGAATAGTTACCGAGGGAATGAATTCTGCATCCTGGGATAGCCTGGAGAATTAGTGTGATCCATCTACAATGTACGGCTTGTGACATTACGTTTTAGAGACGGGTAAGGAGTCCTGGTTCTGCTCCAGAGCTGTTGAGTGACTCTGCGTAGTGTCTGCTTCTCAATTTCCTTATCTGTAAAATTATGTGCCTAACCTGAGGGCTGATATGTCAGCGCATCTGGAATCTGATCTTATTCCATGGTTATTGGCACCTCTAAACTTCGGGCAAGTGTAACCACTCTGACCCTTAGTTTCTTCCTCTCTAAAGGGTGAAAAATAATAGTCCTAACTTTCTAAGACTTTTACTAGGAATAGGATACAAAATGAGGGAGGTGCCAACAGATTCATCAGTCAAGTTAAATAATATTTTAATATCACATTTTAAAAATATCAAAATTAATGCAAAAAAATTCATGAACAAACTATCAACGTTTTCAACAAAAGCAGAATCAGTAACAGTGCTGTGCCAAGCCATATTGGAGCCTGAGACAAAAAGAAAAAGGGTTAAATGAGACCATGCTTGCAAGGTGCTCAGCACAAAACCTTGCACACAGTAAGCGTTCAAAAGATGTAAACCAGTATTATGAAATAACCCCTGAGATTTCTTCTCATCGTGAAATTGCCTAGCTGCCAATTGTCCCCACATAATTGTGAGTCTTTTAAAAAATGGCAACTACTGACTTAATTTTATGCAAAAATTCTGTAGGGTTGGTACAATGCCCACCATCCATCTGTAAAAATGTAGAATTAGTACTAGTGAAAAATAAAATAAACAACACTGTAAACTTATTTTATGTGCATGTAGGATACAATTGAATGCAGGCATACCTCATTCTATTGCTCTTTGCAGATATTATGATTTTTACAGATGGTGAAGACTGTGGCAACCTGGACTCCAAGAAATCTATTGGCGCCATTTCTGCAACAGCGTGTGATCACCTCATGTCTCTTTGTCACATTTTGGTAATTCTCACAGTATTTTGAACGTTTTCATTATTATTATAGATATGTTGTGGCACTCTGTGATCAGTGATTATCGGCATTACTGTTGTAATTGTTTGGGGGCACTATGAACGGTGCCCAAGAAGACAGCAAATTTAATTGATAAATGCTGGATTGTTCTGACTGTGTCACTGATTGGCTGTCCCTGCCTCTTTCTCCCTCTATTCAATCCTCACTGTTCTGTGAGGTATAGCACGGTTCAAATCAGGCCGATTAATAACTCTAGAATGGTTTCTAAATGTGAAAGTTGCATACCTTTCACTTTAAATAGGAAGCTAGAAATGATTAAGCTTAGTGAGGATGGATACGGAAAGCTGAGATAGTCCGAAAGCTAAACCTCTTCTGCCAAACAGTTAGCCAAATTGTGAATAGTGAATGAAGGAACAACTCTTGAAGGAAATTAGAAGTGCTACTCCAGTGAACACATAAATGATAAGAAAGTAAAACAGTCGTATTGCTAATAAGGGAAAGTTTGTGTGGTCTGGATAGATGATCAAATCAGCCACAATATTCCGTTGAGCCAAAGCCTAATCCAGACCAAGGCCCTAACTTTCTTTCATTCAGTGAAGACTGAGAGAGATGAGGAAGCTGAAGAAGAACGATTGGGAGCTAGCAGAGATTAGTTCATGGGGTTTATGAAAAGAAGACATCTCCATAACAGAAAAATGCAAGGGGGAGCAGTAAGTGCTGGTTCAGAAGCTGCAGCAAGGTATCCAGAGGATCTAGCTGAAATCATTGATGAAGGTGGCTGCACTAAACCACAGATTTTTATTTTTTATTTATTTATTTATTTTTTTAATTTTATTTATTATTTATTTTCTTTATTTTTAAACCACAGATTTTTAATGTAGACAAAACAGCCTTCTACTGGAAGAAGATGCCACCTAGTACTTTCCTACCTAGAAAGGAGAAATCAATGCCTGGCTTCAAAGTTTCAAATGATAGGTTGACTTTCCTACTAGAGGCCAATGCAACTGGTGACTTTAAATTGAAGCCAATGCTCATTGACCATTCTGAAAATCCTAGGGCCATTAGGAATTAGGCTAAATCTATTCTTCCTATGCTCTATAAATGGAACAAAAAGCCTAGATGATAGCACATCTGTTTATACCATGGTTTACTGAATATTTTAAGCCCACTGTTAAGATTTGATAAAAAAAAATTCCTTTCAAAAGATTACTTTTCCTTGATGATGCACCTGGTGACCCAAAAACTCTAATGGAGACATATAAGATTAATGCTGTTTTCATGCCTGCTAGTACAACATCCATTCTGTAGCCCATATGTTAAGAAGAAGTAATTTTGACTTGTCTTACTATGTAAGAAATACATTGTGAAAAGCTACTGGTGCCATAGAGATAGTGATTTCCTTGGTGGATCTGGGCAAAATAAATTAAAAACCATCTAGAAAGGATTCACCATTCTAGACACCATTAAGAACATTCATGATTCATGGGAGCATGTCAAAATATTAATATGAATAGAAGTTGGAAGAAGCTGACTCTGACCCTCATGGATGACTAGGAGGGGTTCAAGACTTCAGTGGAGGAAGGAACTGCAGATGTGATGGAAATAACAAGAGAACAAGAATCAGAAATGGATCCTGAAAATGTGACTGAATTGCTGCAATCTAATGATAGAACTTGAACACAAGGGAGTTGGTTTATATGGGTGAGCAAAGAAAGTGGCTTCTTGAGATGGAATCTATTTCTGATGAAGATGCTCTAGATCAGCGATTTTCTTTCTTTCTTTCTTTTTTTTTTGAGATCTCAAGCTGTCCCCCTGGGTAGAGTGCTGTGGCATCACAGCTCACAGCAACCTCCAACTCCTGGGCTCAAGCGAGTCTCCTGCCTCCACCTCTCAAGTAGCTGGGCCCACAGGTGCCCAACACAGCACCTGGCTATTTTTTTTGGCTATAGCCATTATTGTTGTTTGGTGGCCAGGCTGGATTCGAACCCGCCACCTTAGGTGTATGTGGCTGACACCTTAGCCACTTGAGACACAGGTGCCGAGCATAGACCAGTGATTTTCAACCAGGGTGCAGTGAGAGGACATTACAATGGTGCAAACATTTTTAAAGATAAATAATCTTCAAAGAACTTTTTTAATTCTTTTTTTTTTTGATCAAATAAGAGTGCTATAGAATCGAATGTGCTGTGAGATCAAAAAGGTTGAAAAACACTGCTCAAACATTGTTGAATGACAACAAAGGACTTGGCAGATCGCATAAACTTAGTTGATAAAGCGGCAACAGGCTTAGAAAGCACTGACTCCAATTGTGGAAGAAGTTCTACTGTAGGTCAAATACTACCAAACAGCATCACATGCTACAGAGAAATCTTTTGTGAAACGAGGCGTCTACCGATGCAACACATTTCCTTGTCTTATTTTAAGAAATTGCCACAACCACCCCAACCTTCAGCAACCGCCAACCTGATCAGTCAGCAGCCATCAATATTGTGGCAGGACTCTTCATTAGCAAAAAGAGTCTGACTTGCTGAAGGGTTCAGGGGATGGTTAGCATTTTTTGCAATAAAAGTTTTTTTTTTTGGAGACGGAGCCTCAAGCTATCCCCCTGGGTAGAGTGCCATGGCATCAGGCTCACAGCAACCTCCAACTCCTGGGCTCAAGCGAGTCTCCTGAAAGGTTTTTTTAATTAAAGTGTATACCTCATTATTTCAGGCATAACGGTATTGCACATTTAATAGACTACAGCATAGCATAACCCTAACTTTTATATACGCTGGAGCACCAAACGATTTGTATGAGTGGGGGCACAGTGGCATAAGCCTGTTGTCCCAGCTACTTGGGAGTCTGAGGCAGGAGGATCACTAATGCCTGAGAGTTCTAGTCCAGCCTCAGCAATATGGGAAGGCCCCAGTAGCAAAAATTGTGTGAGTCACTTAATTTTAATATTCACTTTATTGCAGTGGTCTGGAACTGAATCTGTAGTATCTCCATGGTATGTCTGTACCCTGAAATGTTAACCTAATTTGAAACAAAGGTAAATCTAAATGTGACCATCATCAGTGCTTAACCAAGCACAGATATATCCTGGTTGCTTCTGATCACCCAAGTATCTATCTATCTGTTTAAAAAGAACATACTGAAGGCCTATTATGCACATTGCACTGAATTAGATGTTAGAGCTACAGCATTTCAGAGTAAAGAGGCATAAACTCTGTGCTTGGAGTTTCTACTGGGGACATAAGGTGTGCCTGCAAATAGAGGTGGTCTGGATCACATGTTACCACCTGGGAAAACGCAACTCTTGGTGCAAAGACTCACAATGGGAAATTCTTTCTATATGAATTATTAAAAAAAATTTAGATGCATACTCAGAGCTACACCATGAAATACTTTTGTTCCATTAACACTGACTCAAAACACATTTTAAAAACACTTAAAAGGTATTATGTAAATACCGCAGATATAATAAAAGGCCGTGTGCAATCATTTGTGTTTTCAAATCTTGACCCTTGACTTGGCAGAGGGATCACAGGGAAATGCCAAGTTGCACAGTGTATCATGGCCACAAAAAGTGCGTCCCTCAAGGGGAGGAGTGACGATGAGGAGGAGGTGGGCAGGGTGCAAGGGCTGCCCAGAGCTGCCTTTCAACTCTGCATCGGGGTCCTCTCCCACAGAGTGAAGAGCTGAGATGCAGATGAGGGGCGAGAAGGAGCCATTTAATGAGGGTTGAGTCAGGGGTCCTCAAACTTTTTAAACAGGGGGCCAGTTCACTGTCCCTCAGACCATTGGAGGGCTGGACTATGGGCCCCAGGATGAGTCGGGCTGCTAAGCAGGACAGGCAGTGGTTGCAAAAACACCTGGTGGGCTAGGAGAACAGCTTTCTTCCTTCATAGCCACCTTAAAGACAATAAAGAAGGAATACATTAGGCCTGCCTGAAATTATGGCCACATGCCATACATAGTGCACAATTCTAACTACATGACATTCTCAAAAATCTAAGGCTGTGGAGACAGTGGTAAGATCAGTGGTTGCTGCGGTTGGGGGAAGGGGAGATGAATCCACGTAGGCGGAGCACAGAGGATTTCTAGGGCAGAGAAACAGCTGTGTATGACACTGCAGTGATGGACACATGTTATTAGACATTCGTCCAAACCCACTGAATGTACAACGCCAAGCAAGAGTCCTAATGTAAAGGGTGGATTGGGGGAGATAAGGATGTGTCAGTGTGGGTCCATGGATTGTAACAGATGTCCCACTCTGCTGGGGGTGGTGATAATGGGGGAGGCTGTGCGTGTGGGGGGGGCGTGCAGTGGATATATGGGAAATCTCTGTACCTTCTGCTCAATTTTGCTGTGAACTTAAAATGGCTCTTTAACAAGCCTTACAGCAAAGAAGGAACAAAACATCTACTGCTTTTTATCTCCAATCTTAGAGGTGCATGTTAGAAGCCTTTCAGGGTTTGTGATGAGGTGTTGGGGGTGTGTGGCCAGTGAGGGTGGCTAGTGAGGAGTGTGGGTTGTCTCCCTGACAAATCTGGAGAGCAGTGGCTCACCTGGCAGCTGCTTCCACTGTACCCAGGTAATATACCAGAAGAAATTTCTTCTTGGTGAATCAGATTCTCCTTTTTATCACATTGTCACAGAAGTTTATGTGACAGGAGATACACAGAGAGTTGACTTGGGAGACTATTGTTCACGCCCACATTTCCAGAGCTGGGTCAAATACCCTGATTTTTATGCTTTAGAGTTTGACATGACCAACCCCTTGTGTTTTGATGTGTGTAATTGATTTAAAATTATGCCATCATAGAATATGATCTTAATATGGGGTTGATTAGATTTAAGCCACACCCTAGGGGCAGACCATCTCTCTGGAAATAGGCTCCAGAGATGGCCAGTTTGCATTTATTCAAATAAGACCACTCTCCAGGTGAAGTGTTTCAACTACTATATATTTATCCTTGACTAGTACCAAAAATCTTGTTAATTATAATAGCATAATAAATATTATAAGTGGGTTTTCATTGGCTGGTATTCAAGATACATAGATTGCCTAAGGTATTTTAGAGTTGCATGCATAGGATATAAAAATAGGGAGCTTTTTACCCTTCAACTTGCAGAATGGTGGTCCTACCTCCACCTTCTAACTTAGATGATTCTGGTTGTCTAATGCTGGCTGTGAGGTTAACTGAATTCTGCCTCAAGACGATTGTTCTGTCTGTATCAAGAGAGTGTCTCTTGGAAAGAATAGTCACATACCTAAAAGGACAGACACCTGGGACTTCAGGGCACTTGGAGGTTACTTGATTGTTTTTATGCCTGCTTGCTAATCAAGGGTTATGTAATGAGTGTTTGTTTTGGGGGGAGGTAGTTTACACTGACCTACCTCTGTGTAGTAAACAATGATTGAACAACTTCTTTTTTTTTTTTTTTTTTGAGACAGAGCCTCAAGCTATCCCCCTGGGCAGAGTGCCGTGGCATTACAGCTCACAGCAACCTCCAACTCCTGGGCTCAAGCGAGTCTCCTGCCTCCGCCTCCCAAGTAGCTGGGACCACAGGCGCCCGCCACAACGCCCGGCTATTTTTTGGTTGCAGCCGTCATTGTTGTTTGGCGGGTCCAGGCTGGGGATTTGAACCCGCCACCTTAGGTGTATGTGGCTGGCGCCTTAGCCAGTTGAGCTATAGGCGCCGAGCCTAATTGAACAACTTCTATGTGCCCTCTTGCAACTTATGTTTTATAAAAAACCAACCTGCTGTTTGTACTTAAGCAAACAGGCCAGAATCAGGCAGATCATACTGTCCTGCTCTCTCCTTCCAAGCTGGAGATGGATACATCCCAGTGGAGAGTTTGTTCAGACACCAATGGTTATCATAAAACATACCCTCTGTTTCCCTTCTTCCTGAATTTTATCAGTGGCAGAATCATTTCACTTGCAGGAAAAAAATATAAGAATGCAGTTGGGGTTTGAGAGTTTGAGCATTCATATTTTAAGGCTTCTAGGCTTTCCCCAAATTCTATGTGAAAATGTCTTGCTTTCACACGGTGCTCTGCTCACAGGCCTTCCCTAGCTCCCCGTGAGTGGTAAAACTTTGTAATGCAGTGATAGCAAAATATATTGCACATAAATGAACAACGATGATTTGCTAAAAGAACATAGGAAGATGAGTCTCCAGGCAGCCCCCTTCTAACTGCAGCTCAACAAAGTGTGTGAAAAAGATGCAGAAAAGCCCCTAAGAATTTAGAGGAGGGAGCCATTACCTTAAACTGAGGAGGAGGAGGAGGAGGAGGAGGAAGAGCTTCCTGAAGTAGGTGGCATTTAGTTTAAGCTGGTCCTTAAAGACTGGCTGGAGTTTGTGTGTGCATCTACACATCTACATCTGTTTCCCCTTGTTACAAATACAGGTAAGAGATATGGAGGTGTGAACGTGAGTTTTTCAAGAGGACCATTCAGCATATTCACAAATAAAATATGGTAACTGCTCATTTCTCTAATGGGGAAAACCTTTTGTAAAAATCAAGGTGGTGTGGAGAGATGTGGATGGGATTACAGTATACTTGCTAAGGCTATTGAACATAAGATGAGGCCAGCAGAAAGGGAATTAGGTAATATTGAAGAAAGAAAAGAAACTAAAGAGTATGAAAAGAGCTTTTAGTAACAAATTAGCACTGTGGGATATATTTGAGAAAATGGGACTTGCTAATAAATGAGAAGGGGTGTAGAATTAACAAAGGCTTGGTAAGTAGCAGAGGCATTACACATCTTTTTTTCCGATCCCGTCTAATAAAACTAATGGAAAAGAGAAATTGAAAAATTAGGAAAAATTGCAAGAGAGATATAGGAAAGCAAACTCTTCCTCCTTTTGGTAGGAGTGTGAATTGGTAATTTGGAGAGCAGTTTGGTAGCGTATCAATCAGTTTCTGTTACAGTAACTAGAATGACAGTGGCTTAAAATAACAAATGTTTATTTATCATTCATGCTGTGGATTTGTGGCAGGTCAACTGAGGCTTTGTTTCACATTGAACTCACTACAAGTTATTGGAGTGCCACCATCTATAATATTGTTGTCACTATGGCAAAGACAAAGAAGGCTCCAGAAGATTTCAAATTGGCATTAAATGGTGATAACATATGTCCTTTGCGCTCACGACTTTGTTGGCCAACTTGCATGGCCCTTCTAGCAATGAGAGGATTGGGAGGTGCAGCCTGCTGGGGCTCTGGAAAGCAGAAAGCGGGAAATATTTTGGGAACTAGCTCAATAGAACTCCTGCCTTGGGCTGTAGCTATTAGAATCATTAAAACTATTAAAATGCTTATTGCCATTGACGCTTCAATTCCTTTTTGGGGAATTCATCGTAAAACAATATCCCCACAAATACCTGAACTTGTATGTTCAAGGATGTTCCATCCAGCACTGAAAATCTGAATTGAAAGCCTAAATAACCAGCAATAGTGGAATGATTAAAGGAATAATGCTATGCCAGTGCATTGGAATTCTATGAAATCATTCAATGGAATAAGATGGTTGCTCCAGATAAATTAAGTGGCTTAAAAAAAATACCAAAGCTTAAGCATACAATGATACCATTCATGTTAAAAATTATACACTAGGTTATTATTACATTTACACAAAGGAAGGACGAGACAGAGCTCTTAATAATAATATCACTAAGATAGATATTGTTTATCAAACATTTCATATGGTCAGGCAATGTAGTTAAGTGTTCAATACTTCAAAAGCATGATTTCCATCTGAAGTCATGAGAACCATCATTCCCGTTTTACAGAAGAAGAACAAAGGCTCTGAGGAGTTAAGCCACTCAGGTAAGGCAGATAAGCAGCTCTGTCTGAGAGGGCCGGCTACTCTTGGTGGGGCACGGAAGGGAGGACTGTCACAGTCTACTTTATGGCGTTTAATAAGTTGGTATTTGTTTTTCTTACAACAAGTATTCTTTTTGCAAAAATAATTTTACAATAAACAGGTTGTTTAAAAATTTGAAGTGATGCAAACAAAAGGAAAAAATAGAAATGGCGTAGTCAGGATGGAGATAGCCATGTATAAATAGAAGTCAAAGATCCTTGGGAAAAATTTATAAATGTACTAAACACCCGTCCAGGTATTTGAGTTACAGCCGTGATAGGAAGGAAATCTTATATCAAACTAAGTCAGTATCTAAAACAAAGAGAGGGCGGGAGCCTGGTGGAAGACGCTAGGAGGAAGGGTCTCTCAGCGAGGGGTGGCCTGAGTGTTTCTTCTGGGAAAAAGCATGAAGGCCATCTTGAGAACCTTTTGGTAAACACCAAGGACTATGAATCACTGAGAACAAGCAGCAGGGTTTGTAAAGAATAACTCATGTCAGGCAATTTGACAGCCTTTTAAAAATAGAATTATTAAGCCAGTAAATAAAAGAGCCATTATGATCCCCTGCATTTGGAATTCAGTGGGACAGTCTCAAGAACTCCTGTATAGTTTTTTCACATGAGCTGTGTTGGTGACATCAATGTGAATTCAGAGACAGGTGGAAGACAGACGTTAAGACACTGAAATGATGCAGAGATGCTCATCACAGCATTGTGTGTAATAGGAAAAAGCTGGAAATGATCTAAATATCACCAATGGGGCATTAGCTAAAAGTATTTTGGAATATGCACAGAATGGACTATTACATAGCTGTTTAAATCAGAGCTTGGCAATCTATGACTCATGGGCCAAATCTGTCCCAAGAGTTAAGAATGACTTCTATAGATTTACGTGTTTAAAAAAAAATTTAAAAAGAAGAGTATTTCAAAACATGTGAAAATTATATAAAATTTAAATTCCTGCCTCCATAAATACAGGGTTTTTTTTTGTAACACAGCCTGCCTATTTCTTGGTGTATAATTCTTGGCTGTTTTCACACTGCCATGGTAGTGTTGACTACTTGTGGTGGACAGCTAATGATCTGCAAAGCCTAAAATTTTTACTAGGAGGCCCTTTACGAAGGAAGTTTGCTGAGCCCTCTTCTAGAAAAGATCATCCAATGAGATTCTTATTAAGGAGGGCGGGTTCATGTCAATCCCCTTCCCTTCCTTAACTGCAGTTTACTTTTCATCATAGTTCTTTCTCAGCTTCTTTAGCCTGGTGTATTTATTTTTTAGATTAGTTTTATATTTTCATTCGTTCATCAGCCTCCATCTTATAGCTGTTGTAGATCATTCATTATTCTAAAAGTCAAAATTAATGTTTCCTTAGACCAGTAGCACCTCATAGTTATTGAAAAAAATCCAACCATGTGGCAGTACAGAGATACCTAATATTAGTTTCAGTCACCAGGATAAACACTTGCTGAGAGCAGGGACCCTATTCTTACTGTATTCCCAGCACTTAGCACAGGGCCTCACGCCCAGTAAGCACTCAGTCAACATTTCAACTAATTATTGTATGAGTGCGTGAACTATAGTTTACATACACACAATGGATATAAGTGCTATCTTTTGCATCAATATGTTCTGCAATATACTTTTTCCTACACAATGATACATGGAGTACATCAATACGTGTAGATTACTTTGGACATGTGATGAGAAAGAGTATTATCCTTCATTTTGGCAACAGAAAACACACCCTATGCATGGCAGCCAAGGCCCTTTTAATAACTTGCCTTTTGTAGGGTTCAGATGTGGCCGCAGGCAGGCATAGTAGATTACAATCAGGAAGCATTTTGTTTTGATTTGGGCTCTAGCCTCCTTTATCTACCTCTTGCTTTTTTCCTAAGATGTTGCACATAGAGGTGAGTTAGTATTAATAACACTGTGCTCCAAGTGAGTGAGGGAGTCTGTGCAGCATGTCTTTTAAACCTGTGATTTCTCCGATTTATAGATTATGCTGAGTATATACTGATGACCCCTGTTTTACAGGTAAGGAAACTTGGGCACCGAGAAGTTGAATGATTTGCCCAGGGTGGAGGTCTGGCCGTGGAAGCAGGGCCCTAAAGCCACAGCCAGGCTGTGTCTCCAGCCTGTCTTCTGCCTCCTACTCCAGCACTATTCTCTGCTAGATCAACAGGGCTTAGGTGCTTCTGTGTCCTCAGTACCTAGCAGAGAGCCTGTAGCCAGGAGGAGCAGACACTCGAACTGACGGAAAGGTGGATTAGAAACACACTTAGTGATGTTTCCCCAGTGTTTCCTGTGCAGTTATTGTGTAAGCTCTTAAATACAATGGCTGGGGGGCGGAATAGGGTGTAGTTGGTTAGCACTTTCCTGGAGAGCAATTTGGCAATATGAAGCAAAATGTCCCTATATTAAGCAACAGCAATTTTACTTCTAAGAATTAAAAAACACTTCTTTAAAATTAAAAATTTGCTTTTCATGGCTGGGCAGGTAGCTTGGTGCCTGTAATCTGAGCGCTCTAGGAGGCCGAGATGGGTGGATCACCTGAGCTCAGGAGTTCGAGGCCAGCTTAATCAAGAGCAAAACCCCACCTCTACTAAAAATAGAAAAACTATGGCTCCAGTTCCTGTGGCTCAAGTGGCTAAGGCTCTAGCCACATACACCTTGAGCTGGTGAGTTTGAATCCAGCCCAGGCCTGCCAAACAATTGACAGCTGCAACCAAAAAATAGCCAGGGCATTTTTGGTTGGGCACCGGTAGTCCCAGCTACTTAGGAGGTGGAGGCAGGAGAATAGTTTGAGCCCAGGAGTTGGAGGTTGCTGTGAGGTGTGATGCCAGAGCACTGTACCCAGGGCAACAGCTTGAGACTCTGTCTCGAAAAAAAAAAAAAAAGAAAACCTAGTCAGGGGTTGTGGCAGGTCCCTGTAGTCTAGCTACTTAGGAGGCTGAGGCAAAAGGATCATCTAAGAGTTTAAAGTTGCTGTGAGCTATGATACCGTGGTACTCTACCCAGGGCAACAGAGTGAGACTCTGTCTCAAAAAAAAAAAAAAAAAAAGTTTTGCTTTAGAAACAGGCTTTTGCACTGTTGCCCAGACTGGAGTGCAGTAGCATGATTATAGCTCACTGTAACTCCAACTCCTGGAGCTCCAGCCTCCTGAGTTGTTGGGACTACAGGTGCATGCTGCCATTCATGGCTATTTTTTTTTAAACAGTTTTGGTAGAGATGGGGGGAGGTCACTGTGTTGTCCAGGCTCGTCTTGAACTCCTGGACCCTATTGATCCTCCTGCCCCAGCCTCCCAAGTAGCAGTGGCACTGCATCTGGCACTTCTGGAAATTTGTCTTTAGGAAGAAAGCACAGAGGTATGGGCAAAAATGTATATATGTTCATCACGGTGTTATTAATAGTAATCAAAAATGAAACAGTCCAAATGCCAGATAATAAAGAATTGGTTAAGTAGGTTATGTTACATTTCTATGATGCAACATTACACAGTCAGAAGAAAATCAGTGGGCAAGTGGTTACCACTGGGGAAGAGAGGAATATCACTCCAGAGGGAGATAGGTAAGCTGCAACTGTGCAATGATTTCTTTTATACCTCTCCCTATGTCTTAAATATCGAATAATTACATTTGAAAAAAATCCCATTTAGAATTTTTAGCAATATAGAAGAAAAATGGTCATAAAATACATTAAAATAAACAGGCTATAATAAATAGTATGGACAATATGATCCCGACTGTCTAAATCAGAGTGTATGTCTAGGCATAAAAAAAACATATTGTACTTTCATTGTGTTTATACCTGGGCAGTGTGATTTCAGATGATTTCTATACAATGAACCAGTATTATTTTTGTAAAAAAAAAGTAATATTTTAAAATTTACCAGCTCTTAACCACGGCTACTGCATTTTCTACTTTATGTCTAACTTCCTGTGCCAGAAGTCTAGCACACTTTTCTACCTGGTCTTTTCTTTTGTATTCACAAGACCAGTGATTTCACTATTTTTTCCTCCACATTTTTCCTAACTTCTCCTTTGTCTCTAGACATTCTGTACAAAATGTTAGACTTTTTGTCATATATCTAAAGCAGATAATCTTGGAATTATCTGCACCTGATCTGGTGGTATTACAAATGCCTGTGTGTTTTCTGTTAACCAATCTGAGTTTCATTTTTAAGCTCTTTGAGGGCAGAGATCACAGGGCTTGGCAGTAAATTGCTTGTCAGGAGTAAGGATGGTGGGAAGCTGCAGATTGATTTTAAAATTTCACACTAGTGAGGCATGTTGGGATGTTCATGCACCCCAGTAGTTCATGCATCCCATTACATGGGAAAGACTATTAAATGTTGATTGACTAGCATCCCTCACTGGGGTGTGAAGGCACTGAGGGGCAGAGTGCACCCAGGGTGAGCTCCAGGAGGCCACCCTGACCTGTCTTCTTTTCAATTCATTCCAATGGAGAACTTGTTTGAGGCACTCAAGCTAATGACCTTGGCCTGGTAGGATTTCTTAAAGAAATCATAACTGGAAGAAAGGCATCAAGGTGATAGGGAAGGCCAGCCAGTCCACAAAAATTGAAACGATTTCCTGAAGAAAGAGAGAAACAGCAGAAGTCAAGTTCATTTGGAGTGTTTCAGCATATGTTCTGAATTTGAAAACATTGTGCAGAAGGAAGGCAAGAAAATAAGATTTTGCCACATAGCTTAGGAAATGTGTGGGAAAGTGTTTGTAGCAGGAGGATTCAGTTATCCAAGTTTCCTATCCTTTTCTTATGTCTTTATCACTTTCCCTTCTAGACCAGAAAGAGTAGTTCAGAAAGTTCCAGATTAAAGGAATAACTACCTCATCAAATAACCTTTGTGGAGGTCAATCTATTCCTTCCCATGCATATTAGTCGGGACATTTGTGGTTGCAAGTGACAGAAACAAACCCAACTCAAAAACCACTTAAGCAAAACCAAAGAGGATAAGATTGGCTGATGTTATTGAAGAGCCCAGTGGGTAGTGCTACCTCAGTCGTGGCTGGATTCAAGGGCTTGCATAGAGACATCGGGAATCTGTCTTCCTCATCTTTTGGCTTGATTTTCTCCTGAATCGGGTTGATTCTTAAATGGACTCTCTCTTCATGGTGGTAAAAATGGCCTGGATCTAAGTTAACAGCTAGCTTAACAAACTCAGCAAAAAGCACCTTCTTTTCACTGCCTCCAGGAAAGACCAACACTGAGTCTCACTAGTTGTGTTGTTGAAACTACAAAGGGATTTCAGCCTAGGTTCAGCTACCCACAACACAAAGATCTAATTGTTGAGGTGAGGAGGATTGCCAAGAAAAAGAAAGGAACTTTTTAATGTGAAAGTTGGGAGAAGCTGCCTCAAATCTGTCTCCTCAAATGGGAGATCATGGGCTTTGAAAGGAGAAGCCACATGTCTGAGGCAGGTAGTAGTGTGACTAATAAGAGGCTACAGGCATGGGGGGAAGACTGTAGGGGATGGTGAGTCTTGATGTCAGAAGTCTGCCCAGGGGCCTTCAGAATCTCAGCTCCTTCGTATCAGAAAATCCACACTTTCTGAGAAGTAATGAAACAAATCAAGTAGTTAAGGGAGAGAATTAAAAAAATAATTTGAGTCATTGACATTTGCATAGGGCTGAGTACAGTCTGGCTGGTGTGGTGTGTCCACCTTGGCTCCATCAGTGTGGCTAGGAACACTGAATGTCCTGGCTAACTTGGCTTAGGTTCTGTGCCTGCCCCTGGAACTAAGGAGATGGTGTCAACCCCACTGAAACTTCACAGATGACCACGGGGAAAGAGAGGTTTCCCAGAAGAATATTGAAATGCCATCCTCAGAGAGGGAAATAAGAATGTCTCAGAAGACCAATCCCACCAAAGTCCATTCTTCTTTAGATCAACATAACTTTTGCACCTACAACTAGTTCGTTAACAATAATATGTAAGACCAAAGTCATAACATTGCCTTGGCTGGGAAAAGAGGGTCACAGCCCTTACTCTGTTCTGCTATAATTTGTTCTGCAATGACTAACTCTTTAGCCTGAAATCTGTGACCAAGGGCTTATCACCATAGAAACTTCCTTTGAGGGGACAATTAGCACCTATTGTTATCATTGAAATGTCATCATTTCATCAGGAGTTGCAAATAATGGCGCTCTTTTGGTTTTCTGTTCTTTCCTAGAGATCATTGTAATCAGTTCCCTGAGGTCATGGTCCACATCAACACTCTACCAGGCAGTTAATTATTGGCTTGTCAGATGGCCACTTGGTTTTACTAACTTTTCCACTACATTTAGACTAACAGAGGCTCCTGAGGTGTACAAATTAAAAAAAAAAAAAGAGTAAGAGTAATTCTAGGTTTGCCATCCAAGAATAGCTTTAACTTAATAGTGAACTCTATTAATAATGAGCTCTAACTTAGTAGTGAACAAGGCAGAAAAAAAGATCTATATTCTATGCAGAGACTATAACCACGGTATGCAAAAGAGGAAGAATAAAATATTGTAAAAACAGAATCTCCCTATGCTGTTGAAAATATTTGACAAGTTACTTATGTAGAAATGATGGCTGGAAATAGCTGGTAGAGACAAGATGCCCTTTCCCAAAATGATCAAGCTGGCAAGCACTCAGGATTCAAGGCAATATTCCCCAAGGGCTGGCTTTTAGACCACTTGCATCAGAAGTGCCTGGGAGATATTCTGGAGTGTTGCTTGGTTGCATGCATCAAAAACTGACCAGCTAACTTTAGAAAAAAGTTTAGTTGAAAGGGTATTTGGGCAAGTAGAATGGGAATTCTCAGAATTGAGAGGAGCCTCGAGGGACCAGGTAGTTACAAAGGAAACTCTGGGCCAAAGAGCAAAAAACACACAATCATCTCACAGTTGAAATGGGTCCCCATGGTTGAGCTGCTTTAGCATTTCTGCTTGTTTCTTCATTCAAAATTCAAAGTCTTGAGAGAGGGCATGTGATTGGTAAGCACAGGTCACAAGCCAAGTCCTTGGTGAAGAAGATTTGGCTTCTATGGAAGTGAATGCCTGGAGTTGCCCTCTCACCAGGGCCAAGCCGTTGTTTATTTCCTCCAAAAAAATTGGGTTGATTTTAGGTCAAGGAATGGATAGTGGGCAGCTAACAAAAGTAACAGTTGTCTGCTCTACCTATGATGCTTGTTGAAAATACAGATGCTGGGCATAAAACTGATGTTACTGAATTACAATCTCAGAGTATGGGGCCCTGGTGTTTCTGCTTTTAATAAGCTCTTCAGGGGAGACTTAGGCATACCAAAGGTGGGGCATCACTGGACACTGTGGGAAGGGGTACAGACATGGACATACAGCTGAAATTAAATTGCATACCAAGTATGCCTTTTGTATCTGTGGAATCTACCAATTATAAATTGAAAATATTCAGAAAAAATGGTTGGTTGTGCCTGAACTGATTGAACATGTCCAGACTTTTCCCTGTAGTTGTTATCCCCAAACCGTACAGTGTTTATATGACATTAAGTATCATAAGTAGCCTAAAGATGATTTGAAGTGGACAGGAGGATATGTGTAGGTTATACGAAAAATATTATACCATTTTATATAGGGGACTTGAGCATCTGTGGATTTTGGTAACCCTGAGGGGTGGTGGAAGCAATGCTCAGCAGATGCTGAGAGATAATTGTAATTGCTGAAACATGAACTTGAATGGGTTGGCAGAAAAAAAGGGAAAAGATTGGTGCAGGCTGGGTGTGGTGGCTTACGCCTGTAATCCTAGCACTCTGGGGTTCCTTGAGGTCAGGAGTTTGAGACCAGCCTGAGCAAGAGTGAGACCCTGTCTCTATTAAAAAGAGAAAAATAGCCAGGCAGAGTGGCACGCAGTTTTCATCCTAGCTTCTCGGGAAGCTGAAGCAGGAGGATTGCTTGAGCCTAGGAGTTTGATGTTGCAGTAAACTATGAACACACTACTGACCTCTATCCTGAGCAACAGAGGGAGATTCTACGTCTGAACACTGGCTAGTAACCAATGTTCTAAATATTGATTTCCTCTTCCCTCCAGAATTTGCTAGGGAGCATTAGGAACCTACTCTTGATAAACATTTAAGGATTGCATTAACTCCTCGAATAATTGACATGCAATGCTTGTGATCACTCCATAATATTATATAAGAGACTCATTGGAGGTCTGGAAGGGTTTCATGCTCATTTACTATTCACTCACATTCACAACATTCAGATTCAGTTATTTAAAAGGTAGTCGAGTTCAGTGGCTGAGAACTTGGGTTTTAAAATCAGGCAGAACTGGGTTCAAACTGGGTTCTTCTGGTTAGTTTGGTGATCTCAAACAAGTTAAGATCCTGAACACCTCTATGTCTCAGTTTCCTCATGTGTAAACTGGGACTAACCTCATATGGTTGTTTTAAGAATTAAAATAAAATAATAGATGCGACATTCTTAGAACAATTCATTATATGCCGTCTGTGCTAATCAAACAATAGTTATTACAATTAAGTGACCAATAGCAGATATTTGTGGATTGCCTACAGGCAATCTAAGATCAACAGTTGTCCAGTGTCCAGTCTAGGAAAGGAAAAAGAAAGTCCCCTTTTTGTTTTTGAAGAGCTCAGAAATGGACAACTCGGCAGCCTTCTTGCTGGTCTCTTTCCTTTTTCTTCCCCTTCGTTGGACTCTCCAGGGTTCTGACATCAGGTCCTTGTGCTTCTGAGTGCTGCTTGGTGGTAACAGCAATTTCCCCCAGGCTTTGAGTAAAGGAGCTTTCTGTTCCTTTGTAGTCACCAAGGGGGAGCATCTCAAAAGTCAGCCCTTTCTGCTACATTTTCATCTTTTCTAAAGTATCTACTCTTTTTACTGTTTCCCCCCAAGCTGGTGTCCCCTTAAAGCTGACAAGTGGAGTAAAGAAAAGGGTGAGAGTGTAGGAAAATCATGTCAGACCTCAGACCCTAGAGAATCACACCTCTCTGCCAGTGCAGTATTAAAGAATTTACTAGTTAGTGTTAATGGAAAGTTTTACTAGCTTATAAAAATAAAAGTGAAATGAAAGTTGGCACTAGGTGTTGGAGAGGCTGTGGAGTAACTGGAACTCACATACACTGTTGAAGGGCATAAACCATAGTACAACGACATGGTCAGTTTCCTGTAAGATACTCATACCTCTACCATATGAGGTATGGTAAGCATAAGCATACATCCCCACTGTTGATGGGGATATACCATGGTACAACAACATTCCAGTTTCCTGTAAAGATACGTATACATCTACCATATGAGGTATGGTAAGCATAAATATACATCCCCACTGTCGGTGGGGATATACCATGGTACAACAATAGTCCAGCTTCCTGTAAAGATACGCATACATCTACCCAGCCAGACTATTGCTAATTCTTTACTCAATAGAAATAAAAGCATAAACCCACAAAACACTTGTACAGGAAAGTTTATCATGCATTTACTCAAAACTGGACACAAATAAGGTGTCCATTAATAGTTGAATGGTTATACAAATTGTATTATATTCATACAATGGACTACTATTCCGCCATAAATAAAAGGAACATACTCTGGATACACACAAATGGATCTCCGACCAGTATGTGAATGAAAGATGCCAACCAAAAAGAGTACATATTGTATTATTCAATTTATATGAAATTATGAAAAATGCGAATTTAGTGCAATAGAAAGCAGATCAGTGGTTGTCTAGGAATGGAGATAAGGGATGAATAGAAAGATATAAGGAAAATTCTGGGGGCAATGGAAATGAAATATTTATTGTGATGATGGTTTTACTGGGTAATATATATGTCAAAATGGATCAAATTGTACACTCCAAGCATTTGTGATTTAGCGCACTTTAATTGTACCTTAACAAAGTAGTTTTCTTAAATAAAAAGAACATTACATTAGGAATCAGAAGATAAGAGGGCATGTCCTGGCTCCTGCGTGAAGTCTGTGTGTGCCCTTGGACAGGTCTTTTTACTTCTATGTGCCTTCATTCTTTCACTTTTTATTTGTATTTTTCATTTCAGATTGATGTGAAGGTACTAATGTTTAGGCTACATTGTTTTCCCTAACAAGGTAAAGTTAGAGTTGTAGTTGAATGCCTCACCCAGCGGATGTGCTATATACCCTTACGCTATGCACATGAGGTGAGAACTTGCCAGTCACCCTTCCTTCTTCCCTTTCCCTCCTTCTTCTCATGAGAACAGACTTGTGTTTTGTTTTGTGTGGGAGTGTAATTGTCTAGATATTGGTTTCATATTGGTATTGAGTACATAAGATACTTGATTTTCCAATCTTGTGAAACTTTATTAAGAAGAATATGTTTCAACTCCATCCAGGTAAACACAGAAGATGTATTCTCCATCCTTTTTTACGGCTGAATAGTACTCCATGGTATACATATACCACAATTTAATCCATTCATGAGCTGATGGGCACCTGGGCTGCCTCCACGTCTTGGTGATTGTGAATTGAGCTGCAATAAACATTCTAGTGCAAATATCCTTGTGGTAAAATATTTTTTTTCTACTGGGTAGATACCTAGTAATGGGATTGTGGGATCAAATGGAAGGTACATTCTTTCACTTTTAAATGGATCAGTTTATGTATAACGTCTCATCTAGTTGTAAAATTCTGATTATGTAGTGGCCTCTGGGTCAATAGGTGAATTCATCAAGGTATTGATTTCCTTAATTGATCTTTTAACTCTGGCATTTTCTTCCCTCAAGATTATTTGATTTACTAAATTTTCATGTCTCAAATACAATGGACCAATAGAATGAAGTTTTTCAAGCTTTGAAGTGAGATCAGTGTAAAGTTTTCATGTAAAGTCTGTTATCAGGATCTGTAGATTCATAAGCAGCTCTCAGATGAGGGATGGAGGGTAAAAATGATTCTTGAAAGCAAGACTCACCAAAGAAGTATGCTCACATTTCCTTAACATCAGCTGAAAGAACCATGCAGTTGCTGGATGAGCTCACACAATCTCTGCACTCTGAAATCCTCCTGGAACTTTGCTGGGGGATTTACATCTCTCTCTTGGAGTTCAGAAGCCTGTTGTTGCCATTATTGTACTAGTGTGATCTTGGGAGCAAGTAACTATTCTGCGCTTCTTGTCTGTAAAATGGGGGTATTAGCAGAGCTCCTGCAAGGTTTGGATAGAGGAAACGTTCCATGAAAAATAGAACAATCCCTGGCACAATGTACGTTCTTAAATAAATGTTAATTGCAATTGTTCTAATTAATAATATCATTGAGTGACATAGTTACTTGGATACACGTATTGTTTCTTCGACAGCAATAATTGCTTTGGATTCGTCTCTGTCTCCTGGGGTTAACCACACAGTAGGTGTTCAGTGAATATTTCTTGGATAAAGGCACAAATGATGACTAATAGCACATATAGAGACTCAGGATGTTAATTTCTTCATTGGACCCACTGCCTCTGTACGAATCTTGCTGACTGCAAAGGAAATGTCACCAACTGTCAGAGATGTAGCAACACATTGCTCAAACATATGTGCCAGGAAAGCCAGAAACTTGTTATTGTATGTGTAAGAAATCCACAACCAACACAGTCAGAGAAGCGCTCTTGGATTCCTTACCAGACTCCAGGAATGCATTTGTACACATTTTATTCTCTCCTGGGTTTACAAGGGGCATTTATTGCTTTGCTCCCTGGGGCAAGGTCATGGGGCACAATAATAACTCCACCTCAGCTGGGTCCCTGCCAGGTGCTTTCTCACTTGTTCTCTGGGGGCTTTTTTCTTCCCCCAGAATTGAGTCATTCACTTTGGAAGCAGCATCAGAGACTTTAAGACTCAGAGAAAGAGGCTTCTGGCCCAGAGATTTTGGATGTATGCTTACAGGGCCGTGTTTCTACTCCTCGGAACTAGAGGAAGCTCTGGCTAGGAAAGACGGAAGAGGAGATGAGGACACTGTTCAGCCTGGGAGCTGACTCAGTTCCAAGGTCATTTGGGGGCCTTATCCAGGGAAAATCATCAAGTGCCAGTGGCCAGCCCATCAGCAGCTGTGTCCAGCTTGAACTGATAGTTGTAGGTGCCCTATACACCCTGGCTGACTCTACTCACAAACCTTTGCCAACCCACTGCTTGTAGCCAACCCTCATGCTTCTGCTCCAAGAGATCCTTCAAACCTCTCAGATAAAGGGCAGGAAGCATGGACATGTTTGTGGTTGGTGGTGACATCTTACCAAAGCCTTGATCAAAATGGGACAACATAGAACCTGCTGGAATTCACTCTACGAGCCATGGCACTTATGGGCGCGTCCCTTTCTTTTTCAGGCGTGAGGCAAGATCTAGCATCAGAGTGCGTGTGCTCTGATCCCAACTCTACCATCTTGTAGTCATATGACCTTTTTCCCAATCTGTTTTGTCATATTTCAATGATAAGTTAATTTTCTTGAATCGTATGTAAGCAATAGAAACTGCCACTAATTTAAGTAAAAAGTTTCCTGGAAGGATATTGGGGACTTAGATTTTTGTTAAAAATACTTTCTCTCTTTCTATATATATATTTTTAAATTTCAGATTAATATAAAGGTACATATGATTAGGTTACATTGTTTGCATTTGTTAGGAAAAGTTCACGTTGTATTTGAGTCCTTCACCCAGGAGGTATATATCCCTACATTGTACCCATCGGGGGGAACCCCCCCTAAATTTAATTGTGTTTTTCCCTGGTGTGGGCCTGTTGTTCGTCTACTAATTTCAAATTAGTATTAAGTACATGGATGCTTGTTTTTCCATTCTTTTTTCTTTTCTTTTTTTTGCAAAGTCTTAACTTGTTGCCCTCTGTAGATATGTGGCATCATATCATAGCTCACAGCAACCTCAAACTCTTGAGCTCAAGCAATCCTCTTGCCTCAGCCTCCCAAGTAGCTGGGACTACAGGTGCTGGCCATAATGCCTGGCTATTTTTAGAGATGGGATCTTGCTCTAGCTCAGGCTGGTCTGGAACTCGTGAGCTCAGGCAGTCGACCGGCCTTGGCCTCCAAAAGTGCTAGGATTATAGGCCTGAGTCACTGTGCCAGCACTTGTTTTCCCTTTCTTGAGATACTTTATTAAAGAGAATGTGCTTCAACTCCATCCAGGTAAATATGGAAATTGTAAAGTTCCCATCTTTTTAAAATGGCTGAGTAGTATTCCATGGCATACATATATCACAGTTTATTAATCCATTCATGGGTTGACAGACACTTAGGTAATTCATATCTTTGCAATTATGAATTGAGCTGCTATAAATATTTGAGTGCAAATGTCTTTATGGTTAAATGATTATTTTTCTTTTGGATAGATACGTAGTAATAGGATTGCAGGATCAAATAGACCATTAAAGTGAAATAACACATGTCAAACTCTTAGTACAGTGTCTGGTACTAAGAGTAGCCACTCGGTAAATACCAGCTGTTATCATCCACTTGAGTGTAGGCTCCCTGAGGCCAAACAGTGTGTTGTCCACTGCTGCTGTGTACAAAGTAGTTGTTGAATAACTAAACAAGTGAATATGAATTTGTAATCAACATGTTTTATTGTATGTTTATAAAGTACATAGTATATCCAAAACAGAATGTAAAAAGTGAAGTTTTCCATTTCCTTTAGCTTGTCTTAATGATTAGCAAGTATTTAAGCTAAAAAGTCCATATTGTTGACTCTTGAAGTAAATTCCACAATGACAATCTCTGGATATTTTTATATCAGTGTTTCTAATTACCTCTGGAAGCAACTGGCTGCTCACTTCCAATGGTAGTATGCTGGGCTGCTTTATTTTTTTAGAGACAGTCTTACTTTGTGATCCCTGGTAGAGTGCCATGGCATCATAGCTACAGCAACCTCAGACTCTTGGGCTTAAGTGATTCTCTTGCCTCAGCCTCCCAAGTAGCTGGGACTATAGGTGCCCAACATAAGGCCCACCTATTTTTTTTAGACATGGGGTTCTCATTGTAGCTCAGGCTGGTCTCGAACTTGTGAGCTCAGGCAATCTATCCATCTCGGCCTCCCAGAGTGCTGGGATTACAGGCATGAACCACCACCGCACCCGACCTGGGCTGCCTTAGTGACCTCTAGCAGGGTCACTAACTAGAATGAGCTAGAATCGGTTAAGTGATCTTAGTGCCTTATCCTTTGTTTGCGAGTCATCATTATTGTTTTTTTACCCCAGCAAGTCAGGCCATGATTGATGTGTTTATTCTTTATCCAGGGCCTGATTCTTGTGATCTTTAGGTCCTGTGAGTTTTGATCAGTAGTAACATAATGTTGCTAGACTTATACTCTTAAGGGAAATTATTGGTACCAATCATTCATATATTCTTTCATTTATTGAACAGATCTTTATTGAGTGCACACTTAATGCCAGTGACAGTGCTAGGGGCCATGGAGTCACAGTGTGAATAGAAGTAAACATAGCTCAGGTTCCTGTGGAACTGCCTGGGTGAAAACTGACGTGTCTCAAATACTCACAAATCTATTACCAATATTTGAGAACTGACAATTCAAAACCATCTGTGATGTGTGTTACAAGGCAGGACAAGTTGTTTATCAAAGGAGAATCTGGCCTTGTCCAGATTTCAGGAAAGTCTTCCCCCAAGTGATGTCTGAGCTGAGAGCTGATAGATGAATTGGCATTAATGAGGCAAAGAGAGAGACAAGAGAGTTCCAGGGAGCATGAGCTGAAAGGTGCACATGTGCTGAGGCCAGAAGGAACTTGGTGGAGATGGTGAGGTCCTGAAGAAAGGCCAGTGTGCCTGGAGCAAGGGTGTACAGTCTGAGATGGGTCTAGAGAGTTGGGTTGGAAGGCCATTCCTCTGGTGGCCTTTAGGCCATGTTAAGGAGTTTGGTCAGCAGTGGATTTCAGTCATGGACATGACTCAACATCATTTGCATTTAAAAAGAGAACAGTGATTTGGAAAAGGGATCGGAGGCAACATTCAGTGCAATAATTGTGACTCAGAAGTCTGCAGAAACACGTCCTGGGTTGGTGTGTGTAGCAGATGACATCTGTGGTGAGAACTGTTTCACCAGGCATGTTGTCTCCCATCTATTACCAACATTCAATAACTGACAACTCAAATACTGTGTTTAATTCTGGCCTCTACGGAGGCCTCATTAATAATTAGATTCCTATATTCCCCAAATAAATCCAGTGATTTCTATAAAAAGAAATGTCAGTAAAAAAGATACAAAAAGATGAGATGTTTATTATCTCTGAACCAGCTAGGTTTCACCCTTCCCAAGCTCTTTTAAAAAAAGTAATTGTAACCTATTTATCCATCTTCATGGTTGTTTTTTGTTCATTTATTCACACACCAGCTGGATAACTGCTGTGCCCCCTCTTGCTCTAGGTGTTAGTGAAACAAGGATGAATAGAAATGTCCTTTCCTTCCTTCAGAGAGAGCACATTCTAACCCGAGGGAAGACCAACATGTAAATAAGGGACTAATATGCTGGGGTGGGTTCTATGACAGATAAAGGAGTAACGTGTGAGTCTTGGAAAAGAAGTGATGACTGCTTTTAGAGGTGACAGGGAGAGCTTTGCTAAGGGAACAACTTTTGGCTTGGTTATGACAGCTGATAGCTATTATTGAACAAAAGGGAAATCCACAGTAGAGGAAGGAAAATATTTTTGGTTAAGTATTAAGAATGGGTATACATGGGTCATTATGAAAGTCATGAGATACACAAACATCAGAAACGTAAAATATCCATGGACAGAAACAAATGAAGTCCTCCCAGCAATACCAAGAAGCAGAGCAAGCTGGAGCTTGCACAGGTGAATCAGAAAGGGCCTGTGCACTCTGTTTCTCAGATGGGAAATAATGGACTGTAACACAGTTTGTCTCAAAACTTTCACAGTAACCGTCATAGGAGATGAATTTGGTTAGTGGATTTACAAATATATCATGTATGCCTGGAAATAATCTGTAGGTTACATTGGTTGAAATTGACTGTTCTAACCCTGGGATTATCTAGCATGGTAGCCACTAGACACTTACGGCAATTTACATTTAAATGAATTAAAATTAAATAAAATTTTACTTCCTCAGTCACACTAGCCACATTTCAAGGATGCAGTAGCCACAGGTGGCCAGGGGGTACTATTTTGGATAGCACAGATATAGAATATTCCGTCATCACGGAAAGTTCTATTGGAAAGTGACTTAGGAGAACATGAATTGATCCGTTATAGGAAGGCCTCAAAAGTGTCAGTTTGCAGGGCATTTAGATTCAGGGGGCCAGTAAGAGGTAAACCAAGTGAAGCAGAGAATTGGCTGAGGTGCTTCTGATTGTCTCAGGTAGGAGGCTTTTCATGTCACGTTAATGTCATGACAATGAGAAAAGCCTCGTGTAAGTAAAACAGAAATTGTGGGTGGCCTGGCTAGTTTCATTGTGGAGGAAAGATGGGGAGAAATTGAGGAAGGCTGTGTGCCAGAGGAACAAGGAATGCACTGTCAAGGAGTTGTTGGGACTGTCAACAGAGAGGTTGCAGCAAGTCTCTGAGCTTGAGAGCTTATGGGGGTAGCGCAGTGGGTGTAGCCAGTAAGACGTGGGAGGCGGTTATGAACCCTTGCTTTCTTGCCTGTTGAACCTGGCAACCTCTTGCCCAGAGGAAGATCAGCTAGGCAGAAAAAAATAGCACTCTTTCTCTGGGAACTGGCTCGGGTGAGTAGATCTTGTTAGCTTCCTCCCCTGTATTTCCCACCCTTTGCTACCAGGAAGAAGGTTCCAGCCTCCCCCAAGGTGTGTTAGTTTGGGCAGAAGAGAAAATCAACTTGGGGAGGGACCAGTGTGCTTTGGAAGTGCAATG
Source organism: Otolemur garnettii (assembly GCF_000181295.1). NCBI lineage: Eukaryota > Metazoa > Chordata > Mammalia > Primates > Galagidae > Otolemur > Otolemur garnettii. The sequence goes on from NW_003852410.1 coordinate 26,188,385, forward strand.
AAGTAGCAAGAAAAACTTGTTCAAAACCATGAAGGAGGAATAAAGTCTGGCACGTTTGGGAAATAATCTAATGACTCAAACAAAGAGTATGAGGCAGCGGTAAGTGAGGCCTCTCAGGGAGGGCCGGTCATCCAGGGTGTGCCCACTGCACAGTGAGGAGACTCAGTGGAAAGTCCTTGGAGCTGGGGCTCCCCCACTCACTGACTCTGTGACCTTGGGTGAGTTAAGTTACTTTTTTTGTGCTTCAGTTACCTCATAATTGCACTCTGTAGGTAGGAGTTTCCTACTAAAATGAGCACCAATATTTTAAATACAACAATTTATGTGTACAAAACATATAGCTTCTTTATTTCCACAACTTATCTAAACTTCATGATGGTCCATGCCTTTTGCTCGTGCATTTGAGTAGACCCCAGTTCTGCTTTCAGAGGGCCGCCTTGCTTCCTCTTCCTCCCAAGCTGGGGCCCATGTGTGCATATCCGCGTGTTGTCACGGATGGGCCTGCCCCATTGTGCCATGAGGCTGATCTCTCCAGGTCTTTGCTGACTTCATGAAGACATGTTTAGCCCACTTAGCAATTGCTGCTGAATTTCAAAGATATGAAAACTTTGATCTTCCCTTTTTGGTTAGCTCTCCTGGGTGTGATTTCCCGTGTTGACATGGGCCCTCCCGGTGCAGATCCCCTGCATCTCAGGTGCATCCTGCCTCGGCACCAGGGTCTGGTGGGCCATCCCAGCCTCCACTATGAACTTACCTCTCATTGGCCTGCTTACCTTCTGTGTTCCCCAGCAGAGGCGCGTAGAAACAACGGGATCCCTTTGCCACAAACATGCCACATTTCCTTTTCCTTCACTGTTGCAACTTATCAGAGGCAATCTGAAAAGTGGCCTGTTTCCAGAAGCACAAATGGGAAGTCGGGCCCAACTCCCTGAGGCTTTCAGCTCCTCCCTCAGACTCTAAAGACTCCTGCCTGCTTCTCACACAGCCCCACCCAGGTTCTTGACCCTGTAGAAGTCAGTGCCCCTGTGCTTGACCTTTTTTCTTTGTCCTCCACATCCCCCTACATTCCCAAACACCCTCCCCTCCCTGTTGGGAAGTTGGAAAGTTTCCTAATGTCGTATCCTGATTTCCAGGTTTTTCTGGGTTGTGGTAAAAAAAAAAAAAAAAAAAAAAAAAAGTGAATTCAGATCTTTTTAAAGTTTTTTTACAGACAGGGTCTCACCTTGTCACCTGTGCTGAAGTGCATCGGCATGGTCACAGTTCAGCGTAACCTTGAGCTCCTGGGCTCAGGCAATCCTGCCAGTTCAGCCTCCTGAGTAGCTGGGACTACAGGCATGTGCTACCACACCCAGCTATTGTTTCTATGTATTGTACAGATAGGGGCCTTGCTCTTGCTCAGGCTGGTCTTGAACTCCTGGCCTCAAGTGATCCTTGACTGTTGGCCTCCCAAAGTGCTGGGATGGTAGGCAGGAACCACCTCACAGGCCTCATTTGGATTTTAAAGTTTCAGCTTTGACGTGTTGAGGGAAGACTTCAGAACTCCTTTGTCTTGCTCAACTCAGTCTGGCTCCCAAGATCATTGTTTTACTGGTACATCCTTGTCCCAAAGGGATGATGATTAATGGAAACACCAACAGATGAAGTTGGAGGATGTAAAAATGGCAAAGGATACAGAAACAGACTGTTAGCTAGCACAGAATTTGTCACTGGGTGCTCTCAGAAAAATAAATTCTCAGGTCCCCCAGTTCTTCATAGGGACTGGTAGCGATGACTGATAGTACCTGTGCTGAGTGAGAAGTCTCTGGCACAAGAAGTTCCTTAGCCATTCTAAGCCTTTTTAACGGCTCCCGACCCCTTTCTCTGCCCAGCTCATGACTTGGACCAACCAGTTGTGAATGTCATCTATGGGTGCAGTATAGTCCTTCTCCTTTTTTAGTGTTCGCTGTCACCTTAAGTGAAGTGAAGGTCAGTTTCCAGAACCACACGTTCACCAGTCTATGAGGTCCACTCCTGTGGTATAAGACTCTAACCCCAAATTTCATGGTTATAGCTGAGCAATATTCTTTTATTGCAGGACTTCTCAAGCTCAGTGCTATTCACATTTTGGGGCCAGATGTTTCTTTGTTGTGAGGGCTGTCCTGGGCCACTGTAGGATGTTTAGCAGCTTCCCTGGCCTCTACCCACCAGATATAAGTAAAGGTGTCCCATTGTGACCATGAAAAATGACTCCAGAGATTGCCAAATGTTCCCTAGAGCTGTGGTCCCCAACCACAGGCAGTGGACAGATCCTGGTCAATGGCCTGTTAGAACTAGGTTGCACAGCAGGAGGTGAGCAAACAAGGTTTCATTTGTATTTACAGCCACTACCGTTGCTTGAATCAGCACCTGAGGTCTGGCATCTGTCAGATAGATCCTCATAGGTGTGTGGACCCTACTGCAAACTGCATTTGTGAGGGATCTAGGTTGCAGGATCCTTATGAGAATCTAATGCCTGATGATCTAAGGTTGATATGTAATGCATACGAATCATCCTGAAACCATCCCCTACGCCCACACCTCCTCGGTCTGTGCCAAAATTGCCTTACAGGAAATTGGTCCATGGTGCCAAAAAGGTTGAGGACTACTGTCACGGAGGACAAATTCAATCACCCTGGTTGAATTCATCCAATCACCCTGGTTGAGGACAACTACTCCAGTGTGTATCTGGTCTACTAAAGATACATTGATACCATTTGCTCATTAGAAAAATGCAGAAGGTACACAATGTCAGGGAAATTAAAAAAAAAAAAAATCTTTGGGAATCCCAGCACTCTCAGAGGCCGAGGCAGGAGGACTGCTTGAACTCAGGAGTTTGAGACCAGCCTGAACAAAAGCAAGACTCTGTCTCTACTAAAAATAGAAAAATTAGTAGTGTCAGGTGCCTGTAGTCCCAGCTACTTGGGAGGCTGAGGCAGGAGTTTGAGGGTTGCTGTGAGCTAGGCTGAGGCCATAGCACTCTAGCCTGGGCATCAGAGAGAGACTCTGTCTCAAAAAAAAAATATTATCTTTGTTTAATAATTTAAAACTATTATAATTCTTACACTATTAAATGGAACATGTACAAAATGCCCATCATATAATTTCTTAATGATTATTGTAAGGATTTTGGATATAATCTAGGATTAAAGAGGTTTGCTGTTGATGACTTCTAAAATAGGGCGCTTACAGTTCTCAGATTTATGTTTTAGAAAGGTATCTCTGATGGCACTGTGAAGGATTGATCGAACTAGGTGACAGGAAGATCAGTCTGTATTTAGCAAGAGAACTCCAGCACTGGTGGGAAAGTCTGGGCTGGATATGTGTAAACATGCTGGTTGGAGCTGAGATAATTAGCTGCAATCAAGGCATCATTCAGCCAGTCTCTCTAGAATGACTAGAAGGCCAATGGAAGGACCTCCAGGCAAACAGGTTCTGTTTGCAGGACACTGGAGCATAAAAGACTGCAACACAGAGGAGCCTTCTATTTTTAACCCTGCAGGTGGACCAGGTTCCAATCACCAACATTTAAAGTATGCTAATATCAGAACATTCCATTTCTTGAGACAGCCTTCTGCAGATATAGTGACATCATTTACAATGCACATAGGTCTCCTGTTTGTTAGCTTGGAGTTCTTCACTGGCAAAATCATTCTGAAAATTTCTAGGGAGAAATGATGGCTTGTTTGTGTTCAATTTTAGCACTGGTATCCTTTTCTATGTCATAATTTACTTGCTTCAACAGAAGATTTGGCTCCTAAACATCCTAAGACATGATTCCATTTTGCCGGCTTCTACATTTTGTGTATGTTGCATTCTAGTGGATGAGAAATGGCTGTGGTTGCTGCTAAAATGAATTTAGAACTTGAACGGCATGTGGATTAGTAATCTGTTTTGAAGAGAGAGAGGCAAGCAGCTGGGTTTTGGAAGCAGTAAGTGGTCTTTCTGACCAATTACAGGCTGTAACTTGTACATGCTTTTGTTTTCATTTTGAGCTGGTAACATTTATAAGACTAGTGCTTATCAACCATCAGACACAGTGAGGCCATGCTCTCATTAGCTTTCATAGGTGTGGTTTTCAACAAAGGACAGTTTCTGCATTCCTTTTTTCCTTTTCTTTTAGGAAATTGGAGGGATTTTTTGCCCTGTCTCTCTCTCTCTCCAACTTGCAATTTTTTAAAATCTCCTCTCAATAATTAGAAAAGTGAGCATGTGTGATGAATTTGCTCTTAAATTATGTCAAAGAATGTTCCCATCCAGATTGCAATGTTAAATGTCTTCCTAAAAATCAATTAGGTCCGTGAAAAGTGTGCTGAAATGGTATAAAAAGAAATCTCCAGCATTTTCCTCTGGAGTTTGATGTTTATAGAAACTACTCTTCCTTTACACGGTACAAAACAAATCTCTAAGGTTTTGCTTATGTTGCACTGATTTGCCACTTTGATTTTTTATTTAAGCCCAAACTAGCTACTGATATCCAGCTGCTCAAACCATATAGTTCCTCTGATCCAATGCCAGACGGTCCCTCTCAATATAAAAGTCATGTCTGTAATCTACTGGCAGGCCACCCAAAGTGATCTTTTGATATTTCAAAGTTGTTTTATTGTATAGTTCCAGCCTCTGGCTTCATAAAACGCAAGTTTCATAACAACTGTAATTGCTGAGTACATTTTTTCTCAGACACCTGGCCAAGGTTTTCTGAAACATTTTGCTTTTCCAAAATTAACGGGCTCCCTTTCCCCCTCAATTCTCAATCCCTGACTCCTTTCTACATGGTACCCTCAGGTGGGAAATGTATGAGAAACTCAACTATAGAAAAATAATCTCAAGGAGAAAATAAATCTTATGCCTGCTTAAAAAGAGCAGAGCGGATGGCATTTGCATTCTGGGATGATGATAATAATGGCAATACTGATGGTACTGGTGGTGGTACTGGTGGCGATCCTGCTGGTGATGATAATGGTGATGATTATGCTATTATTATGCTATTAATATTAGCTATTAATTGAAATAGCTAATATTTGTTGAGGGCTTATAAATGCCATGCAATTCAATAATCTACACTATTGAATTCTTACAACATTTCTATGAGGCTCTGTTTTCATTTTATAGATGAGGAAACTAAGAGAATTTATGAATCAATAACAATTACAAATAAAGAGAAGAAGTAAAAGTTGTACTGAATGTTAACAGTAAAGGCGATACCTGGTGGCATTCATTTATTCATTTATTTATTAATAAAATTTTTATGTAACCTACATACCAGATCCTAAGTTGAGTGCTAAGCTGTAACACTCTCTAAGGTAATTCTCAATGTACCAAAAGTGATGATTATTTTAAACATTCATGGAAAACCTGTAATATATAGGACACGTCTGCTGATACCTAGATGAACATTTGCCAGTTTGGAAGCTTGGTTATTGGAAAGTCTAAAAGACACAGTCCCTTGTAGATACTGAACCATATGAGGAAGAAATTTAGCTCTTTTATTATTATTTAATCTATTTTTTTCTCTTTTGCTTCTTTTGACACAGAATCGTGCTTTGTTTCTTGGTCTATCTAGTGCAGTGGCATCAGCTAGCTCAGTTCAACCTCAAACTCCTGGGCTTCAACAACTCTTCTCAGCCTCACGAGTAGCTGGGACTACAGACACAGGCCACCATGCTGGGCTAATTTTTCAATTTTTTTTTTTGTAGAGATAAGGTCTTGCTTTTGCTCAGCATGTTCTTAAACTCCTGGCATCAAGCAATCCTCCTACCTCAGCCTCCCAAAGGGTTGGCATTACAGGTGTGAGCCACCCTGCAAAGCCTATTTAATCTATTTTTAGAAATTAAAATTACTTCCCAGTTATAATAAAACTTTTTAGATGTATTTAACATAGAATTAAAAGTCTTTAGTCCCATTTATTCATTTTTATTGAGTTGGGACTGGATCTTTTTTTCTAAAGGTACTGCAATTGAAAAAAAAAAGAATAGTAAATTGTTTTGCATACAAATATGTTCCTATTAGTTTGTCAGTTTTTTAATCTATTTTGAGTTGCTTAAGATGCATTTATCTAATTCTAAAATATTAGGATGAGGGGGATCCTGAGATGTAAGTGGAATAAAGGGATATCCTATTTTTTTCACATGGGTTCTAGACTAATGGAACCCATATTCTAAGGAATGGTGGGACACGAATATTTCCTTCTCTTAAGAAAAGGCTATGTTGAGGTTTATAAATGGCAACCAAGGAAAAGTGCCACTTGAATTTGATGTCAGGTAGGTTACTCTTTCTTGGAGCTGTTAATAGCTAGCGATCATTGGTTGAGCAAATACAATATATAGGGATAATGTTATGCAAGTGTCTGAAATTATATCTTATATATATACTTTCCCCCAAGCTTTCTTCTCAATAGTGTTATGGAAGTGAGAGGCTGTAGAATCATTGAAATTAAAGATTGCTTCTCTTAGCCTTTAAAATAAAATGAAAGAAAGAAAGAAGCACACATGTGCGGCTACAAGAATGTTCAAGGCAGTGTTGTGTCATACTGCTGGAAATTAGAAACTACCCAAAAGTCAAACAATAGGAAATTTGATAAATAAATTATATAAAATGGAGTCATTAAAATGACAATGCAGAAAACTAATGAAGACATGGGGAAATGTTCACCAGCAAATTCCTAATAGTGTGTACAATAAGATTCTATTTTTAAAAGTTTTACGTGTACATAAAGAATGGATTAGAAAAGACATATTTTAAATGTTAGTAATGACAAAAATTAATATTAACCATGGTTATCTGTGGGTGATAAAATGATGGATAATTTTGTTCTTTCTCCCCCTTACCTTTACCTTAAAAATATCCTACCATGTGGAACTAGAAGCCATTATCCTAAGTGAAGTATCCTCAGTAAAATACTACATGCACTCATTGATAAGTGGGAGCTAAGTGATGGGGCTACGTGGACACACAGAGTGGTAAAATAGACTTTGGAAACTCAGAAGGAGGGATGGTGAAAGGGAGGAAAGGGATCAAAAATGACCTATCAGGTACCATGCTTACTATTCAGGTGATGGAGGCATTAAATGCCCTGACTCCATCATTGTACATTTCATCCATGTATCATAGAACAACTTGTCCTCCTACATCTGTTGCAGTAAAAAAGGAAAACAAATAAAAAAAATCTTACAATAGACATGTATTACTTTGGCAATATACAAAAATGGGAAAAGTTATAAAAAAGAAAAGAAAAGAAAGAAGGAAAGAAGGCAGCATGGAGAGATGGAAGGAAAGAAGGAAAAAAGAAGGAAAGAAAGAGAAAAGTCTAGTTATAATAAAAGGTTTTAGGACAAATGAGGAGACCAGAAAAGATAAAAACCCAACATGACCTGAGTAGGTTAATATTCCAAAAAACCCCAAGAGCAGTGTTGTCCTGTATGATTTAACTCTTCTTTCCTCTTGCATTGCTTGGGCTCATTTTTTATGGATTGAATTGCTTTGGACAGAGAGATTTAGTTTTGACTAGGTAACTAAGCCTTGCAGTTTGCCCTGTGTTATAAATTACTTGACCCAAACATTGCTTTGCTATGGGGATATCTAATAAGCACTTTATAAATGTTTTCGTTTCAATTATCACCACAGCCAGATGCTTCCATAACAGGCACAATTTGTGAAATCCTGTTCCCAATTTATGAACTTGCAGAATTACTGAATCCATTCCCTATGTCACACCACTCCCAGAGTGTAAGTGAAATACAAAATAAATACAAAATAATTACAATGACGAGAATAATTAAATTGTGTAAAAATAAAATTATAGCTATTTTACTTGCACCTTGGAGAAAATTTTGCTGTAAAGGTGAGAAAATGTGTTCTTTTTACTAGAAATTATGTTGGAATTAAAATATAGAGGCTGCTATAATATGAGTTTTTTCCTAATATTAATGTGCTAAGGTGGTAGAAAATTACACTGAAGTGGAATGTGATTAGAAAAGGATGAGTAAGGCATGCGGGGCTGGGGAGGCTGAGTAGGTGGTCTCAGGACCAGCTACATCATTTGCAGGGCCCCTTGTGCAAAACTGACCATGAATCTCAAGATTCGGTAACAGAGCACAAAGCTGAGTGCAGAGTCCTCCTGAGTATGGGGCCCTGTGTGGCTCCGGAGCTTGTACAACATGAAGTCAGCCTGGTCCCTTTCTGTCATCAGCTACGTGACTAAGCCAGTTATGTATTCCCTCTGAACTCCAAGTTCCTCATTCTTAAAGCCGAAAGGATATTTATCAGGAAACAACTTTGTTGTAAGTGACCAAGATCCAACTCCCACCAGTGTAAGCAATTTAAAGAGGCTTTCTGGGCTCATGTAACAGTTCAGGGTATTGGCTTTGCTCTAGAGTGGAGACCAGTGAACATTTGATATCAGTAGCCAGATGGTAAATATTTTCAGCTTTGTAAGCCTCATCTTCTCTTCTGCAACTACTCAACTCTGTTGTTGTAGCACAAAACAGCTACAAAAAAGATGTAAATGAGTGAGTGTGGCTGTTTTCCAGAAAAACTTTATTTATGGGCACTGTATATGAGTTCCATCAGTTCTGTGTGTCAGGAATTGTTATTGTTCTTTTGATTTTTCTCCAACCATGAAAAATGTAAAAACCATACTTAGCTCTGTGTCCAACAAAAACAAAGGGTTAGATTTGACCTGTGGGTGTTAGTTTGATGATACATGTTCTAGAGGCAGAGGGCACCACTGGGTCCTGGGGTCTCCAGATGCGTTTCCTTCTCAGGGGGTTCTCTTTTCTCTTGTTGCAGATTGATCCTTTTTCCCTACAGATGGAGCAGGTGAGGGAGGTGAGATGGGGAGTGAGACTGCCAAGGAGCCAGCCTGTCCTTCCAGTTGGATTACCTCAGAGGACAGAGTGCCTCTTCTACTTTCCCATGCCTGCAAATAAATCCCCTATGACTGAATTTATTTGGCTTATGTGCTTTTCATAGGTCGGCCACTGTGGATAAATGGATGCGATATTCTGATCAACCAGGCTTGTGGCCACCCTCTGCCGTGGCCGTGGTGGAAAGCAGATTCCACGCATTTGCCATCCCTGTCAGAACCACACAACTTACAGACAGGATGGATTGTTCTTCAAAGGTCTGAGGCAAAGGACGTAGAATAGAGAGAAACAGTAGAATGTTGTTACAAAAACTACTGATAAAATGCTCTTTCTTTCTTTCTTTCTTTTTTTTTTGAGAATCAGTCTTGCTCTGTCACCCCATCTAGAGTGCAGTGGCATCATCATAGCTCACTGCAACCTCAAACTTCCGGGCTCAAGTGATCCTCATGCCTCAACCTTCTGAGTAGTTGGGACTGCAGGTGTCTGCCACCATCCCTGACTAATGTTTAAAAATTTATTTTGCTAAATTCCCAGGTGGTATTAATCATATCATGTCACTTGTGCTCTTCATTCTCTAACAAAGAGGATCCCTGTTGCCCATCTCTGTCTACATAGGGATGTAACATTTCTTATTCAAATGCAATTGAACTTAAAGACTCTTATGCATCAAAAGACAATAGCAACAGAGTGAAAAGGCAACCCACATAATGCTAGCAAATTCATATTTCTACTAAGGGGTTAATGGGCAAATGTCTCAGACATTTCTTCAAAGAAGATGTATGGGTGGTAATTAAGCACACAAGGAGATGCTCCACACTGCTATTACTGCCAGAGAAATCAAAATCAGAACCACCATGAGGCAATAGTTTACCCCACTAAGGTGTGTCTGATTAAAAAACAACAAAAAAGCCCACCAATAACAAGTATTGGTGAGGAGGTGGAGGAATTGGAACCTTTGTGCAATGTGTGTCAAATGGTACCACCACTGTGGAGAACAGTATGCTGGGTTCTCAAAAAATTAAACACAGAAATACCATATGGTTTAGCAATTCCACTTCTGGGCACATGCTCAGATGAATTGAAAGCCTTTATCCAGAAGATAAATGAATAAACAAAATGAGGTATCGCATATAATGGAATATTATTCTACCTTGCAAAGGAGTGAAATTCAGACAGATGCTACAACATGGGCAAACCTTGAAGACATTATGTTAAGTGAAATGAGCCAGACATGGAAGGACAATATGATTATTGCCACTTAAAAGAGGTACCTAGAGTAGTCAAATTTGTAGAAATAGGTAGTAGAATAGTGATTACCAGGCATTAGGTGAAGGGAGGAATGGGCAGTATCTTTAAATGTGTACAGCGTTTCAGTTTGAAGTGATGAAAAAGTTCTGGAGATTGATGGTGATAATTAGTGCCCAATGAGATGAATGTACATAATGCCACAGAACTGTACACTGAAAAATGATTTCAATGGTAAGATTTATGTTATGTTTATTTTAAGGTAATGCCGAAATGGAAAGAAATGCAATTGAACCAAACTGTATCCCAGAGGACTTGGGTGTTCAGTGTAGCCTCTAGTTGTGGTGCTATAACACAGTTAGGTACCCTCATTTCAAAGACAGCTAACCCTGAAGTTGAAGCCCAGCCTTGTCATTTAAGAATGTGAGACATTGGGCATGTAACTTACCCTACTGAGCCACAGCTCTGGAATCGGCACCGGTAAGGACTGCAGAAACCTTAACCAAGTACTTGGGCTGCAGCAAGCTTTCCGTGAGTTGAAGCTATGAATCTGATTTTGCACACTTTACACATACTAAGTAATAAGGGCAATTGATGGAGTTTCTCAATGAGCTCTTTGCCTCCTGGGCTATCATCTGGGATGGAATCCCTGTGCAGTCATCCATTTTCATGGATGTGCAGCCTTAATATCTTCAGTTTGCTTTAGCCGCACTCCCTCATCATCTGCCTAATGAACTCAGACCTGCACAGGCCGAGTGAACCAGACAGGTGAGGCTCAGCAGCCGTTGCTGGCAGAGACCCCTGACCTGGATAGCAGTTAGCATCCGTTTTTATGCTGCATGCTTTCACCGCACGCTGCCGTCCTGGCCCTCATGTGTCTATGTGTACTTGGGCTTGTGATATTTGGGGTGCACTTTGTGACATGACTAAGCCAGAGGTGCCAAGAGGTATTACTTAATTAGGACAGATGTGTCTGCATTCCATTTAAGAGGCTGTTTCTGCGCTTGTGACACCATTTCACAGAGCATATCTGAGGGTAGAGTTCTCTTTGAACTCTGTAAGAGGTTTGTCCTCGGATAAGCATCACAGCTCTTGGAACGTGAACAGAAACTGAGCCCCTTTCGGGATCACTAACTAGTGTGAGTAAAAAAAAATCCAATGTCATGATGTAGCAGCAAAGTGGAAAAGCTTGTCTTAAATATAGAGAAGAATATGTCAATCTGCCTTACTCAATGGGGACTTGGGCAAATCTAACATGTGGAAGCTTACCTGTGTGCTCTCTATAAGAATGGGTTATTAAGTACAAGAATCAGATAAGTAGGATAGTTTAGGTAAAAGTTTAACCCAATTTTGGAATCAACTTTATTTGGTAAAGATTTAACTGGGCCAGCTTCCAGCCATTCTCCAAAATCCTTTATTCTGGTCACATTTGTCTCATTCTTCTCTCCCTCACTCCCCAGCATCCCCCAGTTTCCAGATGGTTTTCTCCCATCCTAGTTTATTATGTGCCTTTGTACATTTTAGGCAGGAAAGTTTGTTTCTCTCTCCTGTAATCCCAAATAAGTCGTAAATACTAACAGAGCACCTAGTATTTGTCAGATTCTGTGTTAAACACTGTGGTCACGGAGAGAAATGAGGCCGTGGGGAAGATGAGGGTGGGGGTAAAGGGCATGGACTTGGTGTTAGATGGACGTGGCATTAGTCCTGGTTCTATCACATAATGACTGTATCACTGGGAAAAATTCTTATCTCTGTGATCCTCAGATTTCTGATGCATTAAAGGTAGAGAATTCCAGCCTCTTCTCCTGAGGATTGCTATAGAAATTAAATGAAGTAGAGTGTGTCTATTAAGCAGATATTTCAAGGATCAGAAGCAGAACCCCAGATAATAGAACCAAAAAATAGGCTATAATAGTTTAATAACTGAAAGGTCTGAGAGTGGATTCAGGTAACTTGATGTTACCAAGATTCTGCCTCTTTTTTCATCCCTACATTTTGCTTTCTTCTGTATCAGCGTCATTCTCGAGAGACATGTCTAGTTCACGTTGTCATCCTTATAGCTAGTAACTAGAGCAGAAAGAGGTCATCTCCTTCCCAATAGTTCTAGGAAAACTAAAACTAGTCCTCATTGGCTCCACCTATGTGACTCCTGACCAATGACCACAGAAGGGAGGAGAAATATGTTGAGAAGTCTAACCTGGGCCACGGCCCACTGACGTGAACACTACAGACTACGAGAGAGAGAGTGTGTGTGTGTGTGTGTGTGTGTGTTGGGGGGAGGGATGGTGGTAGGGAGAACAGGCAAGTTCCCTCAAAGTCAAATCTGGATGCTGTTTCCAAAAGAAGGGGGAATGGATGTCAGCAGGCAAAAAATGAGGTGTCCACCAAAGCAGGCTAACATAGAGGCTGGCATATAGGAATGTTTATTACTGTAACTATTACCTTGAAAATGATTAAAACAAAACTAATGGTCTACTTTCCCATTACAAAGAAGAGGGTAAGCAGTAAGTTAGAAGAGATGGGCTTGTTACCAAAGGCATTCCAACAGCAGTTGGATAAGACCCTGAGTAAGAGTGACTGATATAGCTTCAAAGACTGTTTACCCCTTGCCAACTCCTGAAAGCATCGTGGTATAGTACAGGGCAACAATAAAGACCCATGATAATGACTCTTTGTGAAATATGTCCATTTGTGATGAGGGAGTCTTTGGAAAGACTTTGTGTGTCCAATACCATTTTAGAAATATTTGACCCTCTAATAGGGTAGGCTACTCAATAAACTCACTTGTTTCCTAAGAAAGCCAGATGAAGTTCTCTGATGTTCCACTGACATCCTCCCCCGCATTTTGTATATTGGTGGGCATGAAGTAAGGAGCTCAGGAAACTCTTTGAGTTAATCTCTATGCAAAAAAACAATTAACGCACATTTTCAGATGAATTTGGTTTACCAATTAACATCAGGGCCGGTCCTTTGTTAGCCATTTGTTTTTCATTTCAGTGGCATGTATTAAAAAGAAACATTTATTTTCTTTTCAATTATTTCCCAATTATATTTTCTTATTTTAGACTAGCCTCAATCTCACTGATCCAAATTAGTGCGATTTTACAGTATATACACTCGTGAATACTTATTATTTTGTGCCCAAATATTCAAAAACTGTTTTCTTATTTTAGTTTTCCAAACTGTGATTATTTCCAGCTCTTCCATTTTAAGCTCAAGTATTTTTTAATGAACCATGATAAAGATAAATATCTTGCATATAAACTCTTAAAGACACCTCAATTTCAGACTTTATTTTGTTTATAGCCAAAACAGTTGGTATCAAATATTCTCATTGTTTATAATCCCATGATATCCCCAAGTCATGTAGTGTTGTGGCTGTTTTCTCTCTCTCTCTCTCTCTTTTTTTAAAAATTCCTGTTAGTACAGTTAGATCAGTAGCTTAGCTCCTGAAAAATGTGTTTCAAGATCTATTTCATTTAGAAAGATCGCATGATAAACAGGAAGTATAAACAGTCTTTTATCAAAATCTTTTTATTTTTACAGTGAACTTTTAATAAGTCCAATCCATTGTTTTCCATCCATCATGCTTTAAGGAACATGTTCTGCTTGATTTATGATGTACAAGTTTATTACTTTCCTAAGTTATAATCAATACTTACAAGGTGCTCTGGTTAAGTAGGAAACATTTTATCATTTCATTTTCTTTTTTTTTTTTTTTTTTT